>NW_006159602.1:3606689-3659703 GCF_000334495.1 Tupaia belangeri chinensis | reverse complement strand
AGGAAAAAGGTTCTCCCCCCCCCCCCTCCACTTTCTATTGCTTCTCAGAAAGCCTGGATTTCTGGAAATATAAATAGATATCTATCCAGTAAGTGTGAGTTAAATAGACAAATCTACTTTTATCTAACATGCTCGATGTAAAACTGCTAAAATGCACAACTTAAGAAAAACAAAAGGAAAACAGTTCAAGGTTTCTACATTCTTACTTCAGATAAACATATTTAACAGCCATGAGTTGTAAGGGAAATTTTAGACGTCTTTAAGCAAGCCCCACAGAATTATTCACTAATAGACCCAAACTGTACATTTTATCACCTTCAATTTCCCAATTCCATTTTTAATTACTGTCTGAGTGCCTTCTGGAAAGCACAATGTCAATCGTGTGAAAACCACACGCTTCTTTTTTATTCCCCCTCTTAGAAAAGTTCGACTACATTCACTTAATTCTGCATCTGATTTCATTGGTCTAAAATTTTGAATGTGTTCAACTACACAGTATTTCTCTCTTAGAAAACCTGAGACAATGACCGGAATTCATAGTAAGTTTCCCCATTCAACCAGACATTTCTTGAGGGAATTGCAAAGGCTCTATGAAGAAACAGCTCATATGTATATATCTTTCTGAAATTGGCAAATGTCTTTTATTTCCTCTAATATTGTAGCCAGAGATCTGAGCTCATTTTTTTTTTCCCCCTGTCCATAGGCTCAAAAAAAAAAAAAAAGGACTGTATTCGCTAATTATACATCCTGAAAAGAATTTGGTTCAGTGTAAGATGATCCTAGTGATATGCTAATCCCTTTTTCTGCTTGGTGCTGCCTGAAGCTTGTGTCTAACATTTTTTTCAACTGTATGACAATAAAAGTTCTGGCAACAAAAGAAATAAATGGGCAGCTAAAGAAGGTATAGCTCAACACATGGCAGGCTGTCTCTCCCCTCTCCTTCTGGCTGCTCTTTTGTAGACTCCAGTTTGGTATCCTCAAGTCAATAGCCGAAATCCAGCCACCTTAGCAACTTAGTATGACACCCAAGCCCTCTCTCTTTACATTCATGAATAGTCAGCACCCAGCAGACAAAATAGAACTAATCTTTTTTGACAGAATTGTTCAATTTTAGAGGAAAAGCTTTTGAGTCTTCCACACATTTGCAAAATATGAGACAACAATGGCTGCAATCAAATTTTAGAAACAACAGTGGCCAACAGGGCTAGAAAAAAGTCCCTTTGAATTAAATAGCACATTCAGTCAGTCCCAGTGGTCATAAACTTGGGGCAAACATTAATTTCAATATGTGAAAGAGAGCGAAAAACAAACAGAGAGGATATCGCATAGCCTTGTTCTGGGCTTCATGCAGTAACTCCTTCTGTTATGATACCCACGTAATGTTTTTCTTTCTTCTTTCTCTCCTTTTTTTTTTTTTGCATAGACTCATACAAATATTTCTTTCCTCTCAAATATAATTTTGTTTAAGGGGGCGATGAGTCTCGGTTTAAAACGCTTTTTATCCAGCAGCCTTTTGTAGTCATTGCAAAGCAATTTTACCATTTAGAAATCCTGTAATGTATCAGTCACTTACAAGTCGAACATGTGCTAAAAATGAATCTTCTCACCAATCCTCCCCACCACCTCCCCCCCACTCCCCCATTTAACACATGGCATCTCTATACCTTTGGAGACAATATGAACAAGAAGAAAAATCTACCCAGTTCATGGCAAAAACAGAAGTTAGCAACATGGTCCATGCAGCTGCAACATTGCATTTAAAATTCAGTTTCCTCATAGGAAGAGGGCTAATCCTGCCCCCGTAATTCCCTACAGCCAAAATGTGCCCCCTCCCCGCGTGACAGTGCAATGCAAAGACACTAGCACGCTTATCTTGCCTAACCAGATGGCCGACTTGGATCAATGCACACACGCCACGATCAATGGGAGAGATAAAGAATTAGGAAAACAGTGGTACATGCTCCCAGAAAGCTTGTACACTGCATAATTATTTTATGATTCTACACATGGCTACATGTGATACTGAAGTAGAGAAGGAAAGGATAATTAGAGTGCCAGGAAGAATTTTGTAGTAGACTACACTTTGTCTGTCAGCACTTCCCACTCTAGCAAACTCACTGCCCTTATCTGAAAGTGAATTTAGAAAACATGAGCAAAAATGTCAGGGAAGGTATTTCCATTTTTGCCAGGTCCTGTCACATCCCAAAGTTGAGTTCAAAGCCTGAGGAGGCTTGCTGGGATTTGGATATGCCTCTCGTCATTAGCCACCCCTAGCTGCCCAGCCAAGGAAACCCACCAGATAATATGTGTGTGTGATGCAGACTGTAACCGGGAAGAATTCGGTCTCCAAGTGATTCAGTCAACTTCATTCAGTAAAATAGAGCAGGACGAGGCATCCCCTTAATTTCTGTCCCCTGATTGGCTCACGAAAGCAATGTTTTTGAGCAGGTTAGTTACACACTTTACACTAAGAAAAAAATATGGACCTACACCCCTGTTGCCCAGCCAGGTAATAAGGAGAGCGTGTAAGCACTGGACGCTGGCACATGGCTGCTTTATTCTGAATTCAGATCAAGATCATAAACCAGAACAATGAACGGCTGCACCCCTCCACTATGGTAATGTGTTCATCAGGAGACGTGAAATGTTCCTAGCTCCTAGCACACGGTAGGCGCTGGAAAAAAGGTTGCATTGCTGTTGCATAGAATAATAATCCTCTACCCTGTACTCGTCCAAAATTCTATTTTTTCATTATGTTGTGTTTGCTGCAGTTAAAAGTAGTATTCCGTTCCCCTTCAGATTTGAGGCTCATCTTGCATGCTAATTAAAACATTCAATAACTTTTTGCACCATTTTTTTTTAATGTAAAGAGAGACAGGAACTGGAATCTGAAATCAGACCTAGCTTTCATCACTACCCACCTCAGAAGCCCTGTGGGTGAACTAGTCATTTTAAGAAGTGTAATGCATTTAAAATAGAGTGAATGTTTAATATCCAAATAATTTAAATTACTATAAATTAATTCCTTAGGGTAAATAAAATAAGTCTGGGTGAAAATTCAGAGGGGGGGAAAAAGAAATACTGACTACTGTAAAAAGCCATAGCCGTCCTCTAAGTTATTGTAGTTGAGATAAAATAATGACACTCCAGATTTTTCCATCATGTAGTTGTTCTCTGTGATGTTCTCTGGAGAGATGTTTTGCTATCCTTGCCCCATAACAGTTTTCTCCTCAACCTCAGCACAAAATGGATAGCGATATGGAACCAGCACTTGGCTTTTCCTGCCTATCATCAGATTTGGAGGAAGAGCTGGTGTGGGGATGGATATGAGGCAAATTACCGTGTCTATTTTTAGGTCAAAACCCTTATAGGGCAGGGTTATCATTTTACCTTTTAGGGCTTATTTCCCTTTTCTCTGAGATTCAAAAAGGTTAGTGCAAATACGCCCTTGTTGGCAGTAGGACAGACTCATTGGGGGCTCATCTTGCAGTGAGAACCATTTGTGCATGTTCCATACTTTATATCGTGTAGCTGAGCTTACAGGGGTAAGGGAAACCTTTGGAGGTTGGGCAGGGAGAGATGCAGGAGTCGGAACGGAGCATTGGAGTAGAGTGAGCCTGGGAGGTTGTCTGAGGACTGAGATGGGCTCAACTTTGGGCTAGAGGCAAGGTGGGATAGCTGGACCTGAGTCCCGCCGTTAGCCAGAAAAACTAGAAGGAATCTGGTGTGCTCTAGCTCCGTAGTACCCCGGGGCCCCCTGTGAAAGCAAATCCAAATCCTGTCAGGGGGACCCTCATCAGGTTAGACTACCAGGGTTTCAAGGGATTAAGATGAATGACATCTAGGTTTACAATCAGAGATCACCAATTACACAAGGAAATAATCCGTTCTAAGTGAGAATTAGTAAAAACAATAAACGATGGACCTAGATCATCTAGCATGAAATTCTCAGAATTTATCAGGTATAGACTACAAAATAAATGTGTATAAAATGTTTTTAAAAGTCAAGTTAGAATCATGAAAGTGTGTCAACAATAAAAACTATCGAAAAATGGTAAGTTTGAAAAAAACCTTAATACTTTTATTTTTTCAAGTTTATTGAGGAATAACTTATGCACAATAAGTTAGTCTCACTTTAAGTGTACAAGTCAGTAAGTTTTAGTGAATATATGTGTGTGTGTGTGAATATATACATATATAAACCACTATCACCATCAACCTGGAATGTTCCCTCAAACCCTTTGCAGTTGATCTCTCCTTCCACCACTGACCCCAGGCAAACACTGATTTGGTTTGTCACCATCACCCTGCTATTGTTTGAATGTGTCCCTCAAAAGTTCATATACTGGGGGGACCAGCAGTTGGCATAACGACTATGTCGCTGGACTCCCATGTAGTCGATCGCGGTTCGAGTCCCAGACCCGGTGGCTTAAACTCATTCCGTGTGTGTGTGCGTGCATGCCCAAGATCCCGAGAGGAGAATGGAGGAGAAGGGATTCCGGTGTGGCCATCCCCCCTGGGGGGATGATTTCTTGCTTTCTGTCTTTCTGTCATTCTCTGTCTTTCTGGTGAGCGCACACACCCTATAGCAAAAAAATCTCTCAAAAAAAAGATCATATACTGGGGCCAGCAGGTGGCATGGTGATTAAGGCACTGGATTCCCATATGGCCAACCTTGGGTCAAGTCCCTGACTTGGCAGCTTGATTTCTCACTTCCCCTCTTTCTCTCTGTCTCTGCCTCTCTCTGGTCAAATTAAAAAAAAAAATCATAATTAATAAAATTAAATAAATAATTCTTTATAGAAAAAATTTGTGTACTGAAATATGGTGAGCCATAGCAATGGTGTTGAGAGGATGGAGACTTAATCTTGTACGGTACTGAAAGGGAAGACCTTTAAGGGCTTAGGCGTCAGGGTGGGTTCCCCATGACTGGATACTCTGATTTACACGAAGCACAGACCTGAGCACAGCTTGCTCTGCACAAGCTCCTGCCATGTGGTAGCTTGGGCTGCTGTCAGGAACAAACAGAAAGAACACCAACAAAAAGACCCTCACCAGATGTAGCCCGCTGACCTTGGGTCTTCAAAACTGTGTGATAATAAATTTCTATTTCTTTTTCTTTTTTTTCTTCCTTCTTTTAAAATTTTAATTGCAAGAAAGTTTTATGCTTGTCAGAGAGAGAGAGAGAGAGAGAGAGAGTACCCCACAATGGGGCACATTTGTGCTGCAACCCTCCTTTCTCCATTTCTCCATCTCATCAGGACGTCGGGCATGCATGTATATGCAACTGGAATGTTTTTCTGATCACCCTGCCAGGACTTAGGTTTGGCTATGTGGGACCTGGCTCCCTATGCGCAGTGTTAACTACTGTACTATGGGGCCAGCCTGATACCTTTATTTCTTCTGGTATTTTTGCTGTTAGCAACAGACCAGACCAAGACAACATATTTTGCATTTTCTAGAGTTTTATATAAATGAAATGATATATTATACTCATGCTTGGATCTGGTTTCTTTGACTCAGCGTAATAATTATGATGTTCACTTATTTTATTTTGTGTATCAGTAGTTCATTTCTTTCTATCACTAAATAAGGTTCTCCTATTTAAATATACTACATTTCATTTATTCATTCTCCAAGTAGTGGAGTTGTTTTTACGTTTTGATTATACAAGGACTCTTCAAAATTTAATGGAAAGGGCCAACCTAATAGCTCAGTGGTTAAGTACCACACAGAGGGAGAGGGATCCCGCATACTGAACAAAGTTGAGTTCTGGCCCTGGAGGTTTAAAAAACACTAAGGGGCTAGGGGGTTACTTGGTGGTTAAGATGCTGGACTCCCATAGACCGATATGGTTCAAGTCCCAGTCCTGGTGGCTTGCTTTCTCATTTTCTTTCCCTCTCTCATCAAATTAAATAATAATAAATAAGTAAATTAAACAAATAATTCTAAAAAACAAACAATAGCAACACACACACACACACACACACCAGGACGCATGCCCAGGATCCTGACAGGGTGAAGAGTTGGAAGGAAAAAGATTACACGGTGTGACAGGGCCCTGTTAAGGAGTGCCTCTTCTCTGACTCACTTATATGTGCAAATACACCCTCTGGCATAGAACAAAGTTAATAGAAAATGCATATTACTAAAAAACTATGCATAGATTTCAAAAATGTTTGCATCAGACTTATACTTCTTGTTTTGGAGAGTTTTTTACTATAGGGTGCGTGCACTCACCAGAAAGACACAGACAGACAGAGAGACAGAAAGTGAGAAATCACCCTCCAGGGAGATGGCCACGCTGCAATCCCTTCTTCTCCATTCTCCTCTCAGGATCTTGGGCACGCATGCACATGTGCCCGGCGTGACCTTAAGCAGCCGGGTCCAGGACTCAAACCGTGGTCGACTACATGGGAGTACAGTGACATAGCCATTATGCCAACTGCTGGTCTCCATAAACTTATTCTTTAATTCTATTTTTTTTTTTTTGGATGAACTTCTTGAAATCTCATCATAAACAAAGATGCAATGAGTAGCTATATAAAAATCTTTGTATGGACATACGTTTCAATGCTCTTATGTAAACATCTAGTAGTGAAATAACTGGATCATATGATAGGTATAGGCTTAACTTTTTTTTTTTTTAGAGATTTTCACTGTAGGGCGCGTGCGCTCGCCAGACAAACAGAGAGAGACATAGAGACAGAAAGCGAGAAATCACCCCCCAGGGGGGATGGTCATGCCGCAATCCCTTCTCCTCCATTCTCCTCTCGGGATCTTGGGCACGCACGCACACGCGCCCAGCGTGAGTTTTAAGCCACCGGTTCCGGGACACGAACCGCGGTCGACTATGTGGGAGTCCAGCGACATAGCCATTACGCTAACTGCTGGTTCCCTAGGCTTAACTTTTGAGAAATGATCAAAACGTTTCCCAAGTGAGTCTGTCATTTTAGATCCTCATCAGTAGTGTATGAAAGTTTCCGTTGCCCCACATCTTTTTAGCACTTGATATTGTCAGTCTTAATTTTAACTATTCTATTTAATATGTTATAGAAGCTTATTGTGGTTTTAATTTGCATGTCGTATTGATATGCTTGTGCACCACTCTTTCATCTTATTTTGTAACATGTTTGTTCACATCTCTTGCAGGCAAATTTAGGAACAGTTTCATTGTTCTGCAATAGGTCTCTTTGTATCCTGGATAGGTCCTGTGTGTGTGTATGTGCTTGTATGTGTATGTCATGGAATATTTTCTTGCATTTTGTGACTTGACTTTTTTTTACTTACTGTATCTTTTGAAGAGTAAAATGTAAAATTTTGATAAAATCCAATTGATCAATCATCTTATAGCTCATAACTTTTTGTAACTTATCTAAGAAATATTACCTCTCCCAAGTTAGCAAAGATTTTTTTCTCCTACATTTTGTTTTAAAAGTTGTGTAGTTTTGTCTTTCACATTAAAAAATTTGATTTATTTGGGATTAATTTCAGTATATGATGTAAAGTAAAAGTCTCTGTTTATTTGTTTTCCCATACATATAATCAAATGTTCTAGCACCTTTTCTTGAAATGACTTTTTTATTCCCTATTGGATTTTTCTGGCACCTTTGTTGGTAGTTGGGGGCGCCGGACTTCCACATGGCTGACCATGGTTTGAGTCCCGCACCTGGTGGCTTGCTTTCTCACTCCCCACCCCCCTCTTTTCCTCTCTGGTCAAATTTAAATAAATAAATAAAGTTGAAAAAATAATTATTTGAAAAAAAATAAAAGAAATATCAATGAACCATACATATGTGGGCCTGTTTCTGACTCTCTATTCTGTTCTGTTGACCTATGTATCTATACTTTCATCAGCTAATTTATGTACTCTTTTATTTTTTTAAAGAATTGTTTTATTTCACTTTATTTATTTTCAATAAAGAGAAGGACAGAGCGAGTGAGCAAGAGAAAGAAAGTCAGAAAGCAAGCTACCAGGCTCGGAATGGCCATGTGGGAGTCCAGCATCTTTAACCACCATGCCACCTGCCAGCCCCCAATTTATGTACTCTTATAGTAAGCAGAAATCAGGTAATGATAACCTCACATTTTGTCCTTTATTTTAAAAAATTGCATTGACTTTCCACTTGAATTTTCTTATGCACTTAATTTAATGTTTTTTTTTTTTTTAAGTTTTTGCTATAAGGTGTGTGCTCACTAGAGAGACTGAGAGAGATGATGAGAGAGAAAATGAGAAATCACTCCTTGGGGGATGGCCATGTCATAATCCCTTCTCCTCCCCTCTCTTCCTGGGATTTTGTGCACACATGCACATACACCAGTATGAGTCTCAAGCCACCAGGTTGGAGACTAAAACAGAAGTCGGCCATGTGGGAGTCCAGTGCCTTAACCATCATGACATCTGCTGGCCTCTTCTAGTGCACTTTAAAACAACTTGCCAATTTCTATAAGATTGTCTACTGGGATTTTGATTGGTATTATTTTGAGTCTACAAATCAATTTGAGGATAATCGACATCTTAACAGTATGGTCTTTTAATTTGTGACCATGTATATCGCTCTATTCATTTGGGACTGTAAACATTTCTTATTAATGTCCAGTGGATATTTTTAGAGGTTTTTGCCTTAGGGCATGTGCACTTGCTGGAGAGAGACAGAGACAGAGACAGTGACAAGGAAAGTGAGAAATCAGCCCCTACGAGAGATGGCCAAGTCACAATCCCTTCTCCCTTCTCCACTCTCCTCTTAGAATTCTGGGCACATATACACATATACCCAGCGTGATTTTCAAGTGAATATCATATTCTGGGCACATATACACATATACCCAGCGTGATTTTCAAGCGAATATCATACCCGGTCTGCGATTTGAACCGCAGTTGGCCATGTGGGAGTCCAATGACGTAACCTCTATGCCATCGGCTGTTCCCATGTTCTGTAGTTTTTTTGTATAGAAGTCTTTCATAACTTCTGATTATTTAATTCATAAGTATTTTATGTTTGGAGACACCTTATATACACATATACCCAGCGTGATTTTCAAGCGAATATCATACCCGGTCTGCGATTTGAACCGCAGTTGGCCATGTGGGAGTCCAATGACGTAACCTCTATGCCATCGGCTGTTCCCATGTTCTGTAGTTTTTTTGTATAGAAGTCTTTCATAACTTCTGATTATTTAATTCATAAGTATTTTATGTTTGGAGACACCTTTAAATGGAATTAATTTTTAAAATTAAGTTTTTCAATTGCTGTGGCTAGTATACAAATATATAATTTATTTTATTATATTAACCTTGTATCTTATGATGTTAGTAAATTTACTTATAAGTTTTATTAATTGTGTTTTAGATTTTTTAGGACTTTCTAGATAAGTAATAATGTTTTCAGCAAATAAGAAATTTTATTATTTTTCACTATAATATTTATGATTTTCATTTCCTTGTCTTGCCTTATTGCAAAGGCTATGATTTCCCATCCATCCCCCCACACTACAATGTTGAATAGAAATAGTAAGAGTGAGCATTTGTATAATGTTCCCAGTTTTAGAAGGAAATAATTTAATTTCTCACCATTAAGAATAACAGCTATAGGGACCAGCAATTAGCATAATGGCTATGTCGCTGGACTCCCACGTAGTCGACTGCGGTTCGAGTCCCGGACTGGGTGGCTTAAAACTCATGCTGGACACGTGTGCATGCATGCCCAAGATCCCTAGAGGAGAATGGAGGGGAAGGGACTATGGTGTGGCCACCACCCCCCGCCCCCAGAGGGTGATTTCTTGCTTTCTGTCTCTGTCTCTCTCTGTCTGTCTGGCAAGTGCACACACCCTATAGCAAAAACCTCTCCAAAAAAAGAAAGAATAATAGCTATAGGGGCTAGCAGGTCATATGGTGGTTAAGGCTCTGGTCTCCCACATGGTCAACCATGGTTTGAGTCCCAGACCTGGCAGTTTGCTCTCTCACTTTCCATTTCTCTCTCTACTCTGTCTCTCTCTGGTGAATACATGTGTCCTATAGTAAATTAAAAAATAATAGTAAATAAAATTAAGTAATCAATTATTTTTTAAAAAGGAATGATAGCTGTATATTTTTCATGAATGTCTTTGATCAAATTGAAGAATTTCCTTCTTTTAGAGCCAGCATATGGCATAGCAGTTATGTTGCTGGACTCCCACATGGCCAATCACCGTTCAAGTCCTGGAACTGGTGGCTTCAAACTCCTGGCAAGTGTGTGTACGTGTGTGTCCAAGGTTCCAGGAGGAGAATGGAGGACAAGGTATTGTGGCATGGCCAACCCGGTGTCTCTCTGGTGAGCGCATGTACCCTATAGCATAAATCTCTCCAAAAATAAAAAAGAATTTCCTTCTCTCTAATATTCTGAGAATGTTTTTAAAATCACAAATTGATATTGAATCATGTCAAAGCTTTTTATGAGTCTGTGGAAATTATTATTTGTGGGTTTTTTCCTTTAGGGAGTGACTGGGCTTATACAACTGATTTTATATATTTAAACTATTTTATATTCCTGAATTAAACCTTCCTTAGTCATAAGGTTTTAAATATATTGTTTAATATATTTTTAAAAGGACCAGCAGATGGCATAATGGTTACGTCACTGGACTCCCACATAGTTGACTGCAGTTCAAGTCCTGGACCTGGTGGCTTGAAACTCTTGCCGGGCATGTATGCATGCATACCCAAAATCCCAAGAGGAGAATGGAGAAGAAGGGATTGACGTGTGGCCATCCTCCCTAGAGGATGATTTCTCACTTTCTGTCTCTCTGTCTCTGTCTCTCTGGCAAGTGCATGCATCCTATAGCAAAAATCTCTCTCTCTGAAAAAACATTACTAAGAATTTTTGCTGTATGTTTATGAGGGATATTTATTTTGATTTTTCTTGCCTTCTATGTTCTTCTTTCTTTCCTTTTATTTAGGGGGGGGAGGTGGGTAATGCCTCTGCTATTTTTTTTCCCAATAAAAACTTTATTCAGTTCAGTTCAGTCCTTGTTAGTTTTTACATTGGGTATATGGTAGCTATATAGCAGTATGTTCCTATATTGGCTTCATATATTTATCTCCCACAAGTACTAATGTCTGTTACAAAATATAAAAGGTATAGTTTCTTAAAGGAAATAACTTATTAAGAATAAGCTGTTAAGAGGATGTGTCATTATGAACTTTGCTGTGGTCTTCCAAAGTGGCTGACCTTCCCCAACTGATTTATTTATTGAAATAATTATTTTATTTAACTTTTATTTATTATTATTATTGAATTTGACCAGAGAAAAACAGGGAGAGAGAGAGAGGGAAAGTAAGAAAACAAGCCCCAGTCTGGGACACAAACGACGGTCAGCCATGTGGGAGTCTAGCACCCTTAACCATCACACCAACTGCCAGCTCCTCCCCAACCAATTTAAGACAATACTGTTTGACCATAAATCTTGATTTCTCACCATATTTTATTTTTCTTTATAGCACTCATCATCACATAACATACTGTATATTAACTTATTTATTTTCCTAGGGTCTATCTCTTGCAGTGGCATGTAGATGACCTTCAAGCCACCAGATCCAGGACTTGAATCATGGTTAGCCATGTGGGATTCCAGCACCTCAATAACTATGCCACCTGTTGGCCCCAGGATGCTCCTTTTAAGCTAAGCCTGCATGGGCACCATTAAGGCCTATCCTAGTGCAGATGGCCTACTGTAACAAAATCTGTATCTTTCATAAATACACTTTTGGAAAATATTTGGATAACATAATAGGATAATTTATATACCAAATTATTCACAAATGACTGTACAATGGTTTCATTTCAGTTCAAACTCTCCTTCCCTAGAGAGTTGATAGTGGATCTATAGCCACATATGACTGAGTTTGCTTCAATATTTTTCCCATTCTCATCTGCTTCATCCTTTTCTTCCAGATCTGAGTTGTTCTCTAAGAAGAGGCTCCCTGCTGTCCTGGCTGAGCAGTTGACATCTTCTGCTAGAATATTGCCTGTAGCTGTCTAGAGGTTACAGGACTGTACTGAGCCCTCTGTGCACTGCTCTGTGTCCAGCTGTGCTAAGAAAGTTTGCTGCCTGAAGAGCAGAAAGCATCCTCTGTCACTGCTCCTCTTCCAGGAGTCCATCACTTTTTCCCCACACACATTCCATATAATGCTAAGCTTCTTTCTCCTTGTTCATAAACTCCACAACTGCTTAGAAGGAACCAGCCCTTCCTCAGTGGAAGAGATTATTTATTAAGTCCATTTCAAGAGTAGTTAATATGAAGAATATGCCTGCGACCAGAAATCTAAAGAAAAGCCTTACCAATTTCTCCATTTTCCACTCCAGTGTTTCTTTGGATGCAACAAAAGAACTAAGACTGAAGATACTATCTAGCAGTAAAATGCTACCGACTTCTCTACTCATCTTTTTAAAAAAGAACTAATTTGTTATTGTTAATTTACTATAGGGCACATGAGCTCACCAGAGAGAGAGAGACAGAGAAAGAGAGAGGGGTAAAATTGAGAAAGCAAGCAGACAAGTCCAGGATTCGAACTGCAATTGGCCATGTGGAAGTCCAGTGCTCCAACCATCATGCCACCTGCTGGCCCCATGGCTCCACTAACTAATCTTTTGTTTAAAATCATATGTTTCGGGTCTTCAGGTGGTGGTGTGGTAGTTAAGGAGCTGGACTCTCATAAGGCCAGTTGTGGTTTCAGTCCCAGACGCAGTAGCTTGAAACCCATGCCGGATGTGTGTGTGTGTGTGTGTGTGTGTGAGCACGCGTGTGCCCAAATCCAAAGAGAAGAAGAGATTGTGGTGTAGCCATCTCCTTCTAGGGGTGAAGTTTCACTTTCCCTCCCTCTGTCTCTCTCCAGCAAATGCACACACCTTATGGCCAAAACAAAAACAAATAAATAATAATGATATGTTAGGTTAGGGAAAAAATGAGTCTGGCCAGAATTTATGAAAAATAAAATCAATCTTTATTTTCATCATATATATATATATGGGTCAGATCGGTTAAAACTAGGTTTAGGATGCTGTTATCTCCCACTTGGGGTACTTTAGGTGTTCCTGGACCATCCAGCTCTTTTGCTTTTGCTTTTCTGAACATTTGCCACCAACTTCTGGAAAACACACCACTGTAGAACCATCCTTCATATCTTCATATGATTCCTAGGCCACTTACTTTAAGTTTGGTCCTTCTTAAAGTCCTTCCACTATTCTTCAGATTATCGAGTCCTTAGTGGAAGACTCCAGAGAGAACTAATCCTTGGCCTAGTTAGAAATAGATCTCAGGCCCAGCAGGTGGCATGGTGGTTAAGGTGTTGGAATTCCCACATGGCTGACCATGGTTCAAGTTCTGAACTTGGTGGCTTGCTTTCTCCCTCTCCCTCTCTCTATCTCTCTTCCTCTGGCAAAACTCATGTGAAAAAATAATAAATAAAATAATTTCTTTGGGAACCAGCAGTTAGCGTAATGGATATGTCGCTGGACTCCCACGTAGTCGACTGCAGTTCGCATCCCGGGCCTGGTGGTTTAAAACTCACGCCGGGCACGTGTGCATGTGTGCCCAAGATCCCGAGAGGAGAATGGAGGAGAAGGGATTGTGGCGTGACCATCCCCCCTGGGGGGTGATTTCTCACTTTCTGTCTCTATGTCTCTCTCTGTCTGTCTGGCGAGTGCACATGCCCTATAGCGAAAACCTCTCAAAAAAAAAAAAGAAAAGAAAAGAAGAAAGAAAAGAAATAGACCTCAACTATAAAACATAAAAAGAAAACACTGGGCTAGTCTGTGGCATGGTGATTAAGGCAGCTGAATTCCACAGGGTTGACCACGTGATTTGAGTCTCAGACCAGCAGCAGCTTGGGTAATGCACTGGGCGTGTGCACATGCATGCCCAAAGTCCTCACAGGCTAGGGAAATGGAGAGCAGGGATTGAGGCTTGGTCAATCCCCATGGAGAGTGTTCTCTCTCTCTCTCTTCTCTCCAATGAGCACATGCACCCTCAGGCAAAACAAAACGAAACAAAGCCCCAAATAAACTCCGAATCTTGGGTATAGGCCAAGGTCTTTAAGGTCCCAGAGTGATCAGTAACTGCCAATTCTATGAAGTCTTATCTCTCACTGGAAAGAATAATCATATTTCTGATATACTTCTAGTTATACTGATATATTTTTAAATTATTTTATTTTTTTTTAGAGAGACTTTTTTTTTTTTTTTTTTTTGCTTTATGTTTTTTTGGCTATAGTGCGCATGTACTCGCTGGAGAGACAGAGAGACAGAAAGTGAGAAATCACCCCCCACGGGAGATGTCCGCACTGCAATCCCTTCTCCTCCACTCTTCTCTCTGGATTTTGGGCACACATGCACATGTGCCCAGTGTGAGGTTTAAGCCACCAAGTCTGGGACTCACACTGTGATTGGCTACATGGGAGTCTAGCAACATAATCACTATGCCATCTGCTGGTCCTACTAGAATGATATTTTTATAAAGATCCATAAAATGAAATCAAGTGAGAAAAAAGGTTAGACTCCTTGTTCAATGACCCACAGTCTTACTGCCTCACTTCAATACGTACTTAGACTAGCTTTATCTGCCTTTGCCTTTCCTGCCATGGTCCCTGCACCAAGATCATAGACGGCAGGAATCCACCCCATTGCTACACGACTAGGACTAGCCATCAGGCCAAGGGCACCCAGTCAAATTCTTTATCTTGTGGATTTGAACCAAGAGATAAAAAGAGGAGTCGTGAGAACCGGAAGGCCATGTGGATGCAGGAGTGATGGCCATGTTTTGTCACATGTGGGATGAGTGGACACTGAAAGTCAGTCAATACAGAGAAGCAGGACATGGACACAATGTCAGGGAAAAATAAAGGCAAGAAGTCCTCCAGCTCTTAGAGACAGACAGTCTTTGTTCCTGAGAACTTTCCAGTAGCTTGGCTTTATTTCCTATCCCTGGAGTCTGTAAGAACTGACTCTTTACAATGATGTGACCTTGGGACCAGCAGTTAGCATAATGGCTACGTCGCAGGACTCCCATGTAGTCGACCACGGTTCGAGTCCTGGACCCGGTGGCTTAAACTCAGGCCGGGCGCGTGTGCATGCGTGCCCAAGATCCCGAGAGGAGAATGGAGGAGAAGGGATTGTGGCATGGCCATCCCCCCTGGGGGGTGATTTCTCGCTTTCTGTCTCTCTGTCTGTCTGGCGAGCACACGCGCCCTATAGCAAAAACCTCTCCAAAAAAAAGAAAAAAACAAAACAAAACAATTATGTGACCTTTCATTTGTACTAGCTCTAGTGGGCTTATGTTTCCTAAAAACATGAAGGCTTTCTCCTTTTTTTTTCCCCTGGGAAAGTTTTTTGCATAGGGTGCGTGCGCTCGCCAAACAGAGAGAGAGAGAGACAGAAAGTGAGAAATCACCCCCCAGGGGGGATGGCCACACTGCAATCACTTCTCCTCTATTCTCCTCTCGGGATCTTGGGCACGCATGCACACGCGCCTGGCATGTTTTAAGCCACCGGGTCCGGGATGCGAACTGCAGTCGACTACGTGGGAGTCCAGCGACATAGCCATTACGCTAACTGCTGGTTCCCAAAACATGAAGGCTTTGAAAACAGCATACCTTCCAGTACTTGAGAGCGGGCTCGGGATCTCATTCAACTCTACAGATGACCCGGAAGAGCAGCGTTTGAGACAGAGTGGGGGCGCAGCAAATTGGTTGAAATCCATGGTTGTCACTGACCACTTTTTACTTCCAGCCTTCAATTGTTTTCTACCATATGATTTCACTCACTCCTTGGAGTAACCCATTATGTTAAGTTCCTTTAACAATAGGAAAACAAAGTTCTAAAAAGACCCACCAGTCTTTCTCTTTTAATTTTGAAAATTTGAAATTTTGCCAGATTGTGCATGCACTCGCCAGAGAGATGGGGAATGAAGGAGAGGGAGAAAGCGCCCTTAACTGGGTGTGGTCCCACCACATCCTTCTCCTCTATCTCCCCAACCTGTCAGGATTTGGGGCACGTACACATAGTGCCTGGCGTGTGTGTGTGTGTGTGTGTGTGTGTGTGTGTGTGTGTATTTCTTTTTTAAATTATTTCTTTAATTTTACCTATTATTATTATTTTTTTTAATTTGCTATAGGGTATGTGAATTTCCCAGAGAGAGACAGAGACAGAAAGGGAAAGTGAGAAAGCAAGCCACCAGATCCAGGACTCGAATCATGGTCAGCCATGTGGGAGTCTGGTGCCTTAACCACCATGCCACCTGCTGGCTCCTGCAGTGTGTTTTTCAAGCCACTGAGGCCAGTATTTATTTATTTATTTATTTATTTATTTATTTATTTATTTATTTATTTATTTATTTATTTATTTATTTATTTATTTATTTATTTATTTATTTATTTATTTATTTATTTATTTATTTATTTATCGTGAGTTTTAAGCCACTGGGTCCGGGATGCGAACCGCGGTCAACTACGTGGGAGTCCAGCGACATAGCCATTACGCTAACTGCTGGTCCCGAGGCCAGTATTTAAACTGAATGGCTGGCGTTACGAGCTTCTGCCCTCTTAACCACAAACCATGAAGATGTCCCAAGCCCAACAGCCACCAGCCTTTAAGCAGAATTATTAAACACAGTGTGATTTGGAGGACAACTGGAAGATATCACATTCACCCTTCTCTCTTCCTTATCTTTTCAGTGTCTGAAACAGAATGATCTCTGAAGTTGTTTTGGTCTTCTAAATAGGTAATTAAAATGCAAGTATCAGGACCAGTGAGTGGTGTGGTAGTTAAGGCACTGGACTCCCGCATGGCCAACTGTGGTTCGAGTCCTGGACCTGGCAGCTTATTTTCTTACCCCCCTTCTCCCTCTCTCTTTCCCCCTCTCTTCCTCTGGTGAGCACGTGTGTCATACAGCAAATGAAATATAATGACAATAGTGAATGAAATTAAATAAATAATTCTTTTAAAAAATGCAAGTATCTAGGCAAATACTTCTCAGAATGTGTTCTATAGAAATCTAATCTCTCAGAATTGTTCATGGAAAAAAATAAGGAAGAGAGCCAAATAAATAACTAGGGAGCCATAATGTACCGCATTCTCATCTTGGAAACCCGGAGGGCACCGCAGCACCCTATAGGCTCTGAGAGGACCCACAGTGGAGAATCCTACTGGGCTAACTTTGGCGGGAGTGAGTGTGGTACAGTCATGAAGGACATGGTCAGGCTTAGAACTGTGACTCTGCCACCCACCGAATGTGTGACTTTGACAAAACGGGGATAATAGCCTCATGGGGTTATGAAGAGAATTAAATAAGGCAATGAATATAAAGCACTGAGCTCCTGACCAGCACAAAGAAATACATATAAATGTCAACCCTTTTTTTTTGAGAGGTTTTTTGCTATAGGGCGTGTGTGCTTGCCAGAAAGACAGACAGACAGAGAGAGAAAGCGAGAAATCACCCCCCAGGGGGGATGGCCATGCGACAATCCCCTCCTCTCAGGATCTTGGGCACGCACGCACACGCGCCCAGCGTGAGTTTTAAGCCACTGGGTCCGGGATGCGAACCGCGGTCAACTACGTGGGAGTCCAGCGACATAGCCATTACGCTAACTGCTGGTCCCGAGGCCAGTATTTAAACTGAATGGCTGGCGTTACGAGCTTCTGCCCTCTTAACCACAAACCATGAAGATGTCCCAAGCCCAACAGCCACCAGCCTTTAAGCAGAATTATTAAACACAGTGTGATTTGGAGGACAACTGGAAGATATCACATTCACCCTTCTCTCTTCCTTATCTTTTCAGTGTCTGAAACAGAATGATCTCTGAAGTTGTTTTGGTCTTCTAAATAGGTAATTAAAATGCAAGTATCAGGACCAGTGAGTGGTGTGGTAGTTAAGGCACTGGACTCCCGCATGGCCAACTGTGGTTCGAGTCCTGGACCTGGCAGCTTATTTTCTTACCCCCCTTCTCCCTCTCTCTTTCCCCCTCTCTTCCTCTGGTGAGCACGTGTGTCATACAGCAAATGAAATATAATGACAATAGTGAATGAAATTAAATAAATAATTCTTTTAAAAAATGCAAGTATCTAGGCAAATACTTCTCAGAATGTGTTCTATAGAAATCTAATCTCTCAGAATTGTTCATGGAAAAAAATAAGGAAGAGAGCCAAATAAATAACTAGGGAGCCATAATGTACCGCATTCTCATCTTGGAAACCCGGAGGGCACCGCAGCACCCTATAGGCTCTGAGAGGACCCACAGTGGAGAATCCTACTGGGCTAACTTTGGCGGGAGTGAGTGTGGTACAGTCATGAAGGACATGGTCAGGCTTAGAACTGTGACTCTGCCACCCACCGAATGTGTGACTTTGACAAAACGGGGATAATAGCCTCATGGGGTTATGAAGAGAATTAAATAAGGCAATGAATATAAAGCACTGAGCTCCTGACCAGCACAAAGAAATACATATAAATGTCAACCCTTTTTTTTGGAGAGGTTTTTTGCTATAGGGCGTGTGTGCTTGCCAGAAAGACAGACAGACAGAGAGAGAAAGCGAGAAATCACCCCCCAGGGGGGATGGCCATGCGACAATCCCTTCTCCTCCCTTCTCCTCTCGGGATCTTGGGCACGCACGCACACATGCCCGACGTGAGTTTAAGCCACCGGGTCTGGGACTTGAACCACGGTCAACTACATGGGAGTCCAGCGACATAGCCATTACGCTAACCGCTGGTCCCAATGTTAACCATTTTTATTATTAATGTAGCCTTTCCTAAACTTTCTGGCCTATGCCTATGAAACACAAATCACCTATTAACACTTTTCAGAACACACACTTTGGGGAGCTATTAAGAGAAATAAAAGCAGTTTAAGAGAGGACAGAAGCAAGACACTGGATGGGGAGAGAGTGAAATGGACAAAGGTAACTTCACTTATGGTATAAATCTGAATAATTTAGCAATGGTAAATATAGATATAACCCTCTCTTGGAGAACAGAGGAGAAGGGATTGCAGCGTGGCCATCCCCCCGGGGGGTGATTTCTCGCTTTCTGTCTCTCTGTATCTCTTTCTCTCTGTCTGTCTGGTGAGCGCATGCGCCCTATAGCGAAAAAAAAACCTCTCAAAAAAAAAAAATGTATGTATAGATATAACCCTCTCTCCAATCCCAGTACAGTGTCACGCTTCCAGCAGGCACTAAATAAAAAGGATTGCTATTTAATTTATTGAAAATTTGGATGGCAAATGTAGTTCATCTTTCCTGGGTGTGCTGTCACCTTTCTGCTTCAGAGCAAGAAACAAAAATCTTGATCTTGAAGAGTCCTAAAAACTACTGACCACTGGGGCATTTCAAAGTGGCCTTAGAGTTAGTTGTTATAGCCAACGAGATGGAAAAGCTCCAGTAAAGGTGTTTTCCCTACCAGCTGCTTTCATCAGGCTCTGAACCGAAGGCCAAATTCTAGCCCAGGACTGAAGCAAAATAAAGCCGCAGCACCCCTGCTAGTTAAATGACCGAGAGCCAAGCAGCAGAGGCTAGTTTTTGCTGTGGTTTTAACTGTTTTGGGGTTGAGGCTGTCTGCAGAGGTGTAACTAGTGCCACCTCCCACTTACATAAAAAATTCCCCGCCATTCAAACTAAAAGTGGTAATTGCCCAGTGGGGGAAGGAAAAAGATAAAAGGGCCCTCATAGTATTGTTTCAGAAGTACCCCCATGAAGAATGTATAATTAGGGGTCAACACACCCAGCTCAGGCTGACATGGATAAACATCTCTAACTCTCCAGCCAGTGTTCCCCGGTCAGTTCTTGTTAAATCAGTAAGTGCTTTCAAGGCAGAGGGGCCAGCCGGTGGTAGGGTGGTGAAGGCACTGGGCTCCACATAGTCCACGGTAGTTGGAGTCTGTCACCTGGAGTCTTGCCCCACCTCCCGTCTCACTTTCCTCCACCTCCCCTCTCCCCTTCTCTCTGGTGAGCCCACATACCCTATAGCAAATTTAAAGGTAATAATAAATAAAATTAAATAAATAATTCTTAAAAAGAGAGAGAGAGAGAGGGATAGGCAGAGAGGTAGCCAGTCAGTGGTCTCACTTCTCCTTCACAAGTTCATTTATTTCCTAAGAGAGGGTGAAGCAGGTTTCCTGACAAGGTCTTACCATGTCATGATCCCACGTCCTGCCCCCCCCCAAACCATCCATCCATCCAGGATCTTGGAGACATATACGGGTACAATCCTAGGCCTTCCCATGGGTGGCACCCTACCACCTGTGTCACCAGGGCTTGTCCCTCCTTTGCTTTTCATGAGCTATTTAAGATAGACAATCAAGATAGATCCATAGACAGGAAGCTTATGACGGCCATTCAAATATATTAACTTAAAAAAATTATTTATTTTATTTTATTTATTACTATTATATTTTTAACTTGCTACAGGGCACATGTGCTCACCAGAGGAAGACACAGAGAGAGGAAAAGTGAGAAAGCAAGCCGCCAGGAGCAGAACTTGAACCTCAGTTGGCCACATGGGAGTCCAATGCTTTAACTACCATGCCACCTGCTGGCACCAAATATATGAACTTTTTAACGCTTTTTGTATGTGCTACCTCCCTCATCACTGGTAGATATAGGAAGGCAGACAGGCATTACGGACTTGAGAGGGGATGGGAGAAAGAAAGAGTAGACTGCTGAAGATAATATGCATCATTAAGAATATAGAGCTTAGAATCAGAGAGACCCTGATCTCAGTTATGGCCCCACCACATAGTACCAGTGTGACATTTGGAAAGGAGTTTAACAACCGCAGCTTTGGCTTGCTGAAGGTCATGACGTCTAAGTTTACAGACTGTTAGAAGCATTAAATGAGACCGTATATGCCAAACAGTCAGCACTGGGCCTCGGACATAGGCACAATAGGGATCATCCGGTGAGCACTGCGTGCCAGGAACTGTGCTAAACGCTTTAATGCGTGTTTCACCTAATCCTCAAAATAGTACTTCAGGAGTGAACACAGTTAATGTCTATTCTTAGGGGAGGAATCTGAGGTTTAACCACAAGTCATTGGCCATGGAAGTGGCAGCAGGAGGCCTTGAGTCCACACCTGACTGACCTCATTCCTGACTACCACATAAAATAGTCAGATGGTGATCACTTCATTTACTAAGAACCCACTATGTGCCTGGAGCTCAACAAATTCCACAAACAACTGATTTAATATTTACTGAAATATCAGTTTTTGCCTCCCATTCCACGGAGGAGGAAATCAATGCATCAACAAATTAAATACAACCCTCAGGCAGGGTCGGCTTCCTGGACTCTACCCTTAGGCCTCATACATGTTTAATAGGCCATTGCTATCTAGAAATTCTATTTTTAAAAAATAATTATATATTTAATTTTATTTATCATTATTTTTATTAGGTTGTCAGGAAAACTGTGACGCATTTTTGCATAGGAAAACAGAAAAATACACACACACACACACACACGCCAGGTGAGAGAGAGAAACCGAGAAAGCAAGCTGCCAGGTCGGCCATGTGGGAGTCTAGTGCCCCAATCACCATACCACCTGTTGGCCCCATCGTCTTGAAATTTTTAACCATCTCCGAAGAAGGTGTGTGTATATATATATATATATATAATCACATGCACAAGTCACCTATTGACAAATCACCTATAATACAAATAGCTTATTGACACCTTTCAGAATACATACTAGGGGGGATATTAGAAGGAACTCTCATGGCTGGCAGGTGGAGTGGTGGTTAAAGGTGCTGGATTCCCACATGGCCGACCATGGTTTGAGTCCCGGACTTGGCAGTTGGCTTTCTCACTGTCCCTTTCTCTCTCTCTGGTCAAATTAAAAAAATAATAATAACAAATGGAATTAAATAGGTAATTAATTCATTAAAAAAAGAAGGAACTCTCTCTTTCTACACATATATATACATTTATATATATAAACAATATATATATATTGGAAAAATGGAATTAAACTTTAAATTCCTTTTTCTAGTCAAATGAGCATTGATGAGTTCTAACAGATCATGATGAGTATGCCATTCATGCATTAGGATTTACTATGTTAAAAGTGCAATATAATATTTTAGTTTAAAATGGAATAAAAAGGCTATTTGCTTTTTGTTTTAGTTCTTTCTTGTCCCCCACCCCTTTAACAAACTGGGATCAACTTTTAAAAATATTGAACCCAAAAAATATATTTTGCCAAAGGCCTACACAGTCAAATCCTATTGCAGAAATTAATCTATTTAATTGAAAAATACTTAAGGCAACTTTAGCCAATGGCTCAGATATTGCAAACAATATCAGATAGAATTAAATTATTGTACAAAAGGAAAATTTGGATAGTTCCTGAAATATGTGGAAATGTAATTTATTCTTGGAAATCAGGCTCAAGCATTGTGACCTTGAGGTATATTTAAAAATGAAGATAAAAAATTTCCCTTTCCTCTTCTCTCACTCTTCCTCCAGTCCTTCAGCCCTCCCTTGGATTCTCATACTCATGTAAACCATAGTAAAAATGTAGAAAGAAATCTAGAACAGCTCTGTCCAATAGAAACATAATGCAAGCAAAATATGTAATTTAAAATTGTGTAAAAGCCACATTTTACACAGGTGAAAGCAATGCTAACAGTGTATTTTACTTAATTGAATGTATACAGAAATAGTAATACTTTAACATGCAATAAATATAAGAAGTATCGATCAGATATTTTACATTTTTTTATACTTACAGTATATCTCAATTCAAACACTAACTTTATTTTTTTAGAGAAAGATTTTTGCTATAGAACACCTACACTGGCCAGAGAGACAGAGACAGAAAATAAGAAATCACCCCCCCACACACCCACCCACCGAGGCCATGCCTCAGTCCCTTCCCTTCCATTCTCCTCTCTGGCTCTTGGGCACACACCTGGTGTGAGTTTTAAGCCACTGGGTTTGGGACTCAAGCTGCAATCAACTACATGGGAGTTTAGTGATGTAACCGTTACCCCATCTGCTGGTCCTGAGAACGCTAACTTCTAATTGGAATAATTTGTATTTAAATTTCACAAAATTTACAAGGAGAAAAAGTATAGTCACAAACTAAGTTGTTCCAAAAATATTTTCTAACTTTTCAATAACTTGTGTATTGATGTTTATATTTAAGTGTAAATTAATTTAAATGGACTGAACTTAAAACTTTAGTTCCTCACTTGTAGTAGCCACATTCAGTTATCATACATGGCTCATGGCTAGTATATTGAATAGCTCCAAACTGGGGTCATTGCACGTTTAAAAGGGATTTTGAAAAATTACTCCAACTTCAAGTGAGCCATCTGTGAGCAATTTCTTTGTATTTTTAAGAATTCTTATTGGGGATGAGTAGGTGGCATGGTGGTTAAGCACTGGACACTCCCACATGGGAGTGTCCCACAGTTCGAGTCCTGGACCTGATGGTTTACTTTCTCATTTTCCCTCTGTTTCTCTTTCTCTCTCTCTGGTCAAATTTAAATAAATGAATGAATAATTAAAATGAAATTAAAATAATTTTAAAAAGAACTTTTACTGTATTATTTTTACATGGCTGCTATAATAGCATCACAGATTTGGTGGCTTAAAACTATACAAATGTATTGTTTTACAATTCTGGAAGTCAGAAGTCTAAAACTAGTATTATTGGGCTAAAATCAAGATGTAGCAGGGTTGTGTTGCTTCTTGAGGCTCATGAAAAAATTACTTTTCTTCTTCTAGAGACTGCCTCCATTATTTGGGTTGCGTTCCATTTCCTTTATTTTCCAACCAGCAACATGCATCTCCCTATCCCTTCTTCCATGGTCACATCTCTCTCTGGACGCATTTTTCCCCCAAACACATGTGCTTGTCAGAGAGATAGAGAGGGGAAAGTGAGAAATCACCTCCCACGAGGGGATGGTCATGCTGCAATCCCTTCTCCATTCTCCTCTCAGGATTTTGGGCACATGTGCCCATGTGCCTGGCATGATTTTCAAATCGCTGGGTCTGGAACTCAAGCCACACTTGGCCATGTGGGAATCCAGCACCTTAACACACCCTGACGGCCTTGCACACATTGGTTATCTCATTACGACTTTTATTTTCATTTTACTTTCCACGTGATACATTGCTATCAGTGCAGTGTCTGTTAAAATCTTTTTCTCATATTTAAAGGTGGTTTTCTTATGAGTCAACTTGAAATTTCTTATATTTCAGCTGTAAGTTCTTTGTCAGATATATTTTTCACAAAAGTTTTTCTTTCCAATCTCTTGAACGCATTTCAAAGAGCAGACGTTTTTAAGTTTGAAGTCAAACTTCTCAATGTGCTCGTTTTTGATCTTTTATTTTTGGAATTATGTTTATAAGTACATTTTATTATCTATGTGTTTCATCTCAGTATATGTATCAGTCAAGGCCCACTCAAGAGACAAAACCAAACCAGTTATTTAAACAGAATTTTTTTTTTTTTTTTTTGGAGAGGTTTTTGCTATAGGGTGTGTGCACTCGCCAGAAAGCCAGAAAGCCAGAGACAGGGAGACAGAAAATGAGAAATCACCCCCCAGGGAGGATGGCCACACTGCAATCCCTTCTCCTCCATTCTCCTCTTGGAATCTTGGGCACGCATGCACACGTGTCTGGCATTAGTTTAAGCCACCGGGTCTGGGACTCGAACCGTAGTCGACTACTTGGGAGTTCAGTGACATAGCCATTATGCTAACTGCTGGTCCCAAGAGAAATAATTTAATGCAAAGAATGATCAGCTATACGGAATTAATAACTTACTAACTAAACAGGCCAACAGAGAGAACTACATGCTCTCATAGACATTGAAACTGGTGGGGTTATGTGCAGTGGAGCTGGGGAAACCCAGGGAAGAGGTTGGAGTTAATAAAACCTAGAAAGATAGAACACTTGCGCCTGCTCCCGAGTGCAGCAGGTAAGCACTGCACAGAGGAACCTGACTCTCACATAGTCAACCAGGGTTCAAGTCCTGGTCCTGGTGCTTCAAAAATACGGCAGGCCTAGGATCCTGACAAGATAGAGGATTGGAGAAAAAAGGAATTCAGTGTGAGCAGACAACCAAAGGAGGGTGCTCACTCTCTCTCTGTCTTGCGCACACACATGCCTGCTAGCATTAAAAGAAAGAAAAAAAAAAATTCACGGGCCACAATAAAATCCCAATAAAAATTAGAAACAAAGAAGAAACTATTGACTAAAAACATCTTAACATTTGGGGAATTAAGAAACATTCTGTTAACCTCAGCATTAAAGGAAAATTTAAAGTTGAAATTCTATGCTATCTAGAAAACTTAGAAGTGAGAATACTTCACATCAAATATTTTATATCAAAACACCCTAATTTATATTCAGACAGTAATGCATAGTCTCAAATTCCTTCATGTTTAAACAAAATTCAAAAATAAAGTAATTTAGACCTATTGTTATAGTCTAAGATTCTGAGAGGAGAATGTGTCTCTCCCAAACTTTGAGTGTTAAAGTCCCGACCCCCACTACCTTAGAGTGTGACTGTATTTGGAGATAGGACTTTTTTGCCTTTTTTTTTTTTTTTTTTTTTTGCTATAGGATGCATGTGCTCCCCAGAAAGACAGAGAGGGACAGAGAGAAAGAAAGTGAGAAATCACCCCTCCAGGAGAGATGGCCACGCTGCAATCCCTTCTCCTCCATTCTCTTGGGATTTGAGGCACACACATACATGTACCCAGCGTGAGTTTCAAGCTGCTATCTGCTAGTCCCGGATTTAGGGCTTTTAAAGAGGTAATTAAGGTAAAATGAGCTCATATGGATGGACCCTATTCCAATACGACTAGTATTCTTTGAAGAGCAGAGTATGAGGTCCAGAATGTGGCACAGTGGTTAAGGCACTGGTCTCCCACGTGGGTGATCATGGTTCAAGTCATGGACCTAGCAGTTTGAAAATCGCTCCAGTGCATGTGTGCCTAAAATCCTAAAAGGAGAATGGAGGAGAAGGGATTGCAGCATGGTCATCCCTCTAGGGGATGATTTCTACAACGACAAAAAGCAAAAAAAAAAAAAAAAAAAAAAAAAAAAAAAAACAAAAAAAAAAAAAAAAAAAAGAGGCCAATAGGACACAGATGACACACAGTCCAAGCAAGGGATGATTAATTATAAGGGCACAAGAAGGGGGTCATCTCAAATTCTAAAAGTCAGGGATTGCTAGGACACAGATGACACACAGTCCAAGCAAGGGATGATTAATTATAAGGGCACAAGAAGGGGGTCATCTCAAATTCTAAAAGTCAGGGATTGCCAAGTGGCATAGTGGTTAAGGCGCTGAACTCCCACATGGCCAACTGCAATTCAAGTCCTGGACCTGACCAGCTTGGTTTCTCACTTTCCCTCTCTCTGTTTCTCTCTGGCCAGTTAAAAAAAATAATAATAATATAAATAAATAAATAAAATATTCTTTTAAAAAAGCCTAAGAGAGTTGGGGGCTAGTAGATGGGGTGATAGTTAGGCTGCCAGACTCCCACATGGCCGACCACGGTTTGAGTTCTGGACCCGCCATCTTGCTTTCTCACTTTCTCTCTCTCTGGCCAAATTAAATAATTATCATAAATAAAATTAAATAAATAGTTTTTTAAAAAAAAAAAAAAAAGCTGAAGAGATTGTTCAGAAGAAATCAAATCTGTTGACAGCGTGACCATGAACTTCTAGCCTCCAGACTGTAAGAAAATGAATGAATGTTGCTTAAGCTTCACTGTCTGTGCCATTTTGTAACTGTAGCCCTGGCTAACTAATCCACTCATCTTATAAATTAGTAAATGAAAAATAAAATAAACCAAATAAGTAAGCAGTAGGAATGAACAAAGACAAAAGATAAATCGAATAAAACAGAAAACACAAAAATTGAAGGGAAAAATTAAAAATTATTGTTGTGAAAGAAGAAAGATAATAAGCTGCTATAGCCGTTTTTATTTGCATGTTTTTTTTTTATCTTCATGTACCTAATACCTAATATAGCTTAATATACCCAGAGTCTGACAAAACTGTAGATTTCTTCTCATTGTAACTAGATATTTAGGATAATCTATAAATTAATTTTTCTCCTGAAAAGCATCCTCCTGGATCCCTTTTTCCTCTATGATCTGCACTCTGCTATCATCCTGTAAGGAATAGTTGAGGAGATGGCAGGTGGCACAGTGGTTAAGGTGTTGTATTCTCACATGGACAACTGCAGTTCGAGACCCAGACCTGACAGCTTGCTTTCTCACTTTCCCTTCCTCTCTCCCTCTGTCTCTCTCTGGTCAAATTAAATAATAATAATGACAACTAAAATAAAACAAATTTTTAAAAAGAAATGGTTGAATCAGACATGTATTTTTGAGGAAAATGTTGATAGAACTTCTCAATAAACTGAATATGAAAAGTGAAGAAAAGGGAATTAAGAATGCCACCTAGGTTTTTTTTTTTTTTTCCTATTAGTTTTGCTAGAGTGTGTGTGCTCACCAGAGAGAGAGAGAGAAAGAGAGAGAGAGAATGAGAGAAAGCACCCCCCAGGAGTTATGGCCATGCTGCAAGCCCTTCTCCTCTTGGTATTTTGGCCCTGCACGTGCGTAACTGGCATGTCATTTCAAGCTGTTGGGCCCAGGACATGGACCTCACAGTTGGCCGTGTGGGATCTAGCCCCCTTAACATGCATGCCACCTGCTGACCCCATGCTCTTAGGTGTTTGACTCAAACTAATAGTCAAAAATTGTAGCTATTCACAAATTGGGGTAAGTCTGAGAACTAGAGGTGATAGAAAAATCAAGAGTTCTGTTTTGGATGAGTAGAGCTTGAGAAAGTAGTTAAAGGCAAGGATCCTGGACCAGAAGGCCTGAACTGGAATCCCAGATTCAGTGCTTGCTAACTGCTTGACCTCAAGCAAGTTACTTATGCTGTTTGTGTCATTTTCCTCATGTGTAGAATTGAAATAATTTATCTGTGGCACAGAATTTTTGTAAGGATCAACCTATTAATTAATAGACAGGGATCATTGTATGATTCACTGATTTATCTCAAGCTTTTAGACCAGTGCTTGGAACAGAATGGGCCCTCAGTAAATACTGCTAAATGAACGAATGAGTGCTAATCACAGATTTGAGAGGAAATGTTGAATAAATAAGTAGACACACAAGTCAGCAAACTAAGGCCAGACACAAGTTAGGAGTCATCTGTGAATAGCTATTAAAGTTAAGACAACGACTATAATAAAAGTCCTTCTTCAGGTCTTAAAACATGTAACGGTTACATTTAAATGTCTGATTATCCCAAGAACTTCCTGACAAATCAACATGGCCAAAAAAGATAGTTCAGAAACAGAAATTAATACATTAAGAGTACATGTGAGGGGCCAGTAGATGGTGTAGCAGTTACATTGCTGGACTTGCACATGGCCAACCACTGTTTGAGTCCTGGATCTGAGGGTTTGTGTAGTGCCCAAAATTCTGAGAGGTGAATGGAGGAGAAGGGATTGCAGCATGGTCATCCCCCCTTGGGCGGTGATTTCTCACTTTCCTCTCACTGTGTTTGTCTGTCTGTCTCTCTCTCTCTGGGGAGCACATGCACTCTGAGGCAAAAAACTCTCAAAAAAAGAATATTGACATATTTATTAGTGAAATTATATGATATCTGGAATTTGATTTTAAATACTCCAGAATTTAAAAGAAAAAAAGGGGTGGGGACTTTTTTTGAAAGTTATATTGCTGAAATCAAATTAGCAAAATGTTGATAATTTTTGAAGTTTAGTGATGGCTATACTAAGATTCAACAGACTATTCTCCCCACTTTTGTGTATATTTAAAAATATCTTTATTTAAAGTTCAAAAACAAACTGTTAAAATTATTAGCAAAAACTTCCACCTGGGGAACCAGCAGTTAGCGTAATGGCTATGTCGCTGGACTCCCACGTAGTCAACCGCGGTTCGCGTCCCAGACCCAGTGGCTTAAAACTCACGCCGGGCGCGTGTGTGTGCGTGCCCAAGATCCCGAGAGGAGAATGGAGGAGAAGGGATTGCGGCGTGACCATCCCCCCTGGGGGGTGATTTCTCGCTTTCTGTCTCTATGTCTCTCTCTGTCTGTCTGGTGAGCGCACGCGCCCTATAGCGAAAATCTCTCTCTCAAAAAAAAAAAAAAAAAAACTTCCACCTGAACAAAGTAAACGTTTCTGCTCATAGTTCTGGTATGAATGGGTATTACCCAAGTTTGCTGATACAAATATTTATTCTTTAGAAATTAAGATCTTATATCTCTAACATTGGAGGCAAAATATATTTGGGGATGCTTAGCTTAACCTGCAGAAATACACACATTTTTGAAAATGGTAAAGAAAATAATAAAGTCAGAATTTGAAATGTGGGAAGATATATGTCTAAAAAGCCAAAGAAGTGAGTACAAAGTGAGGAGACATCTGACAGGCAGAAAAATATAAAAATGAAAGAAAGAAAAAATGCAAACTAGAGCATGTTCATTATGAAATTAGCTAAAGTCTGTTGTATAGGTTATTTCAAAAATTGGCTTAATTGTGTATGTCCTTTAAGATTAAAGTATGCACGATGACATTTCCATCATCCCAATAATTTCAAGCTAATTGTTGATTTGTCATGTATTTCTTATTCGTTTCCTGGATTAAATTTTGATTGAAATTTTTTAAAAAGAATTTATCTAAAAAAAGGTTCATGGAAAATGTGTATTACAAAAAAACTGCGCATGGATTTGAAAGTTTTTTGCACCAAAATAAATGTGTATTTTAATAATAATAATAAGTGCCAAAGAAGAACACATAACAACCTCTTGAGACACAACACACACTTCTGTAAGGTAAGATATTTCATAAGAATGACTGAGCTGGGGGTCAACAGTAGTTACGGCAGCATAGATTTCCACATGGCCTACTGCAATTCAAGTCCCAGACTCAACTTAAAAATCACATTGGGCCCACGTGCATGCATGTCCAAAATCCTGGGAGGAGAAGGGATTGTGACATGGCCATCCCCTCTAGGGGGTGATTTCTTATTTTCCCTCTCACTGTCTCTCTGTTTCTCTCTGGTGAAGGCTTGTGCCTTTCGGCAAAAACCTTTAGAAACAATAGAATGACTGAGATGTTCAGATTCCCTACTAAGAAATACGTGTTATCTAATTTCCAGAATGTGCAAAGACAGCTTAGTAGGTAAAAAGGAATCATGAGTATTTGTAAGGTTCCAGTGGACTTCATGTTTAAATCTAACAGTATGATGTCCTTAGTGACCTCTGAGTTAGAAAACTATAAACCAGCCTTGTATTTTCTACTGGGTGTGACTACTTCATCACCCTCTCTCTATACCTGCTAGAGTACAAGTGTCACGGAGGCAGGGACCAGGCTTGTCAGAGTCGCCATCATACCTATGCAGTGCCTGGCAACAAAGCAAGAGCTCAATGAGCATCATTAGACGAATGGGCTGAGTACCTTTTATTGTTAAAACATCATTTGCCAACCCTCCCTCCCCCTCCCGACATGGTAAAAATGTGTTTTTATCGAGAAATGGCAAATAACAGCTTTAGACACCACCACCACCACCCCCCGATTAAAAATTAAAATCCCCATAACAATTATTTTTGTTCTATGAGATTGTGCATTCAAAGGACATTTCTGATGCCTAATAATGCTCTAGGAAGTTAGCCAAGAACTCCACCATTACTTAGAGTTTCAAAACCTTGAGAAGGTTTCACCTGGTGTGTTTAAGAGTATTTGAACTCGTTCTGCACAAGAACATACTGGCTTATGTTGACATTTTTGTCTTTTCCTACCTCCCCCCGAGTCACGCTGCAGTTTCTTTTCAGGGTCATACACGATTCCAGCGGCTGTTCTGTATGTGGAAGATAGCCCCACATGCTTTCCCCAGCTCACACAGCTCTAATAAGAGACAATCCCCACAACATGGTACAGTTTCCCAGCAGGATAAAAGCTAGTTTCTATAAGGTAATATTTCTCTCTTGAGAAAGTACAGTTTGTAACTCTGGCACCATCAAATTTCCAGGTCATCTTCGCTTGCTGGGGAAAAGAATCCTTATGAAGACAAGTTGCTCCCTGGAGGGAGAACAAGGCAAAAATGGCCCCCTGAACTGACCCTGTGTCCAGGAAGGATGGCTACAATGGGCCCCAGGGAGGCTGCTGAGCCACTGAGCAGAGGAAGTTTGGGTGACCACAGAAGGGAAGATCCTTTAAATGGAATGACTTGCATGGCCCTTCTGTAAAGCTCTTACAACCCCACCAACACGGTCATCAACCATGCTCTGATCATTTTCAGGTTGTTGAAGTTGCTTGGCGGATTAATAGGATATTGTACTGGCATTCTCAAATGCACGTACACAGAATCATTTAATGCCATTTTCAAGGGCAAAAGGAAAGCGATCTGAAAGCCCGCTAAGTGAACAGAGAATAGTAACAGCATAAAGCAGACCCTCCGTATCTACCACCAAACATCTCTCCCCCACAGACCAAACAGCGTCCCATGTCATCTCCTACCTTCCCAGCAGAAAGATCGTGCAGTGCCCCATTACACCTGCCCTGAACTTTCCCCATCTAAACCTTCTGCTACCCCATTTCTTTACTGGGCCATTTCAGAAATGGAGGAGTGAACTGTACTAAGAAAAGGTTCACCTTTCCTTTGACATGTACACACTTATCACATTGCCAGCCTCGTCCTAGTCCAGAGAAAACATTAAAGCAACTTCTTTGTGACCTCTGGAGTTTATCAAAAATTTTGAAAAATCTAGAAAAACCTAGTAAGAGAGAGAGGAAATGAATCACCTGATGTAGAATTGCCTACAGGATGGCTGATTCAGGTTGAGGGTTACAACATCATCATTTGGTCATATTTACCAAATGTCTTACCTGCTCTATTATCTGTTTTTTCAGATGTGTGCTGTTTTCGCTTTTTAATTGCTCTTATTTACCAAATGTCTTATTCATTATATTATCTGGTTTTTCAGATGTCTCCTCTTTTTTATTTCACTCTAAAGAGAGTCTAGCATAAGAAAATCGGTGTCTCGCTTAATAACCCCAAAACTGGCAAGCACCCCATACAGGTTGAGATCAGAGATCCCATTACAGTGACTGGAGTTTCTTTGTATCTTCTCCCTTCCAATCAATGCTTCTTGTAAGAACTGAATCATTTGCCTTCAAAAGATAAGCTTAAACACTGACCATATACTTGATAAAGATAAAATATTTTATTGTATCAAATGCCTTTCGGTATTAAAAAAAAGAACTTTTAGTGATGCCACACCATTTTCAATGAGCAAGCAAGCAAGCAAGTAACACTTAGAATTCTTATTTTTCTTTCAAATAAATTGCTGTCTTTTATTATAATTTTTAAAATATCATATAATGGGGGCTGACAGGTGGCATGGTGGTTAAGGGCGCTGGACTCCCACATGGCCAACTGCAGTTCAAGTCCCGGACCTGGCAGCTTGCTTTCTCACTTTCTCTCTCTCTCTCTCTCTGTCCTATTCTGCTCAAATTAAAATATATAAGTAAATAAAGGTAAAAGTAATAGTTCTTTTAAAAACTCATATAATGGCTTTAGAAATCATCCAGCTTGTTATTACAGCTGGAGAAGTCTTAGATCTTATTTATCAGCCTGCTGAATTATCCCCTTTTCAGAGACATAGATATCACCCAAGAATTTTCTTATATCCTTTTCTTTTTTTTTTTTGGAGAGATTTTCGCTATAGGGCGTGTGTGCTCGCCAGACAGAGAGAGAGAGACATTAGAGACAGAAAGCGAGAAATCACCCCCCAGGGGGGATGGCCACGCCTCAATCCCTTCTCCTCCATTCTTCTCTCGGGATCTTGGGCACGCACGCACATGCGCCTGGCGTGAGTTTTAGGCCACCGGGTCCGGGACGCGAACCGCGGTCGACTACGTGGGAGTCCAGCGACATAGCCATTACGCTGACTGCTGGTTCCCCTATATCCTTATTTTTAACTGTCGTGGCTTGCTGTATCAAAGCAGCTGAATTTGAAACAAGTTCAATGTTGTTGCCTTCAAGGATCAACTCTTTCTGGGCTGGAGATACTGAACAAACAATAGCCGGTCGTGTTCAAATCTTTCGGATGTGTTTTTCACCCAAGAAATTTCGGATTTCAACAAGACAGTGATTCTCCTGAATAACAGTGTTGATGGGGAAATGAGTGTACACAGACCTCATCTTGTAAGGGAAGCCCAGTGTCCCACCCTCGATCATGTTCAGGACGTGATGACAGACAGTGCAAACTGTACAGTTCCTTTCTGTTTCCCCACCATTTGTCAACCCGCAGCCTCTTTTTCTTTCCAAGGAGGCTAAACTCTACATTGATGTGATTGAAGTCCCTCTGCAGATCTCCTCTGGGGCCCTTCACAGTAACTGCGCTGTCAACATTCTCAGTCATTCTTTTTTATTTTTTAAAAGGTTTTTGCCATAGGGCATGTGTGCTAGCTGTGGAGAAACAGAGACACAATGAGAGGGAAAGCGAGAAGTCCAGAGAGGATGGCCACGTCACAATCCCTTCTCCTCATGGGATTTTGGGCATGCATGCACATGGGCCCAATGTGATTTTCAAGTTGCCACCTCCTGGACTTGAATTGCAGTTAGCGATGTGGAAGCCCAGGGCCGTAACCACTACACCACCATAACCACTGTTGGCCCCTATCTCGGTCTGCTTCTTAATTTCTTCACTCCTAAGCCTGGGATGAAAATTTTTCCTTTAACTATAAGCAGTTGAGGTCATCCAGGAGTTCTCCACAGAAACTAGAAATCTGTATAGTTTCACATGTTCGCACTTAACTCACTTCAATAAATATTCACTGGGATTAGGCCTGGGGTTCAAAGGTGAGTAAGACATGGTTTTTCTTCAAGGGTTAATATTTGGAGAAGAAATCAGCAAATAGGTAGCCAAACATAAAACAATATAATAAGTATAAAACTATTAGTCTGAGCAAAAGGGTCTGGGAGCACAAGAGAGCAAACGATCAGCTTCCCTGGGAGAATATCAGATTGACTAAAGGTTAATGTGAGTACATCCCAGTTATTATATGAGATATATTAAAACATAATTTTTTAGGCACGATGGCGTAATGGTTACAATCTCTTTTCCATTAGGATTTTGGACCCCAAAGCACATGCATTTAGCATATTTTTCAAGCTCTTAGAATTGGGACTTTAATGGGGACCAGCAGTTGGAGTAATGACTATGTTGCTGGATTCTCATGTAGTCGACCACAGTTCAAGTCTCAGACCTGGTGGCTTAAACTCATGCCAGGCACATGTGCGTGTGTACCCAAGATCCCAAGAGGAGAATGGAGGAGAAGGGATTGTGGCGTGGTCATCCCCCCTGGGGGGTGATTTCTTGCTTTCTGTCTCTCTGTCTGTCTCTGTCTTTTTGGTGAGCGCATGCACCCTATAGCAAAAACCTCTCTAAAAAAAAATTGGGACTCTAATCATGGTCAGCCACGTGGGATCAAGTTCCCTTAACCACTGAGCTATAGATGGTTTCTCTAAAACCCTTTATAGGTGATTAGCTCAAAAATGGACTCTATTATTTTCCACTGGCTGGAGTGAGTGTTACTAGGAACCCAAATTGGTCTAGTCAGGGAAATCTAGGACTTTTGTTTGAAAGAAGTTCTACATGTAGCTCCCCCGCTCCCCACATTTTCCTCCCTGTTATGCATCTCCTTAGTCTCCTTTGACTGTGCGCTTCTACTCTCAGACTTTTTCGTGTTTGAGGACTCGCCGCTCAGTCTGATCTTTTTCTCTTTTCTTGCTTCTTAAGTGATTCATCCAGTCTTCTATCTTTAAATGTTAACTATATTCTTTCCGTTCTGAAACAGAGCGTGCTGGTTTAGGGTTCTCTTCAAAATGCACTCACAGAACACTCTGCCTACTTGTCATCTCCATCTCGATGTCTAATGGATTCCCTAAATTCAACACATCTGAAACTCAAATCTGGATCTTCCTCCTCAAACCTGTTCCTCCCCACCACTTTCCTCATTGCAGATAATGGCTCCGGCCTAAAATACTGGAGACATTCTTGACTCTTCTGTCATCCTCCTCATCCAGTCTGTCAGGAAATCTCAAACTCTTGGAATCTCGTCATGTCTCAGCCCCTTCACCACTATCACCCGGGCCCAGCAATGTCACCTCTTACCTGGATTATTGAGAGTCTGCTGAGTGGCTTCCCACATCCCACTCTTGCTGCTCTACAACCTCTTTTCAACACAGCAGCCAGAGTCCCTCTTAAACCTTGAGAGGGTTTACTTATTCTTTGGCTTAAAGCTATGCAGATGAAAAGCTTTTGCAATGGGCGCACAAGATTTGGCTTTCAGTACTTTCCTGATCTAATCTCCAGTTGCTATCCCTTTATTTACTCACTCCACCTTAGCTACACTGGTCTCCCAGATGCCGTTCAGAGAAGTGAAATGCTCCTGCTTGGGGCCTCTGCGCTGGTTGTCCCCTCTACCTGGAATACCCTCCCCAAGCCTCCACATGTCTTGCTCACATCCTCCTGCTCCTTTCTTGGTCAAGTCTTCTCTGACCATCTTAGACCATCTTAGACCACCCCTTCCCACATTATCAATTCTCCTTACCCTATACTATGGTTTTCTTTTTCCATAGACTTATCATTATTTAACATACTATATGATTTTGCCTGTGTGTGTGTGTGTGTGTGTGTGTGTACATGTATGTGCATGAACAAAATCCTGAGAGAAAAATGGAGGAGAAGGGATTGTGTTTCTCAATCCTGATATATGTATATACACACACATACACACACACACACACACACTTTTAAAAAGCTTGTATGTGTACACATTTTTAGATGAATTTCTTCCCCCATTTGAACACATGCTCCATGGGACAGGGGTATTACCAGTTTTGCTTCACAACTATGTCCCAAAAGCCTATAACAGTACCTGACATGCAGTGGGTGCCCAATAAATATTATATGAAATAAATTTTAAAATAGGGAAGTTTAGGGGCAAACCCATCACACATTTTAAAAAAACTGAAAGAACTACATCCCAAGTCCTGATCAAACCATACCTGAAGTCCACATTTTTGCTGGACTTTTTTTAGTAGCCTAAATCCACTATTGGAGTTCACTTTTAGAACCAGTTTGAGTTCAGTGTTCTGATAATGACTAACGCGGGCATCTTAAGAGACACAAAAGGTAAGGGAAACTTCAAAGACCTTATAGGAGGAAGATTTCAAAAGGTGAAGAAGAGCTCCTACTCCATAGCCATGGCACATAGAATGGTGATCTGCTAGCTTCATTTCCCTTTTCTCCTCAACTCTCAAGTAGGTTTCCACAGCAAGCACTGCACTGAAACTACACCCGGACAACCAGAGATCTCCTGATTGGACATTATTTGACTCTCGTTTATTCTCCCTGGAAAATTTGTCTTCTCTGCAGAGCTGGCCCCACTGAATTTCCTCCCATATGCCTCCTAGGATACCACTTTCTCCTGGATTTCCCACTTTTTTCTAGAAATGACTTCATTCCTCCATGATGGTGGCTGGACATCTCATAAAGGCTGGTGCTCTCCAGGGCTGCATCTATGGGCCATGCCACCTCATGCTCTGCAGTCCTCCTGCAAACAAGCTAATTTAATCCCTTGATTCTTTCACATATAGATGATATGCTACTGACTCCATCTCAGATCGCTGACCTCCTTCCAGAGTTTAGCAGACAGCTCCTCTTAGAGCTCCCACAGAAATCTAAGATCCAATAAAGAATTCATTTATTCCAAAATAAACTCCTGTTCCAGTATTCCCTATTTCAATAATCCCATTGACGCCTCATTCTTCCCTTTTCTCCTCTTCCTGTTGGCTCGCTGGCCATTCCTCCCTTAGATGGAAGCAGCTGCTTCTTACTGGTCGCCAACCTCCAGTGCTGTTCTCTGCCTTTCCCTCCCCACTGCCAATCCTTTCACAGACTGATCTTTGTTACTGGAAACCCCACCTAGGGGCATTTTGAAAATAGGGAGTGGTGGGACCAGCAGTTGGCATAATGGCTTTGTCGCTCGCTGGACTCCCATGTACTTGACTGCGGTTCAAGTCCTGAACTCGGTGGCTTAAACTCATGCCGGGCACATGCTCTCATTCAACTCTCAAATGTCTTGCTAGGCAGTCACTCACACAGAGCTGCCAAAGCAAGTGCATAATTTTTTTTTTAAGAGAGATTTTTGCTATAGGGTGATTGCACTCACTAGAGACAGAGAGAGACAGACAGAAAGCAAGAAATCACCCCCCTCCCCCAGGGGTGATGGCCATGCCACAATCCCTTCTCCTTCATTCTCCTCTCAGGATCTTTGGCACACATGCACACGAACCCGGTGTGAGTTTTAAGCCTCTAGGTCTGGGACTCAGACTGCTGTTGATGGTGGGAGTTCAGCAACATAACCATTATGCCATCTGCTGGTCCCCAAAGCAAGTGCATATTAAAATAATATTCTTTGTATTTATTTTCTGTAATGGAGCCTTAGATTGATTTTTAAAATTTTCTGTGTGAGTAGGTAGTATTATTTATGAATTTTGTTTCATCATGATATTAATAAAATCGAGGAAATGAATTCTGCTATAAAAAGGCAACATTCCTCTGATGAGCCTAGAACCACAAACTGCCAGTCGGTAGACCCCATACCTCATGCAATCGATGTGTGTGTTTTGTTTGAACTAAGATTGCCAGGTAAGATGCAAAACACCTAGTTAAATTCAAATGCCATGTAAACAACAAATTATATATATTTATTTTATTTTATTATTATTATTTTTTTGCTATAGGGTGTGTGTACTCGCCAGAGAGACATAGATACAGAAAGTGAGAAATCACCTCCCAGGGGAGATGGTCATGCCACAGTTCCTTCTCCTTCATTCTCCTCTTAGGATCTTAGGCACACATGCACATATGCCCAGCGTGAGTTTTAAGGCACCTGGTCCAAGACTCAAACTGCAATTGACTAGTGAGAGTTCAGCAATGTAACCATTACACCATGTGCTGGTCCCAACAAATTATATTTTAATATACTTCATACAATAATTAGGATACACTCATATTAACCATTATTCAATCTGATATTAAAATTTAACATGCATCTTGAACTTCATTTGCTAAATATTTTTTTTCTTTCCAATATTTATAATCCATAGTTTTTATATTAAATTTTGGGTCTCCTGTTGGCCTTCAACTACCTTTGAAAAAACAGAAGTCTAGATTTGGCCAACATTCTCATGTGAGAACAATCAACTGGAGTGGCGGATGCTCTTTTTAATACATATATTATATATAAATACATAGATAAGATAGATAGTCCTCTGAATATCTATGTAGTAAAAATGTGGAAGGGCTTCTTCCTTGTAGAGGTTGGGAAATTCTTCTCTTAGAAAGGGGCGCAGAACAGGTGTCCCTGGTCTTCCAGGACACCCGTTCATTCACAGTGAAGGGGACAATGGACTAACATGTGACCCTGCTCACACCCTAATCAAGGTTTAAGTCTCCCCATAAAGAGATGAGCGCTCTCAGGTTTTGGGCTCCAGAGCCAGGCATGAAGGAAATAGGAAGCTGAAAAAAACTATTCCAAAGGGACCTTGGAGTTCATCCCTCAGAGCAACTCTCCCTACTTTTTGTTTGAACATGGGAAATGCAGGATTCCCTTTAGTTCTGAAGACAGAAAAAGAAGTTCAAAACCCACCACCCTAATTTAGGGCCCAAATTTTACATGAAAGGAAACTGAAGACAAGAGAGATTAAGTGCGTTGAACAAAACCACTCAGTAGAGGAATCAGGACCAGAACCCAGGGATTGCCGACTTCCAGTCCACAATTCTTTCTGCTGGACGCCCAGTTGTAAGAGGTTCTCAGGTCCTTCCAAGGAAACGGCTATGCTGGGAGAGGCACTGGTGGCTCAGACCACAGTGGGGCTGCAGAGCGGTATGTAGGCTGCACCATTGCCAACTAGCTAGGGCCTCTTCTGACCCATCTCCCTGCTAAGTTGGGAACACAACCCTGGCCCATGGCTAAGAGGGATACTTTCAAAGCTTAGAACTGCTGTTCCTGCTGGTTGACGTAGGTGCCCTGAGTGCCTTTGGCATTTTTTTACCATACTGTACACATCACCAAAGACCAGGGCAGAGTTCATTTGGGAAATTCCATTTCTAAAGACTATTTAATTAATAGAACTAAAAGAACATTGCATTTTCTAAAGAGGGTAGAGAAGGAGGACCGATGATCCCTAGCGGACTGACTGACTGAACGAACCAATGGAAAAACACTCTCGACTGCCTGTTTGTGCCAGTGGCTCTACAGGGCGTTTCCGAATCCTCACTGAAGTCTCATCTGTTCTACGTGACCCAAACTTCCTGCTGCGCTAGGTCTTACTCCTTATTGTCAAGAGGACGTTGAAGATCTGAGAGTTCAAGTGGCTTATCCACTGTCATATCAGGTGTGGGTATTGCCCCAGCCTAGACTATGGCTCAGTGCCCCATAACTCATTTTTGACAGATGAATGTCACCCAAACTCTTTCTTGTCAATTATTTTATGTGAACTGCATAGACTTACTGAGAGAAAATGTTTCAAATAATACTTATTGGGGCCGACAGGTGGCATGGTGGTTAAGGCAGCTGGACTCCCACATGGCTGACCGTGGTTCATGTCCTGGGCCTAGCTACTTGCTTTCTCACTTTCTTTCTCTCTCTCTGTCTTTTCTGGTCAACTTCAACAACAACAACAACAACAAAATTAAAATAATGACAATGAATAGAAAAAAAAAACCAAATGATACATATTTGTATTATTATATGCAGATACATAGATAAATAGTCCTCTGAATATCTACCTAGTAGGAATGTGGAAGGCCTTCTTCCCTGCCGAGGTAGGGAAACTCTTCTCTTAGAAAGGGGCGCAGATGCATGGTTTCCTTTGGAGCTTACCCTTTCTCTTAAATTGTCTGGGGCATTTAATGGGTGGTTTTTCCCAAATGTCTGGTTGTCCTGGACATGATTATGATGCCTCGCTCGGATGCAGATCTGAGTAAGTTTCTGCTCCACTGTAGAAAGAGAACAAGCTGGGTACCCACTCTCCCTCCCTCCACGTGCACCACATACATACATCTGTACGTACAAACACGTGCACACATACACACACACGTATACCAAACATTTTGTGTAGCCATTGGTGCTGATCACCAAATATTTCAACTTGCTGCCTCTTAAGCATACACCTTCCTGGCCCTTTGTGGAAAAGTGCGGTCACATGGCTGGTTCTGGCCAATGAGTCTGAGCAGTGATTATGCGTCACTTCCAGGCTGAGCCTTCATTCATTGCTAGCATGAACCCCTAGAGCTCTCTTCCCTTCTGCATGTTCCCAACAAAGTCCACGAGGGTGACTGCTCCATCACCTGGATCATGACTACCACAAGCAGGCCCCAACCCGTTCACACTAACCTACAGTGGAGAGAAGCATGAGCAGAACTCCTTAGCTGGTGTAAGCTCTTGAGAACACAAGGCCCTTGTTAAGGCAGTATGTGCAGCCCAGCCCAGCTGATACACATTTGTAGAGCCACATATTTTCCTGCACGTGTCCTACTTGCTCTTCCAAATAAACCTAAGAAATAGATGCTATTGTCATGCGTCTTCTACAAGGAAAACGCCCCAGCTGAGAGAAGTTATTTAACTTGCCTAAGATCCCTGCAGATGTGTAAGGCCATTTTCCATCACACAGCTCTCTGACTCCAAATCCTGGTGTTTTTTTTTTTTTTTTAAGAATTATCTGTTCAATTTTATTTATTATTATGGTTTATGGTTTTTTGTTTTGTCTTTTTTTGTTTTTGTTTTGTTTTGTTTTTGTTTTTTTGTTTGTTTGGTTTTTATTTGAACAGAGAGAGGGAACATGAGAAAGCAAGTTATCAGGTCCAGGACTTGAACTATGGTCAGCCATGTGGAAGTCTAGCGCTTTTATTACCATGCCACCTGCCAGCTTAAATCCTGGTCTTAGTCAGCACTCCGCCTCTGTTCTCTCTGCCTAGGTGCTTTCTCAGCCAGGAGGAAAACAACACTTGTTACACATTCTCTCCAAACACATATTCGTTTTGTCATGTCACTGAGCATACAACCTAAAATTTCCTACTGTATTCAAAATTCACACATTAAAAAAGGAAACTTTGCTTTTTAACAAACAATTATAGCATCATAATTTATAGTTTTGTGGATGGCATTCTATCACATTCTAGAAAATATGATCTGGAAACTATAAATCCTCCTCACAGCAAGCAGCCCGCAGCTAAGAAAATTAGTTTTATTAACAACAAAAAAAAAATCATTCTTTGAATTGATGGCTGCATAGATGACCTTTGGCCTACTGTAATATAGCAATGTGTCTACCACAGTAAAAATGCCAGAATGAGACAGGTTCCACAAAAGGCAATAAAGGAACAACATTCCAAAGACAAATACACTTGAGACACACATGACAGCTATGGGAAGGGGGGAATAATCAGTTATAAGAAATGACAGTGTTTTGGCAACCTCAGTTACTTTAACTGACAGGGCAAATAAAAGTAATGTAAATTTCTTTTTTAAAAAAGAGCAAGTCATAAGAGTTACAAATATAAATCAAAGTTAGTTTTGAACTTTGATTTAAACCTGCTAGGCATCCTTCCTTTTTCAAAGCACTGAGGTTGGCATTTCCCTATTACAGACCTTAAAACCTTTCTAGTTCTTCTACTAATTTTTCTTTGGTTATTTGATTTAACCTGTGTTTTATACTGCTGTTAACTCTCTCAACTTACTTTTCTCTTCAGACTTTCTCTTTGAGGTATATTCTCATTCGGGTATGCTGATGGCTAAGTACAAATCCTCCATGAATTTAGTTGGGAATATATAAGGCAGTCCATGAAAACGGCCATTGCTGTTTCAAAGGCAACATGTTCTAAAGAGATTGCAAGCTATTATGACTTTTGAACGTGGTTATTTTGGACCCTAAAATATGAACAGGACTTACTTCATGTTATTTATTTAACCTTCCAAGTAGTTGGGACCACAGGTGCATGCCGCCACCCCCCAGCTTTTGCGGTGGGTAAGGAATTGAACCCGGGCCTCCCATGTGGCCTCAGCCTGCCAAACAGCTGTGTCCAGCATATAATCATGTCTAAGCCAACAGGACTTACTTTAAAATGCCTGTAGGTACTCTCATGGAGGCAGAAAGGAAAATCTTTAAGTTATGTTCACATTTAGTCTGGATAGAAATAAGACCCCCAAGTAAAAAAGTCTTGAAAACTCTAAGAAAATCGTTATTTTTATTCGTTTCTTGGGAAGCTTATCAAAATGCATCCAGTGCTATAAATACCCTCCTCCTGATTAGTCTTCACTTAGAGTATCAACACTAGATTTGGGATGAGCTGGTTTGCTTTATTTGCTAGTCAAAAACTAGGTTATAGGGATTCTCACTAAAGAACAAGACGTAAATCTAGGCTTTTGAAGTCTCTAGTAGTTTAATGTTCAGAACTTTGCTTCCTCAAGATGAAAGTTCAAACACAATTTAGGTCAAAGGTTAAAGAAGTCTGCCACTTGAGTGGACAGATAAGGGTTTTGAAGGTTTTGGCTGAGGCCTGGTAGCTGGGCCAAGCAGGAAAGATGTAGAATAAAGAGACCCAGCTCCACCCTTGGTCATTAGCTTCTGGTTTCCTTAAGAACTAATGTTCATTACATTCCTCTCTTTAAATAAAGAAGGAAAATTCACAACAACCAGAAAAGTAAATCCTACCTTTGTTCTGGCAAACTAGGTCAGCATCCTCTGTTCCTGCTGTCAGTTTTCTGCAGCGTGGGTTTCACAATGAGTCACAGGTATTTATGAAACTGTGCTTGATTAAGCTTTTCCTTTTCCCCCATCTGAAGGCTCCAGTGTGTCTTAGTCGGACAGAGATTGAGTTGGCGGGTGTTTCTCCTGGAAACTCCTCAGCGAAGACAGCAGATCTGAGGTCTACCTTTGCACAAGCTTGATTTGGAACCGAAGCATCCCAAACATACATGCTGCATGCAGAGATGCCACTGCCACATAAAAGCAGCTTAGCAGCATGGAAACTTTATTTTTTTACAACCCGTTTTAATGGGATTGGATTCAGTGGTATAAATTTCACTAAGCCTGCCTTTAAAAAAAGATGTATTCGCATTTTCCCCAGACTCCTGGTTCTCTCCCCAAACTCATCACTATGGCCATGTACCACTTGCGTGTTAATTGCACAGCCAAGATAAGGCTTTTCTTATATAAGCCGTAAGACAATGGCCGTCTTTGGATACAGTTCTGAGGCATCAAAGAAGCACAACACAGACTATAGACGTCAGCGCAAACACAGAAAGTAAATCTTTCTCCTACACAAACAGATGAGGTGGCATTCATGATTTTCTCCACGTGCGTGGCCTCAGAGATGGAGACAAGGTTTCCCAGGGCAAGACTTTTGTAAAGGACGACTCAATAATCAGTACAAAAGATGATTTCACGTGTGTGGTCCTGTTGCTAAAGCCAGGGAATAAGAGTTAGAAATGCTTGGGTCTTGTGATTCCATCTATTGCCAACGCGCTGTGCACTCAAGCCTGGGTTATTCCCCACCTCTGTTTTCCATGACTATAAATGAGTACGACTCAGCCATCAGGCAGGATAATAAACCTATGGGAGGGGCCGTACTTCCCTTGTACATTAGCCCGCCTCTTAGAAATGCCTTTATTTATACCTTTTCCTGTTAGCGTTGGTGGAAAACGGAGCAGGGCATGGCCAGGCATGGAGCTGGCACCCTGGAGTGAGCAAACACTCTTCAGGTCACACAGCTGTGACCCCAGTTCCCCATTTCTCTTCTTATATGTCCCCAAAGCTTTCTTGAGCTGTGTTAGAAAGATGCATTTTCATTGGTTAGAAGTGATTCTGTCTTAAAAGGATAATTCTCACTTAAAACACAGATACTTTCATTTGAGAGGACATGGAAGAACAGAGACAGGAAAGCAAGCACCGGGCTTAAGTATGTGCATTTACACATTATTCTTTGCAGCTGGCTAGAGCAGCGCTTCATGGGGATGCTGGTCACCTGGACACCTTGTAACATGCAGATTGTGATTCTGTAGGCCTGGGGGGTCTGAGGTTCAGCATTTCAAGCAAGGTTGTGCTCAGGAGATGTCATCTTGTGGGTCTCTAGACCATACTTAGAGTAGCAAAGAATTAGAATAGAGTAATTGCTTCTCCTCCTTCCAAAGCAGGGAGGCAGTATCATTTGTGCTTAAGAGTGAGACAACTAGAGCTGGACTTCCTGGTTCGAATCTTGGTAACACCCATTGTCATCACCAGCAACAATTACTGGATGTAACTATGTTTCATGCTTTATTTTCTTCTGGAAAATGAGGCTGTTGTGAATATTAACTAAGATGTCTTGGGAACCTCACATGAAAATTGATGCAGGCTTGACATAAGGCAATGGTACCAAGGGTGGAGACAAGGGTCTACGCTCCAGGACATCCAGGAAGTAGAACTGACAGGATTAATCTAGTGCAGGAAGTGAGGCTGTGGGAGGAGTCCAGGTGATTCCCAGATTTCTGAGGTGGGTAGCTTAAACATGTTCCCGGCACTGAATACAGAAGGAGCACGTGAGGAGTGAGGACAGGGTGGCGCTGGGGAGGATGGGAAATACTGCAATTTCAGACACACTGAGCTGGATATCAGAACTGGAGGTCGAGGTGTGAGAGCTCACCTGGGGAGACAATGTGTGGTGACGAGAGACACCAGGATAGAACTCTGAAACACTCACGTTCTGTGACTGAGATGGGAGAAGAGCTACCAAAGAGATAAAGAAGTGTTGGGCAGTAGGAAGAAAACGCGAAAAACATAGCGCTATTCACCTAAGAAGTTGGGAACAGTAACACGGACAAAGCCAGGGCGAGCAGGGAGGGAAACCTGACTGGAAGGGAGGAGAGCCAATCTCATACTGGAGACACTGGTTTCAGGGTGGAGAGCAACCCAATAGGAGTTGGAAACGCACTGTGGAGGCTTCGACCCAACTAAGCCAAGACTTCTCGGAGAGAGCACTATGTAGGTGAGATGATCAAAGGCCAGGAGGACAAGGGGGCAGCACCTAGGAGATGTCCGGGAAGAGCAGCCAGAAAATGCATACAAAGGGTAGAAGCTGGGATTAGCAACTGCTGGGGAGGCCAGCTTCACAGTCAATTTTCATGTTTAACACATGGCAATCAGCAGAGCTAAAAACAGCCATGACGAAAACCAACTTCCTCTGTGTAAAAGTGTAAAAATCTTTAAAAAAATTTTAATGCTGTATCATAGATATTAGAGATTAAAAATAGCAGTGAAAACTTGCAGGGAACTTTCAAACCTGTATCTCTATAATAACAACCCCACTCATTCTAAAGTTCAATAAAGCAATTCTTTGGTAAGCAAAATAGCAAATAACTGACCTGGATACTTTTTGATTCTAGATATAGAATATGCCAAACTGCTAGATAATTTTTAAAAAATATGTGTGCCCGAGATCTTAGTTATACTCCTTTTCTAAAAAATTATACTTAGTTATACTCCTTTTATAAAATTTCTGGGTATCCTTACCAATTAGTTGTGATGGTACACCTTAAATAGTTGGGTAACAGCCTTAATTGCCCTTTTAATTGTCTCTATTCTTGCAGTGACCCGAAAGTCCACATCAGTCCCTGAATCTAATAATAGTCAACTAAAAATTCTGATACGAGGCAGACTACAGTGTGTGATAGCGTCAAAATGAACAGTAAGACTTGGGAATGTGACCTTGTCTTGTTCATCTTGACACTCCAAGCTTTAGCTAACCCGGAACCCAACCCACAGAGACACTTCACAAATGTTTGTTGAATGAAAGGCAACATAAAATATTGCATTTAACAAGCTCTTCTCAAATCCTACTACTTCAGAGGGCTTTTCCTGACGAATCCCACTCTTGGAAGGCACTTTGTACTCATGGATTTCTATATAAGCTTTTAATCTTGCCATCTTGCAATTATTATTATTCACGTGTTGTTTTTAATTATTCTCTTATTAATTTGTGTATGTGTACGTATGTGTGTGTGCTTGCACACGCACACAGGCTTTACTTCGTCAATTTACCGCAGGTCCTCTAAGTCAGAGCCTTTGTTTTCCTCTGTTCTGAATTCTCAAAGTGCTTATTACAGATCTGGGCACAGAGGACACTTAATAATCCTTGTTGATAAAATATGTTCCTCCACCTGGACTGCACTGCTAACTGTTTTAATCATGGTCAATAATTCTTTCCCCTAATAAAGATAATGAAGTGAATTTATAATAAAGTGAATTTCTTTTTTTAAAAGTTTGCTATAATGTGCATGCACTCACCAAAGAGAGCGAGAAAGAGAGAGAAAGTAAGAAATCACCAAGGGAGGTGGCCATGCTGCAGTCCCTTCTCTTCCATTCTCCTCCTGGGATTTTGGGCATGCATGTACACCCAGCCAGAATAAAATGAATTTCTTTTTGTAAAAAGGATTATTTTACTTAACTTTATTTATCTGTTTTAATTTTACCAGAGAGGGACAGAGAGAGAGAGAAAGAGGGAAGTGAGAAAGCAAGTCGCTAGGTCCGGGACTCAAACCGTGGTAGCGACTCCCATGTGGGAGTCCAGTGCCTTTAACCACCACGTTACCTGCCAGCCCCAAACTTCTAAAAGGCTAAATACATGGTTCTTCATTGTAAGTCTGGTAGAGACTTATTTTTTCCAGCAAACTTCCACATAGAGCTAAAGGCTAATATACAGTAGACAGTACGTCACATTTAAATGGGCGCTCTAACACAGTAGACACACACTGCTCTCTAATTCTCTGGATCATGCTCCCTGGCTTGACAGAAAACAAATAGACTATGGGAAAGATCCAAAGCAACAATCCTATGAACAAAATCGATTCCTTATGGTTTACTTTAAAATGGACATTTCCCTGATGAGGATTCATGTCAGAAATCAGAGCAGAATGAATGTGCACCTCTGGTAGATGCACCAATATTTGAAAAGGCTGGGAAAATAGCAGTGAAAACTTGCAGGGAACTTTCAAACCTGTATCTCTATAATAACAACCCCACTCATTCTAAAGTTCAATAAAGCAATTCTTTGGTAAGCAAAATAGCAAATAACTGACCTGGATACTTTTTGATTCTAGATATAGAATATGCCAAACTGCTAGATAATTTTTAAAAAATATGTGTGCCCGAGATCTTAGTTATACTCCTTTTCTAAAAAATTATACTTAGTTATACTCCTTTTATAAAATTTCTGGGTATCCTTACCAATTAGTTGTGATGGTACACCTTAAATAGTTGGGTAACAGCCTTAATTGCCCTTTTAATTGTCTCTATTCTTGCAGTGACCCGAAAGTCCACATCAGTCCCTGAATCTAATAATAGTCAACTAAAAATTCTGATACGAGGCAGACTACAGTGTGTGATAGCGTCAAAATGAACAGTAAGACTTGGGAATGTGACCTTGTCTTGTTCATCTTGACACTCCAAGCTTTAGCTAACCCGGAACCCAACCCACAGAGACACTTCACAAATGTTTGTTGAATGAAAGGCAACATAAAATATTGCATTTAACAAGCTCTTCTCAAATCCTACTACTTCAGAGGGCTTTTCCTGACGAATCCCACTCTTGGAAGGCACTTTGTACTCATGGATTTCTATATAAGCTTTTAATCTTGCCATCTTGCAATTATTATTATTCACGTGTTGTTTTTAATTATTCTCTTATTAATTTGTGTATGTGTACGTATGTGTGTGTGCTTGCACACGCACACAGGCTTTACTTCGTCAATTTACCGCAGGTCCTCTAAGTCAGAGCCTTTGTTTTCCTCTGTTCTGAATTCTCAAAGTGCTTATTACAGATCTGGGCACAGAGGACACTTAATAATCCTTGTTGATAAAATATGTTCCTCCACCTGGACTGCACTGCTAACTGTTTTAATCATGGTCAATAATTCTTTCCCCTAATAAAGATAATGAAGTGAATTTATAATAAAGTGAATTTCTTTTTTTAAAAGTTTGCTATAATGTGCATGCACTCACCAAAGAGAGCGAGAAAGAGAGAGAAAGTAAGAAATCACCAAGGGAGGTGGCCATGCTGCAGTCCCTTCTCTTCCATTCTCCTCCTGGGATTTTGGGCATGCATGTACACCCAGCCAGAATAAAATGAATTTCTTTTTGTAAAAAGGATTATTTTACTTAACTTTATTTATCTGTTTTAATTTTACCAGAGAGGGACAGAGAGAGAGAGAAAGAGGGAAGTGAGAAAGCAAGTCGCTAGGTCCGGGACTCAAACCGTGGTAGCGACTCCCATGTGGGAGTCCAGTGCCTTTAACCACCACGTTACCTGCCAGCCCCAAACTTCTAAAAGGCTAAATACATGGTTCTTCATTGTAAGTCTGGTAGAGACTTATTTTTTCCAGCAAACTTCCACATAGAGCTAAAGGCTAATATACAGTAGACAGTACGTCACATTTAAATGGGCGCTCTAACACAGTAGACACACACTGCTCTCTAATTCTCTGGATCATGCTCCCTGGCTTGACAGAAAACAAATAGACTATGGGAAAGATCCAAAGCAACAATCCTATGAACAAAATCGATTCCTTATGGTTTACTTTAAAATGGACATTTCCCTGATGAGGATTCATGTCAGAAATCAGAGCAGAATGAATGTGCACCTCTGGTAGATGCACCAATATTTGAAAAGGCTGGGTGTTCCCTGTTCACATTTGAAAAAATGTAAAGATCAAAAGGCAATCTCTGTTTGTACTGAGATAATCATAATTGCAGCCTTCACATAATTAACTAAAATGTATGTCTTTTCCTGGCTAACCATAGCACTCATTTATTCATTCATTCATTCAACAAGTATTTGCTAAGCACCCACTGTATGTGAGGCACTGATCTAGGTGCTGGGGATACAAGAGAAGGAGAAGCAAAAGCCCTGGCCCCAGCTCCCACCTTCTGGTTTGATAAAATAATACGAATACAATGGCATTATATTTCTAAACCAAAATCAATTACTAAGGGATTAATTTCTTTTGAGAACTGCTGAATCCTTAAAATAAAGATTCACACCGTGGAGGCCAGCAGATGGCATGACGATTGAAGCACTGGACCCCCCACTTGGCTGACCACAGTTCGAGTCTTGTACTCAGTGGCTTTAAACTCACTCCAGGCACACATGCCTATGTGCCCAAGACTGTGTGCCCAGGATCCAGGAGGAGATGGAGGAGATAGGGTAGTGGTGTGGCCATCCCTTCTGGGGGGATGATTTTTCACTTTCTCTCTCTCTCTCTCTCTCTCTCTCGTGAGTGCACATGCCCTATAGCAAAAACCTCTCCAAAGAAACAAAAGAAGGAAAAGAACAGCAACACCACTGTGGTGAATTGAGGGCATAGTTATCATTTTATATAAACATTTCAGAATATTAGAATCTTTTAGTGAAGTATTTTAAGCCACCAAATAAAAATCACATAAGTGAAGTGCTACCTATTGTAGTTCTCTCAAAAGGTGCATATTGACCCTTACAGGAAACACATTTTTCTAATTTTTACACTCCTCAACAGGTAATTTAGAGTCTTCTATAATATACCTCCTGACTATATACCAGGCTAACAAAACTAGAATCTTCTTTGAGATGAACAAAAATTTACTTAAAAAAAACTTCGATGGCCTGCCAAAAATGAGTTTCAGTCCTGGCTCACTAGTTTCCTATATCCATAAAGCTACTCGGATGAGCAAAAACTTCTGGTGCTAATGAACACTAGCTCAACATAGATAGCTCTGTTTTGGAAAGACCTTTTGACTGATGGAACATTTTGGCCTATATGTTGACCTTACTGTTCTCATTCCCAAAGCTGTCCCTGTTGTGGTTATCATACTAAAACTCAGCTGTTAAAAAACTGAAGCTACACATTATAATGTATGCTTATTGCATGACGTGTTTATTATTTTTCTTTCTTTTGGTTTTATGGTATGTTCCCATGGTGGTGCATGAGTAACTATATGTATTTGTTTTTGAGGTGAGTAAGTTGGCTCAAGACAACCGTGCCAGCTTCATCTGTGGTTGTAAACTCATTAGAATCCCAAGAACCATAAAGGACTGAAGAAAGCCCTTCTTTTCCTAGTCAAAGACTTTAAATCAAAACTCACTTATTAGATTGTTTCTTTCTTTCTTTCTTTCTTTCTTTTTTTAAAGAGCTTTTTTGCCATAGGTGCAAGCGCTTGCTGGAGAGAGGGACAGAGACAGTGAGAGGCAAAGTGAGATACCAGCCCCTGGGGGATGGTCATGCCCAATTTCTGTTCCTCCCTTCTTCTCCTGGGATCTTGGACATGCACGCACATGCACCCAGTGTGATTTTCAAGTCACTGGGTCCAGGACTTGAACAGTGATCAGCCACGTGGGAGTACAACAACATAACCACTTTGCCATCTGCTTGCCCCGTTTCTTTTTTTTAATTGCTAGAAGTGTGTGTGCTCACCAGAGAGGGAGGGGAAGGGAGAAAGTATCCTCCCCCCATGGGGAATGGTTACATTGCAATTCCATCTTCTCCAGTTCTCCATCCTGTTGGGATTTGGGGCATAGAGACCCTGTGTTTTTCAAGCTACCGGGGCTGAGACTCCAATTGCACATTTGGCCATGTGGGATCCAATCCCCTTAACTACGAGGCTATGGGCTAGCCCAAATATTAAAAATGATTTTATTTGGCTTTATTTTATTTATTTATTTTAATTTTCTATAGGGCATATGTGCTTGCCAGAGAGACAGAGAGACAGAAAGCGAGAAATCACCTCCCTTGGGATGTGGGGGGTGGGGGGTGAGGGTGTATGGCCATGCTGCAATCCCTTCTCCTCCATTCTCCTCTCAGGATTTTGGGCACACACATGTATGTGCCTGGTGTGAGTTTTAAGCCACCGGGTCTAGGACTCAAAACACAGTCCACTACATGGGAGTCCAGCGACATAAGCATTATGCCATCTGCTGGTTCCTCAGATCCTTCTTTTAAAGGAAAGTCTGTATTTGCTGATTGCTCTGCTCTGAGGAGAGAAAGCCTAGCTCTACTGCTTGTTAACATTACCTAACAATACAGCAGTTATTCCAGAACATAACTTATTTTCAGAATTCATTTTATTTTATTTCATTTATTTTTAGGAAGAGGTTTGCCTCTAGTTAAGATAGCAAATAGGGGCCAGCAGGTGGCGTGGTGCTTAAAGGCACTGGACTCCCACATGGCTGACTGCAGTTCATATCCCAGACCTGGCGACTTGCTTTCTCACTTTCTTGCTCTCTGATTCTCCTTCTCTGGTCAAATTAAATAAATAAATAAATAAACAAACAAGCAAACAAATAAATAGATAAGTTAAATAAAAATATTTTTAAAATAAAATAAAATTTCAAATATTAGAAAACCTACTTGGTTAGTATTTTTGAGGTCTGTTACTTTGTCACATTTTTTTTTTCCATTACAGACTTTGGTTTTCTCATTGGTTCTTGATTAAAATTCCTTGGATTGCCTCAACGTGGAATACCTTAGACAAATTTAGATGACTTAAAAAAAAAAAAAAAAAAGAAAAGAAAAGAAAAGAAAAAAGAAAAAGCCAGCAACAGAAAACCCAATAGGAAAACAGGCATTATTCTAGAGAGCATCCACCCTGGAAAGAGTTTTGTTAGTGGAAACACATTAGTCTTTCACAAACTAAGCAATGATGATATTTACAGAGCAGTTTATAAAAGGTCAAAAGCCTGTCTTCTGCCAACAAGTGAAGCATTTCCTTGCAAAAAGAAATGAGGTACTTTAGTAGGTTTTTCAAACACGATCCAAGGACATGCTTTCAGGATGTTAACACTATTTTGCTATTTAAAATATTTTGAATTCTTTTGTTTCAATAGCAGAATGAAGATTTTAAGACTGAACCTCTTTGCAGTTATATAAAAGGGAATTTGTGTTTGCAGCGGTAATTCTCAACTGGAAGGAGTTTTTACAGACTAAGTTCCTAATTTTTAGACCAGCGTTCCCACTGATGTGCTGTTGTGTACGTGAACATTATTCTGCCCCTTTATAGGGGGTGCAGGCATTCCTCAAGTTTGAGAACTGGTGCTGTGCCGAAGGAACCACTCCTTAGTGCAGAAGGGGCCGGGCAAAGGCAGAGGGCGCCACCGTGAGGCCCCCATTTCAACGCTTGTCATTTCAATTGTGGTGGGTTAGAGATCACAGGGAAGCAGGGCTATCTGTTGAAGAGACATCAGACAGTGTAGTAAAAAGGGTAATCCATTTATTTTTAGAGAAGTTTTCCACTCAGAGATCATACACGCTGCAGATCACAGAAACACATGCAAGCATGAAATTTAATTTTTAGTAACTCTTTCCTGGGGCTTCCATAGAAAGCAACAGTGAAAGGAAAATGATAATCATGACAAGGCAATTACAGAGAGATGTGCAGAAAATGAAAAACTTTGAACAACATGTAAAAATGGGAAAATAGTTTTAATTAAAATGTAATGCAAGCTGTATTAGTTTAGCTCAAAACAGCAAAATTAACATCACAGAGACAACACTTTTAAACTTAAAAATGGTCAAGAAAGGATGATATATATGTTTTCCCCCCAAATGTGATTTTTCCCCCCAGTGATCAGAATCTATAAATGTGATAAATATTGACTTACCAGGCTTCCAACAGATGGAATGAAACATGTAGCAAAACAAAAGCAATACATTTGTGCTTTAGGCATGAAATGAGTGAGAGATTAAGCTAAGGCTTCCCTGGATTATTAAGAGGAAACAAAGTGGGTAGTATTAATGTTTATGCACAACTGCATGCCATTTTCCACAAATAAATATAGCAAATTCAACAAAAGAAAGAAAAACCCAACCGTTCTTCCCTCCCCCCCCCCCCCCCCCGGCGCTAGCTTCTTTTCT
>NW_006159602.1:3605205-3606671 GCF_000334495.1 Tupaia belangeri chinensis | reverse complement strand
CCCGGTGATAATTTCCTTTTCTTTATTCTTAATTTTTAAAAAATTACCAGAAAACAATAAAAAAGTTTTGTGTTCTCTTTCCAGTTCCCAACCATCCCTTCCAATTGCATGTCTTCAAACACTAGGTAAACATTTGATTCAAAAGAGTTATAATTTGGTATATCTAACAGTACTAAGAATACCAGTGCAGTAAAATACTGACCGATTTAACATTTCCCAGTACTCGGTTAAATATCTCCTACAGAGGGTAGACTCTTCGAACTTACACTCAAATTTTTCCTGGAGTCAAAAGACACAATGCAATGGAAATTCAGATTATAGAAGAAATACTTAATAACTATGATATGATATAGTTACACTGATTTTTCTTCCATTAAAAAAATAATCTCAGGAAAGAACTTTCGGCTGAAGCATGGGTAAAGATGGCATTTTTTCTTTGAAAGCACCAGATGAAATAATCCATGAAGAACATGTGAAAACTCATTTACCAACCTTTTGATTTTGGTTGTTAACTTTCATCGCAATAATACAGTGTTCTCTAGGTACAGTAGAAAGGGAGAAATCTCAAAGAACTATATTCTTAGGTACGTGTCAAGTTCTCCAGACCATCCTCACTACAACAACATAATTTGTCAAATTGTCAAAATCTACAGCCATCCCAGACATGGGACATTTTGACCAAGTTTGTGCCTTCACACCATGCTAATCTCACTCCCGGAGCTGTAAACATGATGGCCGAAGTGACAGCCTGGCTACAAATCCGTCTGGCAGCTTCATTAGACATCTCTCGCCTGACTGATTAAACTGCATTGAAGACCCACTTTTATTTTTTCAAGCCTTTTGTTTAAATTAAAAGGTCGTGTTTTCCAGCAAATGATCCGCTGCTCCCTTCAGTCCAGGACCATAATACAGTTACATTCTCACTAGTGTTGCCGAGGATGTGTGAGTCAGATGCCCAGACACATGGGCCAGGAGCTCGTCCCTTGGGACAAGGTGGCATACTGGGGCAGGGGGAGTCGTGTATTTATTTGTAGTAGAACCTAGAGAGAAGGCCTGGTTGGAGAACATTCAAGTTGTTGTTTAATAACAGAATCCTAATGGCCTCCTAATGGGAAATTTGGTTCCATATGTAGGACACACCTGCCATTTCTATCCTTTAACATTTTAGCAGTGGCTTTTTTTGACTTAAGCAGACATGGCTTCCTAAGCTTCAATATTTTCTAAACACCGTCTATGTTTGGAACCCAACCCAAGAGTCCACTTTCTCAGAGCTTGGATTATTGCATTAAGGAAATATAATGGGTTCCTATGCCATGGTTTAAATAATATTTGCTAACTTTTGGTGTAATGCAGTAAGAGGCTCATATTATGTGAACTACAGAAAACGGCCCAGGCAGGCACACGTGCCTGAGCCCCTACTGTGGGCATTCAAGCCAAATAAGGAAATGTAGGAAACTTCACTCACT
>NW_006159602.1:3584495-3605174 GCF_000334495.1 Tupaia belangeri chinensis | reverse complement strand
CCTGTGGCTTTTCTGTTGGCATGCACAGCGAATACAGAAGAACCATCTGAGAGATAAACCGTTCCTGAGCTGTTCTAACCTGATGGGCGACCACTGAAGGCTGTGGCCCATACATGTCACAGCAGGCACAAGAGGAAGAATCTAAAACCTAATGACGGTGGTTGCAGGAAATCTCTGCCTAAAATACTAGCGAGGGAGTGTTTGTAGCCTTGCTTCTGCCTTTGTTTCCCATGGTGTGTATTGCTTCTGGTGCCTGCCTGTATTTCATAATGTATTTACCATGCCTCAGTGTGAGACCAGTTCCTTTGTCATGAAGTTGATAAACAAGGGCCGTCAGGAGGCATCTACACAGGTAGTGGGACTGACGCTGGGAACTAGTCGTATTTCCTAGTGTTGATATTTTTTATTTGTTACTTATAGAATTTTGAGCTTTTATCTGTTATTAAATTCTATTCAAAATTGATTTTTGGATTAGATTTAGCCTTTTTCTTTCTTTCTTTCTTTCTTTTTTTTTTTTTTTTACATTTTCAATTATAATTAAATCCTCCATAATCATCAAGAGTTGAGTAGAACTGGTGTTGGCAAACTCCTACTGAGCGTCAGTAACTCAGTGTGAACAAGGTTAGTGAACCGTATTAAAGGAATGGTATTGCCTTTTCATTTTCATTGCAATGAGATTCAACTTATAATAAATAAATTTGCATATTGATACTGCAAATAAAATCTGAAAATTACAGAAAAAAAAACAAACACAGACATTGTCTCATACTTGGAATGTAAATGATCTCTAGTTTTTTTGAGAACATTGCTGGGCTATCTGCACCGCAAAGCCTAAGTTCTTGGAACACATTCATGGAGGCCCTTATGCTGGAGAACTTGCTCTGTAAATGTGTGGGAGTTTACACGTGGGCATCGATGAGAAAAAAGGATCAAGATTTTAAACTTTAATTAGTAACTTTTCCAATTTCCATGTCTCTAGTGTTTTGATGCTGAAAAATCAAACCAAACCAAACAAAACCACTGCTGGTAGAAAATAAAATCCAGGTACAGTTATGGATTCATTACTTAACCCTAATAGTGTAAATAAGTTTAAATACAACTATGCTTTAAATTATTCTGGTACCAAAACCTTAAATTAGTACTAAAGGTGTATCTTTTGAAAGATACAGAATAGCAAAATATATTTGTCCATGTGCAAATTTCATTAATTAAAAAGATTAGAGTTTGCCATTACACTCTTTTTAAAAGATCTCCATAGAAAGTATTTTTATATAAACTCTCAAGATCACTTAAGATGTTACATAAGTATGTCCTTATTAGTTTTCTGCTCCAAAGTACTCCAGAATAATTCTAAATCTTAACTTTGATTTAAATTGCTTAAATAAAGATATGTATATAAAGTGTTCCTGCACCTAATAATTATTTGGAAAACGTTGGTTGTTATTTTTTTATTAGAGTAGTTTTAAAATCAATATCTGACTACTATCAACATAAGATACTCTGCAACTTCTATTCTTGATCTATTGGATTGTCAGAAAAGTCATGAGATATTTTTCTATGCAGAAATGCATGATGATCATTCCATTAACCCAATAATATACTTCAACAAAGTAAGCCAATCATTGTTTATGGAAAGCAAATAAATGAATTAATCAAAGCAAATAGTTTCAAAATGTTTTCAGTTGTTAAACCTTCTCAAAGTTAAGTTAATATCAATGATATTAGGTGCAAAAGTCCCCCCCCATGACAGTGCCAGATTGTCAGGGAGGAGGGAAGATATTTTTCCAGCTTTTCTCATGATGTTAAAGAATCTATTTTCCATTTGAAAATCTCTACCAAGTGAGTGGAATCCACACAATTAACAATTTGTTCCATTCATTAATCATGTAAGCTCTAAATATGTTTTTTTTAAGTATATTAATGTTGATGGACATATTTGTCAAAGCAATAGCAGCAATCTACAAAAGCCATTTCAAACAGCCTCTTTAATAAGATAGGAGAGGAAAAATACCAGTGTACAATAGTATGTGTTTAATTAGGAGGTATACTGTACTTAGGAACAGCCTAATGAATAATAAATGACGTTTTATTTCCTGTGCATGAGACACAAAGCCAAATAATCAAGAATCAAAGCAACTCCAAGTATCAGGTAACAATCAGTAAACTTGGGCAAGATTCTTTTTCCCTCTCAAGTTTAATTGGTTCATTGTTCCCAGGAACTCTAAACCATGGGGTTGGTGGCAGTGCTGAAGTTTACGACTATAAAGGAAGATTAACATATTCTGGAACTTTACACTAATCCTTGTTTTGAGTTAACTCAAGCAGATTGGATTAGTAATTCTTACCTACCACCCACTAGAGGGGACCCCAGCTACTTGTCTTTGACAACCAGCGGCATTGTACACCTTCTGTGCATTATCTCCCACTGAAAATGTTCTCAAGGACGAAACTGGGTTAGAGGCAAAAGAAACTTTTTTACATGAGAGAGGCAAGAACTAAGGCTGTCTAAGCTGATCCAGGAGTTTGTCTATTATCAGCTTGGTGCATGTTTGCTTAATTCAGGCAGTGATGGGGCACTCTGAGAAGTTCATTAAACATTTCCTCATCAGCGAATTGGCTTTTCTCTTCTGCCCATCTGGGAGGGCCACTGCAGGAAAGCAACAAAAGGCCTTCTCCCAAATAGTCTTAGCTCTTTCCTTTCCTTGCCCTCCCTCAGTTCTCAATATGTACTAAAAGCAGCAAACTGAACAATTCTCTAGCAGAATAATTATTTGGTCTTATTCATGTTTATATAATTACTTTATGTTCCTATTGATGTAATTTTGTGTGTGTTTAAGTTTTGCCATAGAGGACATGCACTCCGTGGAGGGGGAAAGTAAGAAATCACTCCCCAGGTGGGATGGCCAGGCAACAATCCCTTCTCCTCCATTTTCCTCTTTGGATTTTGGGCACACATGCACATGCACCCAGCATGATTTTCAAGCTCCCAGGTCCTGGACTTGAACCATGGTCCGTGTACGGGAGTCCAGAGCCTTAACCACTATGACAGTTGCTGGCCATGATATATATTCTTTATAGAAACAATGCCAAAAAGATCAATCTCTGCCAAATCTTGCAGGAAAGGGGCCCTTAGATTCAGATCCTAAGTCCGTATTTGTCACCATATGCCTTTAATCTTATGTTTAAAGTCACTTTATCTCATTTCTTTACATGAATTCTAGGCAAATGAAAACTATCTACTAACAAAATAGGAAATAATGATCTATGATTTTGAGGAATTTGCAAAGAGCAAAGAGAGGAATAATTACTTAGCATCTCCTTGAAGCCTGGCACGAGTCAAGCAGTTCATAAACAGCCCTGTGTGAAGTCGACCTCAGAGATCCCGAGAGCTCATACAATGCTCTCAGGGCCATGCAGCAAGCACAGGGATGCGAACCTGGGTTGGCTAAATTCCAATACTCATTTTATTTATTTTATTATTTATTTATTTATTTACTTATTTATATTTATTTATTTACTTATTTATTTTTGGGAGAGGTTTTTGCTATAAGGCACATGTGCTCACCAGAAAGACAGAGACAGAAAGCGAGAAATCACCCCTGAGGGGATGGCCACACTGCAATTCCCTTCTCCTCCATTCTCCTCTCGGGATCTTGAGTACGCACGTACACGTGCCCGGCTGGAGTTTTAAGCCACCAGGTCCGGGACTCGAACCGTGGTTGACTATGTGGGAGTCCAGCGACACAGCCATTATACTAACTGCTGGTCCCTTCAATACTTATTTTAATACCAAATGTTTTAAGTTTTACATGATAGTATTTTGAGAACCATGTATTAATAAGAAGATGGAGCAGTAAATGGACTAACTGGAATAAAGTCTTGCCACCCAGCACACAGCACTGACTGAAGGGTTGGGCAGAAAGAGAGACGGGACTGAGCGATGGGCCTTGGGTAAGACCGGCACCTGGAAGGACCTATGCTTGGAAGGGCAGACCCAGGCAGGACTTGAACACATTCCTAGCAGCGGGGGTCCAGGTGATGAAAGCCTGGAGAAATTATAAGGAGATCTCCCAATGTGAAGGTGAGGGCTGCAGAAGACCATCACCCTTCTTCCCTTCCCTCAGCCTCCCCACACTGTTCAGTGCTAGCCCAGGCAGCAGCCAGCCCCCCTTCCAGCCCTTAAAGGAAACCCACAAAGCAGCCAGAGTTCACAACCCCGACCTGACCCCCAGCTCCGTGTGCCTCTTACTGGCACCTGGACTCCAAGTCATAGCTCCAAAGTCTTGGTCCTACAGCACTGTGTCCACCCCTCTGTGGTCCTCTGCTCCTACCGCGTGGCTCAGCCCTCTAGTGCTCGCTGTGGTCCAGCTAGGCCACCCCTCCTGCTCTCACCTCCAGTCATGGGGGCCCAGCTGAGAAGTCGGGGGAGCCCTGACAAGAGCAACTTGGCAGCAGCTTCCAGCAGACTGGCCCTGTCATAGCCTGACTCTGTCTGCCGCCTTCACCCCAACCATCCCTAAGTCAAGGCTGGGTCAGTTTGTGTCCTTCACACTATTTCTTCCAACACACTCTCCGCTCCTGCTCTTTCTCCTTCAGTTTTCTCCTCATCATGGAAAGAGAAGGGGGGAACAAGAAAACATAAACATGAATTATATTAGTTACCAGAGCCGTTCATGTTGCTAGAGTGAAAAATAACTCAGGGGCCCATGGACTAAGAGGAGGAACTTGAAAAGAAGCAGGAAGAGACGGGAAGGGATTTTCCAAGGATTGTGTCACTCCCAGCCAGGGACAGAGACAGGAATGGGCCAGCAATGCTTCACGTGTCCCTCCTCCCACCCTCAACACCTGCCTCGTGTGTGGCTTTGAAGCCCAGGATGCTTGATTCTGGGCTCTGGGCTCCTTCCATAAAAAAAATCACCTCAAGAGAAGGGGAGGAGGGAGGCAACTCTGCTTTCATTCAGCATCACCTGAGAACCTGGATCGTCCTAAATCCGGCTAGTAACACGAAGGGGGCAGCACTCTCTTCCCACAGAAGAGACACCCCTAAACATGCACACACACCTGGATCTGGGTGCAGGCGGTGGCCGAAGGCTCAGAGCAATTTCCTACCTTATTTTACCTCCTTTGGCTGGGTGTTACAGTGTCCAAGTGATGACCTGCTTGTGTGTGTGCCCAGTGAGCAGGTACACAGTTATGACGATCACAATGTAAGTGCATCAGCTAGACATGGCAACACAGCCCTGACCGGAATTGTTACTCTGAACCATCTACGCTCAATCTTCAATGTTTTGCTTGTGAAGCGTGGGTAGCTATGCATGACTTGAAGAAATATAGAGGCAAATTGCTTTCATCCATGTTTTAAACTAATGTTTCTTTGTTCACAATGTTTTTGGTGATGCTCAGCATTCACTGAACACTTGAATTGATCTACTGTGTTAGGATAAGATGATACAGCATAAAGAAAATTAGAATCTTGTTCTCACAGGGTTCGCAATTCAGTAGACAAGAGTAAGTTTGACTAACGAGGAATGAAGTTGAACAACAAAGCATAATCCAAGCTAGTGCTATTAATAAGTATCATAATTTTAAAAATAATTGTAATAAGTTAAATTAAAATAATTCTTTAAAAAAAACGGGAGGAGGGCAGCAGGTGGCATGGTGGTGAAGGCACCAAACTCCCACATGGTCAATCACGATTCAAATTCTGGACCTAGAGGCTGGCTTTCTCATTTTCCCTCTCTCTCTCTCCCTCTCTCTGGTCAAATTTTTAAAAATGAATAAAATTAAAGTAATTCTAAAAACAAAAAATAGGAATCATATACAGGCACTCCTCTCTTTACCAAGTTCCATTCTGACAATAAGATCATTAAGTGAACTGAATGACAAGTGAGGATCTTTTTTTAAAAGTTTTATTTACTTATTTTTTTAGAGGAGTTTTATTTGTTTTACTATAGGTGCACACACTCGCTGGAAAGACAAAGAGAAACAAAAAGTGAGAAGTCAGCCCCCACGGAGGGGGGGGGGTTAGCCATTCCACAATCCCTTCGCCTCTGTTCTCCTTTCAGGATTTTGGGCATGCACACACATGAGCCCAGCATGAGTTTTAAATAACAGGCTCCGGGACTCAAACCGCACTAGAGGCCAGAGATGTAACCATTACGCTGTCTGCTGGTCCCAATAAATGAGCATCTTAAAGGCAGATGTCTTGTGGTACGCCCTGGCACTTGTGTTTTCAACAGGTATCACAAGACCCCATGGGGAATAACGTAACTCTTTTTTTTTTTTTTTTTTGAGAGGTTTTTGGTATAGGGCACTTGTGCTCGCCAGAAAGAGAGAAACAGAGAGACAGAAAGCGAGACCTCATCCCCCAGGAGCGATGGCCATGCCATAATCCCTTCTCCTCCATTTTCCTCTCGGGATTGTGGGTACTTATGCACACGCACCTGGCATGAGTTTAAGCCACCGGGCCCGGGACGCAAACCACGGTCGGCTGGCTACATGGCAGTCCAGCAACATAGTCATTACACCAACTGCTGGTCCCGGAATTATGTAACTCTATCCACACAAAAAGCATACATTAGCTAAGCACCAGAAAGTGGTAAGACACATCACAACACAATAATATAATGGAGTAATCACTTTATTTATTCCGAATACTACTATGGGTGCACAACAAAGTACTTATTTCTAAACGAAATATGTGGTCTCGTGTGTGTGAATACAAGCCGACTGCAGGAACTAGGCAAAGACTGAGGGGAGTCTCTGCATTGGAGAACTAGTCATCGATCTGAGAGGTTTTTGAACAGGTAAGCCAGTAATTGAGGAGTAATTGTACTTGTTTTTCCTGGGTAATTATAATATTACTTGTGTCCCTTTCACTTATAAAAGGTTTGGCTTTAAATGATAAATTATATAGTTACCTTGGCTGTTAAGTGAGAACACACATACTCATACACGCTCACAAATGTTTATCAGCCAAACTCCTGAGCTTTCTTTAAAGAAATGCCTTCCAAACCAACCTTGGGGCTAGTCAGGTGGTACAGTGGTTAAGATGGCTGGACCCAGCAGCTTGAAAATCATTGTGGGTGCATGTGTGTGCATGCTCAAAATTCCAAGAGAAGAATGGAGGAGAAGGGATTGCAGCATAGTCATCCCTCCTTATGGAATACTTCCTCATTCTCCCTCTCTCTTTTGCTATCTCTCTCCAAGCAGCACATGTACCCCATAGCAAATTTTTTTAAAAGTTTGAAAAAGCCTAAACAAAGCAACCTTGGGCAAGACATGTAAGTTTCTGTGGAGGGAAAAGAGCAAATAGGGTTTTTTTAAAAAAAATAAATAATTCCTTTATTGAGCTTTTTAAAATTAATTAATTAATTAATTTGATCAGAGAAGGACAGTGAGAGAGCACAGGAAAGTGAGGAAGCAAGTCGCCAGGTCCGGGACTTGAACCGCAGTCAGCCATGTAGAACTCTAGCGCCTTCAACTACCATGCCACCTGCCAGCCCCAAGCAAATAGTTTTTAACCTTTCATGTTCCATCACTCACTGAAATAAGAGTAAGAGAAAACAAGCAAGGTAGAATTTATTAATTACTCGCAGGGTGTTAGCCAGGGATGGCAAGTAAGTATCTGTCATGCGTCTTCCCCAGCAAGTGACAGTGTCCACGGAAGCATCCTAGGGAAAGTCGTAACCTTTGTTCATACTCAGTCGCAAGGATCAGTACAACTGACCACAGTGCTGGCAGAGCCTGCAGGACAGAGCTCCAGAAGAGTGCTACCGGAAAAGACAGTCTGCATTTCTGAGTATACTTTCCAGACCACATTTTATACGTAACTTTATTAAATCAGCTTGTCATTTGCCTTCTTCCTTTCTTTTTTCTGCTTTCCCAAAAATCTTTTTGGTCCTCGTTCATAAAGACAATTATTTAACATTGTAGCCAGACAATAGTTTTTTCTATACTATCCTATAAATGTTTCAATATAAAATAGCTTTTAAATATGCATTGTATTGCCCCATGTATTTGTCAAGATTCATTGGAGTACTAAGGAAGGGGAGCCAAACCAAACTAGAGTGAGCCTAAATGGTATGTGATGAACTCACTAACTGAGAAGTTCAAGGCTACCTTCAGGCCTGGCTGAGTGCAAGAGCAAATGTCATCCGAACTTTCTGGTTATAAGAGTTAATGTTCAGTTCATGATGTGTGAGCCTCATTCATTCTCTTATTTTGCAGATGTCCTTCCTCAGAGGACCTGGGGAGGATAACTACCAATGGTTCCTAAACACATTGGTAGTTACATGCATAGTCATACACATACATATTCATACACTAACTAGGGGCGGAATGCTAAAAATGCCAGACATATTTCACCCATTCTAAGGCTTTCTTTCCTTCCTTCGTCCCCCTTCTTTTGTTTATTTATTTAATTTCACTGTAGGGCATGAGCACTCACCAAAAAGGAAGAGAGAAAGAAAGAGAGGGAAGGTGAAATCCTCTAGGGACGAAAGCCACGCCGAAATTCCCTCTCCTCTAGGATTTTGGGCATGTTCACACTTGTGCCCAGTGTGTTTTTCAGCCATTGAGTCTGGGACTTGAACTGTAGCGTTGGCCATGTGGAATCCAGCTACCTTACCCACTACACTATTGGCTAGCCTCCTCCCTTCTTTCTAGTCTTCCTTCCTTTCTTCTTTTCTTTATTTTTTTCACCATTTAATGTCACTGAAATCAGAATGTACACATCTTAAACTTGCTGACACCAGGTGGCAGCTTAGACATAGTCGCCTTTACCTAAACATATGCAACAAAACTTGCAGGATGGAGGGTGGTCAGTGATTTGGAAACTGTCCCAGAAACTATAATACCCTTTTCAGATATACTGCGTTACTGATATATTTTTTCTTCTTTGGCTATGGGATATATGCACCCACCACAGAAAGACACAGGGAGAGAGAGAGAATGAGAAAGCACCCCTCCATGGGGTATGATCATGCCACAATCCCCTCTCTTCTTTTCTCCTTGGGATTTGGGGAACACATGCACATGTGCCTGCCATGTTTTTCAAGACACGGGTTCAGGACTTGAACTGCACAGCTGAGTATATGGGATCCAGCCACCTTAAGCACCATGCCACTGGCTGGCCTGGTTACTGATATTCTTGATGGCACAGAGAGCACTGGGTGAAAAAACGCATATAACAACAACTGCAGGTCTAAAAGTGATTCAGAGGGCTTGAATACTGCCTGTAGGAAGTTTCAGAAATACCATCAGTTTTGCTTACATTTTATTTACATACAAGAGAAAGTTATTACAGAAGTCTAAAAGAACACATTTGGCATATAAAATAAATTTCATGATACATCTTAGCAGAAACAAAATAAATGATGTTTGCAAATCCACCCCCATTTTCAGTTTTACTGGAACAGGATTATAAACAGGTCTCAGTTCTGAACTGATGGAAGTACTCTGTTATGTCATTATCATACTACTTGTGATCTTCATTTTATATCTACACATGAGCTCAAGAGCAGAGGGACAGCACACCTTCTTTAGGCTGATACAGTACAAAGCACTCTGGCCTGATAGAAAGGATCTCAGGGTCCTAATTCCATCTTACTCTAGTTGACAACCTTAAGGGATTAATTGACCTCTCTGGATTTCACCTCACTTTATCTGTAACAGAAATGGAATAATCTTTAACACCTCTTTATGATTATACAAGTTTGGAAGTGGACCATGTAATATACTCTAAAAACCAGGCATTCTTATAGAACTACATCGATTATTTTAGAATTTGTTGAGCATAATGGCTCAACAAATTATTATTATTAAAATATTAATAATTTGTACTACCTAGAACACATTAAAAGAGAACAGTGTGGAAGCCGGCAGGAGGCATGGTGGTTAATAAGGGTGCTGGACTTCCACATAGCCGACCACGGTTTGAGTCCCGGACTTGGCAGCTTGCTTTCTCACTTTCCCTCACTCTCTCTCTCTGTCTCTCTGTCTTTCTCTGATCAAATTAAAATAAATAAATAAAAGTTAAATAAAATAATTTTTTTAAAAAAACAAAAACAATGTGCTAAAGTCAGCAATGCCTACGGTTTTTCCTAAATCCGTTAAAATAGCACAATACATGAGGTGAAGCATTCTTAACATTTTCCTTTTCCTCTGTTCATGCTAAACACATTGAAATATCCAATGAGTGCTAATGAGGTTAGCGTTATTGGGAAATGCTGTTTTTAACTGCAGGTTGTTTGTTGATTCTGTGTGAAAAAGGTGTCAGTCAATTTTTAAATTTTTTTCCACAAAGAAGCAAAAGGAAGTGGTCACCAGGTAAGCAGGCCAGACCCAAGGTGTCCCACAGCTCAGAACCAGAGTACAAAGAAAACAACAGCTTGGCATTCAAAATTATGTATTCACTAAACATTCAAGTTTGAAAAAGTCTGCCAACCCAAGAAAGAAAAAGCAAGTCTATGCTAGACCTATGGTGAACTAACAGAATCCCCGCCTTCCGCTGGGTGTCTACTCCTGTGTGCGGTCTCAAGGCACCCTCTGTCCGTCTGTCCCAGTTGTCTTCTGATTTATTTCTTCTCATTACATCTGCAGAGAAACCCCATGGTGCTGGTGCTTCTGATTTCCGCATAAAATGTAAATAATGGAAAAGAGAAAAAGGAAAAAGAAAACATCACTAAGCTCTGGAAGTCCAGGGTTTGATAAGTGTACAATAGAGCCTCCTTGACACGTTCTTTATTGGTGAGGAAATGGATGCAAATTAAAAGGTGAGTTGTCCAGAGTGACAAAAGAAATCGATACTGGGAACCAGCAGTTAGTGTAATGGCTATGTCGCTGGACTCCCACGTGGTTGACCGTGGTTCATGTCCTGGACCCGGTGGCTTAAAAAAAATCATGCCGGGCGCGTGTGTGTGCGTGCCCAAGATCCCGAGAGGAGAATGGAGGAGAAGGGATTGCAGCATGACCATCCCCCCTGGGGGGTGATTTCTCGCTTTCTGTCTCTATGTCTCTCTCTGTCTGTCTGGCGAGCGCACGTGCCCTACAGTGAAAATCTCTCAAAAAAAAAAAAAAAGAAAGAAATCGATACTTAGAATAAGACACTGACTCCTGAGCCATACATTATACGCAAAATTGAGCTCTCATTTCAACAATGACTGTATTGGAACTTTCACTAAAGCAAGACAATCTGGGCATCAACATAAGGAAAACTGTCCCAAGATGAATATATAAGGAAGTAGACTGTATCAAGGAAGGAGAATATGTAACCTCCGACTTTCCAAAACAAGGGAAAGCTGACATATTCATACTCCCTAACCACAACCGCAGCCCCTTCAATCCTCTTAGACACGGGAATGTTTTATTCTTACCTACGTCTCTTCTTTCTGGTTTCCTGCAATAATTCACTTGCTTTCACTGTTTTGTCATTCTGTGTCTCAAACTCTTTTACCCATATTTCTTTTAAATGTGTTGTCCCAAATTGAACGTAACACCCTGAGTGGGGTCTGACAGGGAAGAGCAGAATACTTTCAGTTAACACCCTTTTTCTCTGTACTAAAGTATGGATGCACCCAGTGCTCCCTTTGGCTTTTTAATAATTTTTTTTAAACTTTTGCTTCATTTTAATATCAGCTCCAGTACAACTTTGATGTGATTATGTCACAATTTTCCTGACTAACTTAATATTATTTTTGGACTCCAGTGCAGGATCTCCCATTTTTCTTATTAAATTCCTTCTTGTTAGATTAGGTCTATTGAGATATTTTTCTGATTCTGTCATCCAGCTAACAGCATTTCCAATGAGCTCCAGAGCATTTGCAAATGTGATTACCATACCTGCTACATCATCATCCGAGTTATTGATAAAAATAATGTAGGCAGGGGCCAGCAGGTGGCAAGGTGGTTGAGGCACTGGACTCCCACATGGCCAACCATGGTTTGAGTCCTGGTACTGGTGACTTGCTTTTTCACTTTCCCTTTCTCTCTCTGATCAAATTAGAAACAAAAATAATCATAAATAAAATTAAATTTAAAAAGTGGTGAAGGCGTACAACAGAGCCTGTCAACACTGGAATCCAAACTTCCTTTCAGGGAGTTTGGAAGGAAGTTTGGACTACAAGTTAGTTCCTGTATCAGTCAAGGTCCACTAACATAATCTAAACCACCCTGAGTATTGGAAACAGAGAATTTAACAGAAGGGAGCAATTTCACACACAATGGAAGATCTGAAAAGCCGATCAGGTAACAATAAGGCAACCCAGGGAGCAGCAACAGCAGGAAGCCACTGTTACTCACAAGGTGGAGAAACCAAGTGGATAGTGTGAGTAGAATCTAATAGTTAATAGTGGGCCCAAAGGAAAGATGCAGCCACTGTGAGAGCTGCTACCCAAGGCACATTAGCCTAACCCAGCTGGAAGCTAACCGATGTAGGCGCTTGGGCGACAGCCGGCTTAGGTCAACCCCTGCGATATAGAGCAGAGAACAAAGAGTGGATCTGAGTTCACACACGCCCAGGACTGTGTAACCCCCTTTCGGTAAGGTTGCTTAACCAGTTACCAATGGTTGAGTACTAGATGATTTTTCCATCTTGCTTACAAAAAAATAAAGCAAGAATTTAAGTGTCCTGGTAAAGTCTTAGATTCATGTATTTACCCTATTACCACTTATTTCATATAAATCTTGGTAAACCAGTAGTCTATATGCACAGATTAGCAATTACAGCCTACAGATTAAATCTGGCCATCAGTTTGTGAAGTTTATTGAACACGGCTATACTTCATTTATCCATTATCTGTGACTGCTTTCATGCTGTAAAGCCAGAGCTGATTGGATGTAATGGAGACCAGTTGGCCTTCAAAGCATAAGATATGTATGTACTACCTGGTTCTTTACAGAAAAAGCCAACCCCTGATCTCTAATGTACATACTTCAACCTTCTAAATATCAAGTATTTCCCATATTTAGTCTTTTTGCTCATCTCTCATTTCCTGTTTTCTCTCTTACCTAGTCAATAGTGGTTGCTATGGACCGAATGTTTGTGTTGTCCCAAAATTCATGCGTTGAAGCTCTAATCCCCAATGTGATGGTATTAGGAGGTGGGGCCTTTGAGAACTAATTAGATCATGAGAGTAGAGCCCTCATGAATGGGATTAGTGCCCTTATAAGAAGAGACATGAGACTGCTCTGCTATGTAAGGATACAACAAGAAGACGACCACCTATAAACCAGAAAGAGAGATTTTATAAAGAACTAAGTTATGCTGGCACCCTGATCTTGGACATATAATATGCAAATAACAGGCATGCGATAAATATTTTCTGCATAAATGACAGAACGCTAATACATTTAGAGCAACTGGTTACTCTCTCATTATCACTTTACCCATCTCAGGTTCTTTTTAGGGTCATCTGCGAGCAGGGAGAGCAAGTAAAGAATCATCCCTGCGGTTGGACCAGCAAAGACAGAACTTCAGTATAGCAAGGAAAAAATAGTAAATCATTAAGGTTCTATTAGAGTTTGCATACAAGTTAATCACCAAGGAGTCCGTAGTCAACATTTTAAAAGCCAACATTAGAGAAGCTTGAAAGAACTATGTCTGGGGATTCTAGGTAACAATTCTATTTTGTAATTGCTGTTCCAAGAATTGTTCCTCCCTTTCTCACCCATGACTCCCCTTTAATAAAGTTGCTATACGTTAAACCTACATCAGTGTAACAATCATATTTGAAGGGCTCTGAGAATTTTGCTTTAATTCATTGAACCATAGGTGGCCATTCCAGCAACAAAATAAAAAATGGTATTTATTCCTTTTCCTTTTCTTGATTTGTAGTGAGGTCTTTAGGATGACAAAAATTGCAAAACTCTAAACTCTTTACATGCAGAGTCTTTTGTTATAGGTGTGATGAAATGTGGCTAGTCCTGAGTTGGCTCCATGGCCTGGGGGTTAAGGCAGCCAGATCCCACATGATGGACTACATGGGTCAAGTCCCAGATGTGGACGCTTGAAAAATGTGATGTGGCTAGCCTAAGTAAATTTGACTGGACAAGTCACTTTTATTTCACTTTCAATCAATATCATTGACTTAGGAATATTTTATTGATCAAGTTGACTTTAATATTTTGAAATATGAATAACTACATGCCTTTTTTTCAATGTGAAGGTTTTTACTGAATGGTTTTAATTCAGACTTGGGCACAGTTAAATTTTTTTTTTTTTGAGAGATTTTTTTTTTTCTATAGGTCCCGTGCGCTCACCAGAAAGACAGAGAGAGACAGAGAGATAGAAAGCGAGAAATCACCGCCCAAGGGGGGTGGCCGTGCTGTAATCCCTTCTCTTCCATTCTCCTCCTGGGATCTTGGGCACGCATGCATATGCACCTGGCATGAGTTTAAAACACTGGATCCGGAGCTCAAACCGTGGTCGGCTACATGAGAGTTCAGCAACATAGCCATTATGCTAACTGTTGGTCCCCACAATCAAAATTTTTGCACATCTTTAAAGTTACTATTTTGTTTGTTTCTTTAAAATAAACTTCAACTTTCAGACTATCCATTCCTTATTCTTATTCTTGCTTGTCCTTACTATTGTTAAGTTTGTGGACTTTTTTCATTTTTTTAATTTAAAAATTATCTCTCTGTTTATTTTACCTTGTCGAAACATTTTACAAGTGTTCAGATAGTAAAAAAGTATTTAAGATGTTTAAGATAATGTCATTGTTACTCTAAAATTAAACACCATGGTATTTTGTCTAAGAGTCTTTGTTCTGAGTATCTGGAAAAATAAGAGTCTCACAAAAGTGAACTATTAATGATGTAAGCTATTCCCAATCATTCTTTAGTTTCTCACTCCAGTGCTTATGGATTTACCTTTAAATATTTGTATAGTTAATAAAAGTATATTTAAAAGAAAGGTTTAATTGTACTTGTGGTACTAACCTAAAACTGTTTCAAATGACCTCCATTTTATTATTTCACAACAGGCTTTTGTTCTAGGCTTTTCCATCTGTTTGGTAAGCATTTTTCAATGAAAATCTCAATTAGAAGAAAAAAGGGAGGGGGAGACAATCATTTAATTCAAAAATTAATTTGGAGATCAGGCAACTGACTTAGGCTCATGCCAGCAACTTAAGGCTTTTCAGCCTTGGCCACATGATCCGAAGGAACTGAGCAACAACTGTCTAGCTGCCTTAATCCTCCTTAATTTGAGTGCAAGGAAACTCACATGTGTTTCTAAGAACATTTTTGGAGTACAAGAAGTCCATTTCTGGGGGACACCATCTAATGCCCTTGTTTTGTTGACCTTTCTGTATTCTAAATTAAAATTTTAACTGCACATAAGCAGAGTGGGTTGGTAGGGGAGGGGAATAGCCGAAAGCAACTCTGTGTCCCATGTTGTAAAACAACTAAGGAAGGAGTCATCAAAGATCATCTTCATACCACAACATAAGTTTTCTTTACCTTGTGATAAAGTTGGGCCCGCTCTTGAGAAAGACAGCAGTGCAGAACCCTCACCCAACTCATCTGTGAGACGCCGCGAAAGGCACATCAGAAAGCACAGCCCGGCAGGCGGCTTCCCTTCCTTTGTTTGGAGCCCTCTAGGTTCACTGGTCTTTGGAGGAACTTAATTAAAATCTATGGACAATTTTCCAGGAAGTAGATTAAACCCATGTAAATGCATTCTGTTAGGAAGCTTTGATTCTTCCCTGACTTATACGTGGGAGAAAAAAAAAAAAAAAAAGCCTACAGACTAAAAAAATTGGCAAGTTTCCTATGCATTTTATAAATTGATAGTCAACTGAGTTCTCAAAACTTTTTATCTGAGGTTTACTCATCAAAATGGACTATCAGGAAAGTGAGATTGGAGGGGTGTGGACTTTCTTGGGCCAAACTGCAGAGCAGACAGCTTGTCCCCTGTGCTCTTTCTCAGTTGTCTACAGCCTTCTCCCACTCCGTTTCCATCTCTAGCCCTTCAAAGAACCTCTTTCTTTCTAGCTCAAAAATGCTTCTTCATCCTTCACCTGCACACAGCCAGATTAATTCTCAACAAAGAGTTGGATCAAATCATTCAAGCCAACAGTAAATGAGAGATGACTTTTATGGATCTCTTGTTTTCTGTCAGTCATTGGTCTAAACACTGTCATTTAATTCTCACAGCAACCTTTTAAAGTAGGCATTATTCTTATCCACATTTTATAGGCCAAAGTAAGGATTTGCCAAAATTCACACTGGGATTCCAACCCAAGAAGTCTCATCACAAAAGCTTATTTGCTCAATCGCACAACTCTGTAGTCATGATGCCTCAGTGTACCTCCAGTACCGGATGCCTGGTACCATTTAGTGGATTGCTTCTCCCAAAACAGTCACATTGATCAGAGAGCATACCTTAATCAAAAGAGTGAGGCTGGGGCCAGCCGGAGGCATGGTGGTTGGGGTGCTGAATTGCCACAAGGCTGGCAGCTTCAAGTCCTGGAACTAGAGGCTTGCTTTCTCAGTTACCACCCCCCCAGTCCAATTAATATAATAATAATAATAAATATAATAATAAATAAAACTGAACAAACGATTGTTGAAAAAAGAAAGAGTGAGGCTATAATTGTGTAGGTTTCTAATTTATTGAGCCTTCCTGAGGCTCCCAAAACTCAGTCTAGAAGCAGTTGCCCATTCAGGCTTTCATGTAACTACTGAGCCAATTTTGAGAAGGAGTAATAACAATAGAAAATAATATTTATATAGCTGTAACACTTAGGTGATAAGAAGAGTAAAGATATTCAGGGAATCATGTTAAATACATTGTCAAAGTCATCTAATCAACTTCTCATCCAAACAGAAGCTTTTTTCCAAATCCTTGACAGTGTTTAAGCTCCCTTCTTCTAACACTAGAGAGCTCGCTGTGTGCCCAAGTCAACTGATCTTCACTAAATGTTATAAAGGGACCAGCAGATGGCATAATGGTTATGTCTCTGGACTCTCATGTGGTTGACTGTGGTTTGAGTCCCAGACCTGGCAGCTTGAAACTCATGTCGGGATGTGTGTGTGTGCATGCCCAAAATCCCAGGAGGAAAGGGAGGAGAAGGGATTGGAGCATGGCCATTCCCCCAGGGGATGATTTCTCACTTTCTGTCTCTCTGTCTTTTTCTGTGTATCAAGCACTTGGACCCTATAGCAAAAATCTCTCTAAAAAAAGAAAAGAAGAGTTCTTATTCATACAGAGTGCAGGCGTGCCTTTCCTATAAATTCAGTTTGCATGTAGTGTAAGGCAAGTACATTGGAGTTGCTTTTTCTCTCTCCTCAAACTTTTCCCAGTAAAGTGAGATTTTCGAGGGCTGTCATGGATCAAAGGGGACCTAAGTGGGCCCAGAATTTGAAAACCATAAGGCTAGTCCCACCAGTTCCGAGAGGGAAATAGTAAAATTCTTATGTTTTTTAATAGTAATTATATAGCTAGGGAGTCCAACTTTGGGGAGCAATCCTTCAATCTCTCCAAACCACTGACATCTAATCTGCCCTCCATTCCTCAATCCATATTCTAAATTCTCAGACCTTGACTGCATCTTTTCCTTGTCTAAATCCCCCAAATCCTGGCTTCTAACAATGACCCACAAAAGCAAAGCAAAGTGGGGTGTATGCATCAAGTTCTGGGCTGAATACATTTTGATAATGGCAACCTACAGACTCAAACTATTTGAGATTGTCAATATGTGCTTATTTTCAGAACTCCTGGATGCTTTTTTAAAAAATTTTAGCCACTCTGATAAAAACAAACAGCAAATTAATTTTAAAAATCTTTAAGTTTGAATAAAGAAAAGAAACATTCTGTGAATGAGTTGTCTGCCCCTCAAATTGAGTCTAGTATGTTTCAGGTTTGATGGACTGATTTTTGGAGTCTAGGCAGCATTTGAAGAAGGAAGATCCAGGTTCTTTCTGAAATTGTCTTTATAAAAAGACTGAGAGAACAAGAGGCACTCACCTCTTGGGCTCCCAACTCAGACCTAGAGTTTCAGCTTGTCCAAGAGGCAGCCCTGGCACTGAGCCAGGAGCTCAGTCTTTATGTACAAACTCAGCTGATAAAGAAGCACCACTGAAGTCATTAAAACAGGGTAGGAGAAGAGATAGGCAGGGCTGGATTCTCTCCAAGGCCAATGACAGCCAAGTTCTGGGCTGTTGCCTAGAATGGCTATCCCAAGGAAAAAAAAAATCAGTGAAAAGGGCCAACATTTTGTGAATATAATTTGGTTTTGCTGAAGAGAGATGAAATCAGAAAGCTTTGTGCATGGCTTATTTTTGTGATTCAATTTTTTGACTCTTGATATTTCACCTATTCCTTAATGATTCCATAGCAGAGGTAGGACATAGGTTCTGAGTTATTTGGATTAAGGATTATAGTGTGTTGGAAAAAAGCAACAACTAGCAGTACAAGCCAGTTTTTCTAGTCCCAACTCCAATACAATTAGCTGTGACCTTGAGCAAGACAGCTAAGCCTATGAATGTGTATGACGACTACAAAGACCTGTTAAATGTCTTCTATGTAATTCTTCTGTGCTGCATAACAGGTCACAAACAAAAACCTATCTACCTACCCATTCATCTATTCTTATCTATACCTGTCTGTCTCCCTGTAAAGTGGCCCAGTAGTTTCAGTTTCCCTGTGTTTCATGTTGGGCCAGTAGAGGACTTTAAGACTAAAATAGTAGAGTTGGAGAGAGAGCAGAAATGTATAAATGGCTGGCTACACGGTAACTGAGTGGTGAGTCTTAACTGAAGAAGTTGGAAGAGAGGATTAAACTGTGGTGTTGGGAACAACTTACATAGGCTACATTTAATTAGGGCAGTACCCAGAACAATATTTGGTGTGCAGTAAGTGGGCAATAAACATTACTGAACGACTAAAACACTTACAAGGAAGTCTTTCAGCTAATGGATAGAACATTCTTCTGTGTAGAGTCAAGTTGTGAGGAAGGGACTTCCACGGTACAAAATTCTATCTAATGACTCTGGAAATGCCTAGGTGAGATGACCACGAGGATGTTTTTATAGTCATACGGTAGGATCTATATATGGGGACCATGAGTTCTGATCTTAAGTCATAAAGATTACGAAAAGCAAGAGTGCAGACAGATGGTTCCAAAAGCAGCTTAGATCTGCTTTGTGGAGGTCTGCACAGAGCAGTGTGCTACAATGAAAAGTAACCCAGCAGTAGAGGTGGTTCTGGAAGAGTGACCACTCTTGCTCTTTTCCAAGTACGCGTACTCTGGCTAAGGCAAGTGCTTTATAGACATCATCAGCTGGACCCAATCTGGGCACAGTGATGAAACAGCCAAAATGTGCCTTCTGCAGCCCAGCCATTCTTTCTGCCATTTCCTTCTGAATTAGACTTGTGCTGGCAACAAGTCTAATAAGTCAGAGTCTGGTAACGGGAGTTCTGGAGAGTCGTCCTTTAGCGTTATCTTTAAAGATGATCATTAGGACAATGATATATTCAACTAGTCATACTTAACTACTTCCGCTGTTGAATGCATAGTTATCCCTGCACACACTCACAGTGGTCAAGATATTTTAAAAAGCTAGAATGTGGCTTCCAATTTTCCATGCCTCTCATCCTGTAAAATGGGAGGACTTCCATATCCCTTTTGGCAGAGACAGTGGTTAATTCCATTTGTGAATAGAGACACCAACTCTGCTCCAAATTTTGGTTCAATTATCACCTGGGTTACAAGTTGCCTACCTCTATGCTTTTCCATTGAGCAGTATTTTTCTATGTTATAACCAAGCTTCTTAAGCCAGTTATTGGCCATTGTGCAAGGAAACAGCAGGACTGCAAGGAGTTAAGGTGCTGTTTTCCAAATGAATTCCAGCAACCCAAGAACATCATGTCCTCCTGATGGCTAAGAAGCAAAAGTAAAATTCCCCTAAATATTTGAATCTCCCAAATAAAAGAGCAAGATTGAGGAGGAGGACCAGACTGGAAAACAAAAGAGAGACGGAACCTCCAGGGGGAGGTGGCAGATGGTCCACCAGGTGGACTTTGACAGTCCACAGAACTGGCCAAACTGACTGGTGGACCAGGCAATTTTTAGCAATGATTGCAGTGTGAGCCAGAGTGCACCAGCCATATGGCACGTTGCCAGCCATCACTCCTAGTGACATTCCAACCAGATAAGCAATACATTCGTTGCTGGAAGGGGGTTGAGGGACGCTGGGGAGGAACCGAGCTAAGGAGAATAGGCAAGGCAGGCTGGATGGAATAGAACACACTCACAACCCAAATCTAACAGGTTCCAACATGTCTAAACAGGTAACTAGTAAGGTGGCTTAACCTTTGATCTCTGCACACCCGGGAACACTGCCCTCTGAGAAAGATTTGATTTACTCAAAGAAGTAATTAAATCTGGTGGCATAGTGCTAATCAAGATAGCATTCTGCATTTGGAGCTGGAAAATTCTTTCTCCCTCCTCCTTTGTAAATGCCCAAACCTTGTGCACTGTATTATTCAGGTTTCTAATTAAAAAGGAGCAGGAACAGTTCAATAACCTGGAGCAATCCATCATGTTCATGACCTAATAAAAGAATGCAGGGTCGTAGAGACACTCTCCCCTCTACTGGATACTGTAAGGCTCCACAGCAAGAAAGCAAGGAGTTGCTTTGGTCTTTCCCTCTCTGCTGACTTTACTGTCCTAT
>NW_006159602.1:3582680-3584107 GCF_000334495.1 Tupaia belangeri chinensis | reverse complement strand
CTCTGCTGACTTAACTGTCATATTGCATAGTTGCTGCTAAACTGCACGAAAGGTATTTCTAATCTCATGATGGTGACTGAAAGGGGTTGAAGGACTCAAATTAAGTCTCAGAGCAGTACAGCTGAGTAAGAATGGAAGGTCAGTCAGTTGACTCTTCCCACAATTCCCTGAACAAGGCAATTATTCATGAAGGAAATTTCAAATTATTTTCATTAGACTTGTGTTTTACCAATCTAACCAAAGTGATTAATTAGGGATTAAAATATTTACTCTGCACATGCTGCCTTGGCTCAGCACTAGCATATTTAAGCATTGTGCTAAAAGGGTCAGCTGTTTCCAGTATTGTTTGGAATTCATTTCCTATTTTCTATGTAAAAGGGCACTGACATGCATGTCTATACCATACTTAGGGTCTCTCCAGGCACCAAACTGGAGAAGCAGGAAGAAGCTCCAGAGTGCCTACCCTTTGACCCCAAATTTCTTCCTTGTTAAAACCACTTTGCTTCAATGGTCATAGTTTTCATACATCCATATCTTTCTAGGATGCCTGGGGGCAAACAACACCCCCTAGTCAGTGACTCATTATCAGGCAGTGGCAGGTGTCACTGTACAGTGAGGTGACCGTGGCATACATGTGGGAAGGAGACCGTCAGCACTACAGGATTCTATCCAGCAAGTTAGAACAACTGTGTCCAGTGCTGAGCTCGAGACAGCAGGGTCGGGGATGCACACGGGATGCCCCGGCCTCACTGTTTCTGGGGGTGCGCAGCAGGGCTGGAGCACTGTTATAAGGCTGAATGCATAGCTGCCTCTATGACATACCAAGTGGGACACCAGTTCTGGAGGTAGGCCTTGTTCATTTTTATGTTTCCAATCTTTTTTGTTGTTGTTGTTAAGTTTATTTTCTTTCTTCTGTGACAAGAGAAATAGAGAGAGTGAGACCGACGGGCATTCCCATCAGGGTCCCCACGCCATGATCTACCTTCAGGTTCAGCCAGCCCCACATGATGGACAGGTAAGCCCTTGTCATGTTTAAGGAAGTCTCTGGATATAAAATCTGGAACCATTCTAAGTGGGTCAGCCTCTCAGAGTGTTGTGTTTTACTGCTGCACCATGTCCAGCTCCAAGTTTCTAACTTTTAAAGAGATTTCTAAGACATCGAACAGAAAGAAGGTAGGAGTGCTGCTTCCTTAAGTTGCTGCAGGATGGCCCCACCACAGGCAGGAGACCTATGGGGAGTCCACCACGCACCCCTGAAGGGTCACAGAGGATTGCTAGAGATGCAGATGAGCTTCGACAGTCTTCGTTTTGCTTCCTGCCAACAGTGCTGATCACAGTCCTTTGACTTGTTTTTACCAAAAACAAGTGAGAAACAGAAGAAATACATAATTCATCTTCCTGTGTTGTAAGAATAAACCAATTAATTG
>NW_006159602.1:3560362-3582666 GCF_000334495.1 Tupaia belangeri chinensis | reverse complement strand
AGGAATGGTGGTTACAAGGTGGACACTTGTGAAGTGGGAAATAAAACCATGATCTTTGCAGTGTACAGTTGAAGAGGTGGACTGTTAAGTTCCAGATTCAGTCTGCAAGGACAGGCAGATCTTAGAAGGGTGATGGTGGTCTGTGTGGGGTGGAGCGGAGGGAGGGAAGTGTGGCCATTAGAAGAGAAGGGAGCTATGTATGAGGAAAACTACCAGAGCAGAGTGTGCTGATATGAAGACTGGAAAGTGTCCAGTAGAGCAAGACAGTGACAGTATTCCAAGCAAGAGAGAGGTCCTGGATTGGTAAGGAGCAGGAATTTATTGACAGGGAGAGCAGTAGTTTCATTGGAGTGTTGAGGCCATGAGCCAGGTTGGCTGGAGCCCAAGGAGACAGCTGGTGTGGAGACGTGGTTGTGGCAGCAGGTACAGCAGCACAGCTCTGGAGTTTATCTAGGAATAATAATAATAACAATGAAGATAATTTAGGGAGTGTTTTCCGTGTGCCAGGCGCTACGTAGGCAATATCTCACTTTCTTTAATCCTTTAACAGACCTATGTCCATTTTATACACAACAATTATGGGCCAGGACTAGGTTTCAACCTAGATCTGCCAGGGGACAAAGTGTGTATCCTTCATTAGCACAAAGAATAGTCTAAATAGAGGAGAAGTGGGATGGGGACAAATGGGGTGAAGCCTGGGGAACATTAGCATGGTGGTCTTCTCTCCTTCAGGGAGAAGATATGGAGCAATTGAGGGTATCTCTCCTTCTGGAGCTATAGTGTGGTCTAGAAGATTCTAGAGAACACACTTCAGTTGGAAACCAGCAGGTTTGGATTCTGAGGTTGACTTAGGCCCTCAAAAGTCTTGTGACATTAGAAAAGCCACCCAACCTTTGTGCCTTCGATTCCTCAGCCATTGAACAAAAACCATACTGTTTACCTCATCCACTTTATAGGCTAGTGTAGGAAACCATGGTAAATTAATCAGTGAAAATGACTTCAATTATTTGCCAAATGATATGGGCCAACCCATTGTTAAAAAACTGCCTGTGTGTTCTTTCATCTGTTGTAGTTCTCACATAACCCTGGGTCTAGCTAGGTATTCACTACTGCCTTTAGATAAAAGAGAAAAAAATAGTTTCATAAAGTTCAAAGAGCCACTAGCATGTAAGGTTTTATGATTATGGTTTTGTAGGGAGCAGTAGCATCCGGCTTAAAGAAGAGAGGGTAAAAATTCTCTGAACCTTCTAGAAAAGCAAAGGAGAGAGGCTGGATAAAGCATGCATAGGTATGTAATTAAGAAACATGTAAAATATCTGAAGGCTCAGCTCCAGGGGCCATTTTATATGTCGGCTACCCAAAATGACGAATAACTGAATTTGGGATAATCTTGGCTCTATTTCTAGGAGAGAATGTATCAGATATAAAACAAATTGATCTTGGCTAGCAGCTTTGAAACATTATCTGCCCCCAGAAGTTGGACATGTTTCAGGGTATTTTAAGTCTCAAGGGAAGTGATATTTTCCTTTACCTTCTATCTAACTTTTATAGCCATTGCAACCTCGCCAAGATGAAAAAGATGCATAACAGGCTTTGCATTCCTTACCGGAATATGACTGCTGCAAGCCAACAGTTCAGAACTTACTTGTTAGCAATATTATTAGAAGTCTCAATCGTTTTCCTCACAGGGCAAAATGCCCTGAGGGGAGAGAAGTCACCTGCCACTTTCTAATGTTATTTAATCTTTTTAGTCTGTCTGAGCTGTAAACTGTCAATCACAGTTCCTGTTTAGTCACCTAGAATGCTGTTTAATCAGTAGAATGCTTTGTATATCTATAAATACCTGATGACACAGGAATTAAGTCTTCACAATAATTACCCCACTACATCATTTGACATCATTACTCACAGGCAAGGCCCAAACCATGTTTAATCTCTCCCGGGTTTTCAGTAAGAAATGTTTCATTACTGCGACATAACTGGAGTGGCTATTTCACATGCAGAAAACAGGTAACTGAAATCTGCACTTTGGGCTGTGTGCAATGTCTGAACGGCCCTGTCTGTCTTTAAATGCTGCTGATGACAGGATAATTACGATGATGTGAACTGATTGCCAATCGTGTGCAGCAAGAAACGAGAGCAGCTCTGGTTCGGCGTTTGATAAGCGACTAATGCTCTGTACTCTGAGGTGCATGGTAATGTAGTTGACTTCCAAAGGCTCTGTAAAGAGAGGACTTTCTTGAAGGTAAAGAAAAAAATAGATCGTGTAGCAATCGGTTCATTGTTTATACCTTCGTGACTATAGATGTTTCCCCCTCCTATCCTTCTCTTCTAAACTTTCCATTCCTCTTTTATCCTTTTTCTCTTTCTTCTACGTTTTTTCCACACTATGTATACTCAGAATATTTTTACAAAGAGAAGTGTAACTGGAGCCAGCAGATGGTATAAAGGCTCTGTCGCTGCACTCCCAGGTAGTCGACCGCTGTTGAATCCTGGAGCTGGTGGCTTCAAACTCACCCTGGATGCATGTGCATGCACGCCCAAAATCCTAAGAGAAGGGCTGGCAGGTGGTGTGGTGGTCAAGGGCACTGGCCTCCCACATGACTCACTGTGGTTCGAGTCTCGGACCTGGCAGCTTGCTTTCTTACTTTCCTTCTTTCTCTCTCACTTTGGCCCTCTCTGGTCAAATTTAAATAAATAAATAAATAAATAAATAAATAAATAAAACAAAGTTCAATAATATATATATATTTTTAAATTCCCAAGAGGAGAATAGAGGAAAAGGAATAGCAGCATGTCCATCCTCCCTGGGGGTGATTTCTCGCTTTCTGTCTGTCTCTCCAGCGAGCACAAGCACCCAATAGCAAAAAAAAACTCTCTAAGAAAAAGAAAGAAAAGTATAAGTATGTTTTTAAGACACATTACAGTTATAACCCTCTGGCAGTATTGCATATTAAAGACACTTTCTTCAATACATTGCCGTGTTGAATCTAGCAGTGGCACTAGCTCCCCATGCCTGCTTGTCCTGGTTCTCGGAACGCTGTTAGAGGAACTCAGTTTTTTGCAACAGCTCTGTCAGCATGATTATTGGGATGGGTTCAATTTCAAGGGCTGTGAAAATGCTGATTGGTGATGGTGCAAGTATATTCGGTTAGAGTGGGAAGCCACCTCTGTCAATTTTCTACCTTTTCTTTCCCTGAAAAAAAAGGGATTTTGTATTTATATCACATAGGGTAGGTGTTTGCAGGGTAGATGAGTGAGTCCTGATTGTGGGGAGCCACCAAGCGCTCCAGTGAGCCCCCTTCATCGGACCACAATGACCTCATCTGCACACGGACATGCTTTGGACCCCTAAAGGTCCTTGGAGCTGGCTTGGACTCCCTGTCCTTGCTGCTCCTGAGGTTTGGCCCAACTCCTTCCATTTCTGCAGCACCATGTTGGAGTGCCTAGGGAGGGCCTTCCAGAAGCGGAGAGCCTGTGGTTGTGGCCACTTAGGAGCACGTGGGTATTGCTCTTGACCCACTGCGTGAGCCTAGAGTGGGCCCGAGCTGGGCTCCCAGCTTGGTCTGCTGCTCTAGAGTCATCTCACTCTTGACTTGCTGACGAGGCTACTGGTGGTCCCTGTGCTCGCGGGTCTCCCCTCTGCAAAGCTTCTCGTATTTTTTTTGTTTTTGTTGTTTGTTTTTTGTTGTTGTTGTTCTGTTTTGTTTCTTTCTTTCTTTGGAGACAGACAGAGAGGGAGAGAGACAAACAGACAGCATCACCAGCAGGATGTTGATACTGATCTACCCTTAGCTTCAGCCATCCTGGATCCCTGGCACGCACATGCCTGGCATACTCAGGGAGGTCTCCAACTGAAACCTTCCCGTGGGAGCCAACTGCGGCACCAGGTCTGGTCCCATTTCTGGTATGATCTACTCTTTAAGAAACATATTAAAGGTTGGATTTCTTGTCTGGTTTAAAAGAAATGCAGAAAATCCATTCATTCATTCACTCACTCATTCATTCAAAACACAAATATTTCCTGATCATGACTGTGTATACCAAACCCTGCCCTAGGTACTGAAGTATCGTAGGGAACAAAACAATCAAAAACCCCTCCCTTCATTGAGCTAAACCCTAGGGAGAGGAGACAGAGAGAGAGAGAGAGAGAGAGAGAGAGAGAGAGAGAATGCAATCAAATAAATAATGTGTATGATGGGGCTACCTGCTGTGGAGAAAGAATGAAAAGAAAGGAAAAGAGGTGAGTGTGTGCAGAGGGGGTGCAATTTAAATGGCTAGTCAGGCAAACCTCATTGATTAGGTGATATCTGAGTCAAGCGGGTGAGGGACAGAGACTTTGGGACCATCCAGAGGAAGAAAGAAGAAGAAAGTGGCCCTGAGATGGGAATGTGCAGGAACGAGCAGCAAGCAGGCCTGTGCAGGAGTGCTGAGAAAAGACAGCTGGGGGAAGAGAGGTTAAGGAGAGAACTGGGGCCACTGGCGTAGGCTGGTAAGCTGTTATAAGACGACTGTGCTTCTTCAGCGTGGAAGGCAAGGCTATAAAGGTGTCGAGCAGAGGAGTGGTATGATCTGACTTTATCCTAAGGCATGCCGGTGACTATGTTAAGGACAGACAGACTGGAAAGAGCAAGGGCAGAAGCAGGGAGACCAGCAGGGGTCTACTGCAGTATTCCAGGTGCAGGTACATGCTAGACCAGCACGCTCACCACAGAGATGACAACAAGGGGGACAGTGGATACGTTGTGATGGTAACACCAATAGGGTTTATCAGCAGATCAGATGTCAGTTTCCAGAATGGTTTTTAGCTTGAGCAACTGGAAGACTGACGCTGAGAAAAATATAGCTGGCATTTCATGCCATGAGGCCAGGTAATATCACAAGGGCAAGAGAAGAGAACATTTTTTTGGAAAGAGAAGAGACCAGAGCCAGCCTGTGGTGTGATGGTTAAGGTGCTGGAATCCCACATGTCCGACTGCAGTTCTGGACTCCCACGTGACTGACAGATAACACTACTTGCTGTTAACAAACAAAAACTGAACATGAACAACAGTTCAAACAACAGTAATTTATTCCTCACTAATATGATGAAGGGGTGGGTGACTCTTCCACTGTACGACTCCTCCATCATCAACCCATGGTTTCCAAGGTCATCGTGAGCAGCTCCGTTATATGAGGAGAAAAGGAAAGAACATGGATGATGGTGCATGGAAAGATTTGAGGGTGGTACCTGGGGCCCCCCTAAACTGCAAGGGAGTTTCAGAGATGCTGTGCAAGACCCCATGAAAAATATAAAGCAGGTTTGGTAAATGGCTTCAGCAAAGGAGACTGAGAAGATTGGCTAATGAGGTGCTAAAAACGTCAGTATAGTGTTTTGTCCCTGAAGTCAAGAGAAGGAACAGTTCCAAAGAGGAAGGAATGGTCATCTTTGTTCAATGCTGCTGAGAGATCAAGTAAGATGAGGGCTGAGAACTGACCATGGATTTATTATTCATTAATGCCTCTGATGACTTTAACAAGGGCGTACATTGTGATGGGACAAGGATTTGTTGCATTTAAGAGAGAGAGAATGGGGACCAACATTTAGTGTAATGGCTATGTCGCTGGACTCCCGTGTAGTTGACTGCAGTTCGAATCCCGGACCTAGTGGTTTAAACTTATGCCGGGTGTGTGTGCATTTGTGCCCAAGATCCCAAGAGGAGATGGAGGAGAAAGGATTGTGGCATGGCCACTTCCCCAGGGGGTGATTTCTCACTTTCTGTCACCCTGTCTCTCTCTGTCTTTCTGGTGAGTGCACGCGCTGTATAGGAAAAAATCCTCTACAAAAAAAAAAAAAAAAAAAGGGAACCAGCAGTTAGCGTAATGGCTATGTCGCTGGACTCCCACGTAGTCGACTGCGGTTCGCGTCTCAGACCCGGTGGCTTAAATCTCACGCCGGACGCGTGTGCGTGCATGCCCAAGATCCCGAGAGGAGAATGGAGGAGAAGGGATTGCGGCATGACCATCCCCCCTGGGGGGTGATTTCTCGCTTTCTGTTTCTATGTCTCTGTCTGTCTGGCGAGCACACGCGCCCTATAGTGAAAATCTCTCCAAAAAAAAAAGAAGAGAGAGAGAGAATGAAAGAAAATGAAACAGAATGGGCAGAGAATGTAGAATGAAGACCAACACAAAGGCTGGTCAGCTATCTTCCCTGTCAGGGTGTGGCAGGAAACAGAATTAACCCAAGTGGTTCAATTGAAGAAACTTTAAGGAAAATACTTCCTATAGAGGTTTAGAAAATGAACAACAGACGGTGATGTACCCAGACACTAGCTACAGTGGAAAGCTGTTACTACCTCTAAACTGAAGGGGCAAGGAGAAGAAAGCAGGTTATTAGAACCAAGATGAAACAGTAGAGAAGGTCACCTAGTGGGAGTTGGGTTATAGAGAAAACCAGCTGATGCCTGAGACAGTGTGGGAAGAGAGAGGCAGCCAGGAAGAACTGCCCCAAAACTATGCACTTGCCCTTTGAACTCCAAAGATTGACCAAATCCAGTCAGAATCCATGTACAAGAAACTTTAGGGAAAGTGGTCCACAAGAATTCTCTCATGGTGCAAAGAAAGGCAGAAAAGAATAAACAATGGCTCAGCCTATGGGAGAGAAGCTCAGAGGGGTTACTTGGCTTAGATTTCAGAAGCGAAATTATGTTGGCTGCATCTTTTAAATTTTTATTTATTTTTAAAAGAATTATTTCTTTAATTTTATTTATTATTATTATTTTTAAATTTGACTGGAGAGAGGCAGAGAGAGACAGAGAGAGGCAGGGAAAGTGAGAAAGCAAGTCACCAGACCCAGGACTTGAACCACAATCAGCCATGTGGGAGTCCAGTGCCTTAATCACCATGCCTCCTGCCGGCCCCTGTTTTTTCTTTCTTTTTGAGAGAGATTTTTGCTATAGGATGTGTGTGCTCATTGGAGAGACAGAGAGAGACGGAAAGCAAGAAACCATCCCTCCTGGGGGGATGGCCATGCTGCAATCCTTTCTCCTCCATTCTCCTCTTGGGATTTTGGTCATGCATGCACACATACCCAGCATGAATTTCAAGTCACCAGGTTCAGGACTCAAATCACGGCTGACCTTGTGAGAATCTAGCGCCACCTGCTGGCCCCTGTTTTTTGCATCTTATAAATGTCATCTTTTGCCTGATTAAGTGCTCATGAGACAGTTATCATATCTTCCTCGTTGACTATTACCTGACGTGAAAATACGATTATTTCAAATAACACCAAACAAATTCAATATAGGACACTATAATTATGGAGATCAGCACACTGCATCACTCAGGGTTCTCTAGGGAGACAGAACCAATAGAATGGAAGGATAGATAAAGATGAATAGATGATAGATAATAGAGAGATAGATGATAGATGTAGATAGATAGCTACAGATGATAGATAGGTAGACAGATATAGACAAAGATAGATAGATATAGGTGGGAGGAGATTTGCTGGGAGCATTGGCTCTTGCAATTATGGAATCTAAGAAGGTACTACAATGGGTTGTCTGAACGCTGAAGACCCAGGGAGACAGCATGGCTCAGTTCAAGTCTGAAGGCCTCAGAATCAGGGAAGCTGATGGCATAACTCTCAGTCCAAACCCAAAGGCAAAAGGCCTGAAAACTCTAGGGACCACTGGAACAAGTCTCAGAAGGCAAAGGCTAGAAAACTTGAAGTTGCAATGTCCAAGGGTAGGAGAATGATGTCCAAGTTCTAGGAGAGCGAGAGTGAATTTATCCTTTCTCTTCCTTTTTGTCCATTGTGTGGGGGATAGGCAGCTGATTGGGTGCTCCCTGCTCACACTGAGGGCAGACTGTCCCCATTCAGTCCATCAACTCACATATCAGTTCATTCTAGAAACACCCTCCCAAACACACCCAGAAATAATGCTTTGCCAGCTACGTATAATAGGTCTCCCTTAATCCAGTCAAGTTGACACCTAGAATTAACCATCGTACACATTATGATACCTAAAATAAGAAACAAATATTTGACTACTCTCCAACAACTGATTACTGATAGCAGCCATTCCACAAGAAGGCATGTGTAAGTCCCACATTGTTCTGAAACGGTGAATTGTGTGCACAGCTAAAATCGAGAGGGTTTACTTAATATTAAAGGTTGTTTGTATTTCACAGAGAGGGAAGTAAATTTGTACTGGTAATCCACATGCAGAGTACGGTTTGTGATGATAAAGCAAGGTAATGCTGTTAGACAATCAGGTCACACGTGTGTGCAAGTCCACACACACACCACACCACTTGGAGAAAGGAATTCAGAGGGACTGAGAGTATACCGACATCGGTGTACCCACTATGCCCTCCAGTCCTGCCTCAGCTACTCCTCTTCTGATTCTGTGTAGTACGAGCACATCCAGGAATCATCTGTCTTTTGTGGAAGGGATAACAGCTTCACACAATATTCATGTTTTCAATAATATCCCATGCAGAGCACACTTGAGGTTTCTTTTATAACTTTCCTAATCATCTTCTACCCAATACAATTAGCATTATCTAAATTAGTTATCAGTTTACCAAATTGTCTCCTCCTTTTAAAAAAGTCATATTGCAAAATTATAGGTATAGCCATAGACAAACCAGTATTGTATGCTTGCAGACATTTGGAGAGAGATAATGTTCTTAATCCTAATTAGAATTCTTTCCCTTTCCTATATGAACTTCTCAGAATCAGGGGTGACCTTATTTTCATTTGGATAGAGGCATGGTAAATCTACTGACTTTCATTTGTCTTGCCACACATCACCTCTTATTCAAATGTGTTTATTTAAGCTCTGGGCCTTTTACTATCTTTCTGCATTACTGCATCTCTCAATAATACACATTCGGAATAGATTGCATTCCATTTCTCTTATTCTGCAATGTGATCTTTAGTTCATTTTAAGCATTGTTTTAGCCGTCAATCCAAATTCAGCATTTTAGTGTTTCTAGCAGAGAACCCTACAGAGACCAGAAAACTCTTGGTTGTCCACCAAAATCTGTTCTCCCCTTCTCCCATAGGACTAGAGTTTACAAAGGGCCAGCTATATGTATTGTCTGTTTCCCTTACATCTGGGTAGGGCTATCTAGCTAAGCGTAGGCCAATGGAATATGAACAACTTCTGGGGCCTTCAAGTTAAAAAAGAAAGAAAGAAAGAAAGAAGAAAGAAAAAGAAAGAAAGAAAGAAAGAAAGAAAGAAAGAAAGAAAGAAAGAAAAGAAAAAAAAAGTTATTTATTTATCTATTGATCTGTTGTGATTTTCAAGCCACCAAGTTCGGGATTCAAACTGTGGTCAGCCATGTGGAAATCCAGAGCCTTAACCACCATGCCACTTACTGGCCCCAAGGGACTTCCAACTTTAAAGAAAAGCCATTTGCCACCTCTTTCTCATTTTCCTAAGCCAGAATGTGGACATGACCATAGCCAGCTTTGACTGTGCAAATGAGGATGATGCCCACAGGACTGGCAGAACAAGGAGGGTCCTGAACGACATGTGAAGTAGAGCTCTCTCACCATCCTAGAATATTCTCCCTTCATCTGCCTTCTTTAAGCAGCTGTATTTATGAGTTCCTTGTTAAAGAAATTTAACTATTACTCTAACTAATACAGAGAGCAAATGAGCTGAACTTTTTGGATATATCAGAAAAGATGAGATAAGATAAAAGGATAACAAATATTGTCTTTCCTTAACTGTTTTATTTGAATAAGCAAAACGTAGACATATCCAGAATATTTTTCTAACTTTCAGTGATGAAGTCTGATTTACAACATTCTCAGCTTTCTAACATCTGGTCTTCTTTGGAAAGATTGTTTATTCAAACTAGAACCTTAATAAAATAATTATTTCTAAGTAACATTGTATCTATTGACTAAATTGAAATAGGACCAATATTCAGGAAAAATAATTTGATTTTGAATGTGCTTTTTAATTGAGAATTTCAAATTCAGATTCAAATGGCATTCGCATGATCAATAACAGCAAATAATAATAGTGAATAAACAAACAAACCCAAGCAAACAAACAAAAAACACAGGGAGATTTGGATCTCTGTCTTTTTTGATTTTGCAGTGGGTGTATATTGGTATCCATCTGCTTGGTAGCTACAGTGAGCGGTAGTGTTTCTTGGTGTCGTTACAAATTGTCATTCAAAAGAAAAACATCTCCAAAAAATGTTGACTCCTGACAACATTGTAGCTCATAGAAATGCATATGATTTTTTTGTATTTCTTCCGGAAAGTGTTCTACATCTTGCTAATACTAGAAAGCTTATGATGTGGCATTTGCTGTGGTAACGAGGCACTTTTTTTTTTTTTTAAGAGATTTTTACTATAGGGCATGTGTGCTCACTGGAGAGACAGAAGACAGAAAATGATAAATCACCCCCTGGAGAGGTGGCCATACCACAGTCCTTTCTCCATTCTCCTCTCAGGATTTTGGGCATGTGCCCAGCATGAGTTTCAAGCTGCCACGTCTGGGACTCCAACCATGGTTATTCTTATGGGAGTCCAGCGCCTTAACCACCAAGCCACCTACTGACCCCAGTAATGAGGCATTTTAAAAAGAAACAGAACAGATAGGCACAAAAGATTTCCTATGCCCAGAGGTTACAGCAATAAATACATTTTTCTTTTTCTTAATATTCAAGTTATTTGACTCAAGTGATTTGTACATTTCTTCCTTCTTTTCAGATGTTGGGATCTGGACAGTGCAGAGGTGCACAAGCAAATCTCTGCAATAGAAATATGCACAGTGCTCAGAGAGGGTGTGGATGCTACAGACCTGTGTGTCTCCATTGTGAGATCCAGCTTCAGTGTCTTGTGACCATTTTATTTTATTTATTTACTTATTTTTTTCTATAAGGTATGCATGCTCACCAGAGAGAGAGAGAAAGTAAGAAATCACCCTACAGGGGGTGGCCAAGCTGCAATCCCTTCTCCACCATTCTCTTGTCTGGATTTTGGGCACACATGCACATGTACCCAGTGTGTTTTCCAATCCACTACATCCGGGACTCAAACCATGCAGTCAGCCATGTGGGACCCAGACACCTTACCCTACCATACCACCTGGCTGGACCAACCACCAGACATTTTAAAAAGTAGAAATTCTGTTGTCCTAGCAACCAATCCAATAAGCTAAACCTCAGATGTGCGACTTCTTGCCTTAAAGCTGAATATTTAAGCCTTTTTTCTGTAAGTTTCTTTTTTCTTTTTTTTTTTCTTTGAAGAGCGAAAGTGAGAGAGGATGGACAGGCATCCTCAACAGGGTCCTCACGCCATGATCCACCCCAACCCCGACATCCTGGATCATGGGTACGGGTATGCATGCCCATCACATGGCATGCCATGGCCATGAACCCAGGACTTTTCCCGGTGGGTTCAGCACTACAGACCATCGCGCTACCTCTATGCCACCCACTGACTCCTGAGTATTTCAGTTTTCCTGAATATTTCAGTTTTCTGGCTCCTAAGTTCAAGGGTGTAGCAACTGGAGGCATTTGGTGATACATCAAGAGCCCAGCCATCAACACGGATTGCTCCTACTGTACTACTCTTCCTAATGGGCGTCTACTCCTCAGTCTCTTTCGCTAGTTCCTCTACCTCTTACCACTTTCTACATCCCCCCATGTGCCCCAGTCTTAATGCTGGAGTTCCTAAGGACTCAGACCTTTAATTTTTTATTACTGTATACCCTCATCCTGGGGTATTGTATTCGTACTTACAGCCTAGGTATAAAACTGTCACTCTGGTTATTTTTCGTTGGATATCCCACAGAAGTCTCAAGGTCAAAATAATCAACACTCAGCTTCAAAATATCTCTGTAAAAGAGTCCCTCCCCTCTTATTCACCTGTTTCTGCATAGTACCTTGATTACCAGAGTCAGAAACTCAGGGGTTTGCCTTCACTCCGTCTTCTCTCTCAGCCTCTCTCGAAATCTCTTCCGTAGCCATGTCTCACTGGTTCCACCTTTTAAGTGTCATAACACTCTGTCCCTTTCTTCTTATTACTTCATGTCCACCCTTATCACCATGCACCGCCATTTGTAAGCCTCCCAGTTGGACTCCCTGGACCCTGGCTGGCCAGTCTCTCACCTTTCATTCACTTTCATATTGCCACCAGGCTAATATTCCTAATAGGAATATTTCCCTTTCTGATCACCTCCCACTTAAGAAAACCAAAGAGCTTCCAAGAGAGTAATGCCCCAACCTCTCAGCAAGGCACATGAGCCTTTCATTCCTGTGCAGCTGCTGGAATGTACTTCCTGCTTCCAGCCTTGCTCAGCTGGAGTGGGCTGCATGTGTGGTGCCTCAAGCATGGTGACAGTCCTCATCCCCAGGAACGTTCACCAACTGTGTTCCAGAACTGGCTCAGGCACTCCTCCAAGCTGTCTTGCCTGGATCTTTGCAGGCAGAGCCGTCACACCCTCCCTCACATCATGCAGTCCTTTGCCCACCTGTCTGTCTTTACAGTGCTCATCTCATCATAGAACAATGATTTGTTTACATGTTGTTCTGTTTCTCCTAACCAGCTGCAAATCCTTTGAGGGTTAGGATTATATTTTTAATCATCTTTGTATCCCAGATCTACTCCAGAATTTTATGCATAGCAGACTCAATGCCGGAGTGTTGAATGAATGACTGCCGATGCTCTCTGAGGACAGGTTACACAGAGTGGCCTTTGGGACTAAAACATTTTCTCTGCCTCAAATACCTGCATGGTCCAAAGAGTTTTTCAAGAATAGCTTCGTGACTCTGAATCATTTCTATCTGATTTAGAAAAGCAATCTTTAGAATACAACTCCGAAAAGAATCAAAATAAACTTTTTGGACTGGACAAAGGCCATATTTTACAGATGGGCCCTTCTGTCTCTCTGATGAAGACTAAAGTTAGACTGAGGAAGAGCCAGTGTTAATGTCAGCATTAACAAGCTTTTAACATTGCACAAGCTTTTTCTGCATGTGTTTTTATTCCCTTGCTAGATGTAATCATGTCATAAGTTAACATGAAGTTTTCAGGTCAACAATAGCATCTGAATGCTATGAATACAGAAACACAACCCAAAGCAAGCTAACAGATTCCATTTTTCCTCTAGGTTCAAGGTTTTGAGCAACTCTACAAAAGTTTGCCCAAGGAAATTGTACTCAAAGGAGATCTGAAGGCATTACAGATAAATGACTGATATTGTAGAAACCAAAAGTAACTAACATAATGAAGGGAGAATTTTGCTAATATTGATATTTAAAAAATCTCTTGGAGGGTAATTTAAAAGGTAAATGGAATGAACTATCATTTTTAAGCTTACTTATTCCATGAGCGACAGACAGAGAGAGATACAGCCACCTCAACAGGATCTTTTTTTTTTTTTTTAGAGGTTTTTGCTACAGGACGTGCGCGCTCGCCAGAGAGACAGAGAGATAGAAAGTGAGAAATCAACCCCCAGAGGGGATGGCCACGCCACACTTCCTTCTCCTCCATTCTCCTCTCGGGATCCTGTGCATGCATGTACATTCGCCCAGTGTGAGTTTAAGCCACCAGGTCCAGGACTTGAACCACGGTCTACTATATGGGAGTTCAGCGACATAGCCATTACGCCAACTGCTGGTCCTCAACAGGATCTTGACACTGCAATCCACATCCAGCCTCAACCAGCCCAGATCACAAGCACATGCATGCCTGGTGTACTCGGAGGTCTCTGGATGAGGACAAGCAACCTTCCTATGCAGATCTGCCTCACAAAGCATCGCCTTTTACCACAATGCCACCATCCAGCCCGTGGACTGCAATTTGTGAAGTATAGTATGTAGCATTGTGATTTTCTCACCCTCTTGACTAGCATGTCATGGAATGAAAGAGAAATTGATTGTGAAGCCAGAGAAAACTTGTATATGGGTTTGCTTCTAGCTTTGAAAACTATAATATGAAGGCTTTTTTTTTTTGCGGGAGGGGGGGGCAGCAAGTGGTGCAGTGGTTAAGGTGCTGGACTCCCACATGGCTCACCATGGTTTGAGCCCTGGACCCAGCAGCTTCAAAATCACACCTGGCTTGTGTGTGTGCATGCCCAGAACCCCAGGAGGAGACTGGAGAAAGGGATTGCTGGCTGGCCATCTCCTTGGAGGGTGATTTTTCACTTTCCTTCTCTGTGTCTCTTTCTGCTTCTCCCCAAAGAACATACGCCTTATGGCAAAAACTTAAAAAGAAAAAAAGATTGGTTCCTTAAAAGGCATGGTTTGATCTCAAAACAGGTTCTTTTGGCTTTAGGAGATAAGCTACTGAGAAGACCCATGTACAACAATACATTCACTAAAACACACTTTTATACCAACCAACAATCTTTATTGGATTTAGCAAATAATAAATAATAAAGAACAATCCTTAGCAGTATAATAAATGAATAAATTTTCTTCTTTAGAATCTTTACAATTAATTTTTCCTACAAATTGCTTCAGGCTGCTTTCTCCACTGAGTATCCTTCCCCAGGAAAAAAATTTTTTTTAAATTATACTGCTAGGCCTATTACCATAAACTATGAGAGAATAAAAACACTGTAAGTATGTAAAATGTAGTCTATTACAGTAAGTTACAAAAAATAATCAATCAGTTAGTGTATAGAATAGAATGAAAAAAGGTTTCAAAGGGTGTAATTTGTCATAATGAAAATCCAAATATAATGTATCTTTTTCTGAATGGATTATTTATATGAACCTAATCATTAGTAAAAAAAAAATGCTAAAATTTTTGAAAAACTGAAGAGCGAGGGTTTAAAAATAAGTGTTCATGAACGAGTTCTCACTTGAATAATCTGAATATTTAATATATTAATCTTATTCCAGGCCCTTGAAGAGATTCACAGTAAGTTCCACTTGGATAGAGATAATTAACTAACTGCTAATTTGGGGTTAGACAGAGCAAGTAAGCAAACCAAGGCAGCAAACGTTCACCTCAATTCCTTTCTGTTTGTAATAATTTGATTTTAAACAAATGTTTTTTCAAAACACTTCTATAAAACCTTAGAGCAGTGTTTCTCCATTTTTTTTGCATTCCTTACCTTAGAAGGAGCCTTTTCAGAATGTTTTTCTAATTACACCACCCGAAATAATTTTAGTACATAGATAATGCTGCATGTAAGTTATTGTATTGTATCTGTGCTTTCTACATAAAAACAATAAGGATAAAGCCTACTCTCTTCATTTGATGTAAAATTAAGAACGACTAGGAACCAGCAGTTAGCGTAATGGCTGTGTTGCTGGACTCCCACATAGTCTACCGCGGTTCGCGTCCCAGACCCGGTGGCTTAAAACTCACGCCAGGCGTGTGTGTGTGCGTGCCCAAGATCCCGAGAGGAGAATGGAGGAGAAGGGATTGCGGCGTGACCATCCCCTCTGGGGGGTGATTTCTCGCTTTCTGTCTCTATGTCTCTCTCTGCCTGTCTGGCGAGCACACGTGCCCTATAGCAAAAACCTCTCCAAAAAAAAAAAAAGATTAAGAACGACTAAATAGGGGCTGGCAAGGGGCATGGTGGTTGGGTCACTGGACTCCCACGTGGCCGACTGCAGTTTAAGTTCAAAACCTGACAGCTGACTTTCTCACCTTTCCTCTCTCTTTGGTCAAATTTAAAAATAGTAATTATAAATAAATTAAATAAATAATTAACAAAAGGATGACTATGTAAAATTTTAAGTTTAAATTAAAACTTAATGTTATTGTCATTTAACTTTATAAGAGTATTTTCTAAATAACTTTTTTTTTTTAATTTGCTATGGAGTGTGTATACTTGCTAGAGAGAGAGAGATGGAAAATGAAAAAGTAACCCAGACAACTACTCAGTTTTCCATGTAGAATCTTTCCACTTTAACCATCATACCACCAGCTGGATGCTGTATAACTTTTATATATATATATATATATATTTACTGCATATCTTTACTGAAACAAATTGTAGTGAATCAACCTATATGTGAATATTAGTAAGTTATTAATATATAATAGCAATGTAATCATGTAAAATTATTCAAAACGTATTTTTCTAGCAAAAATTAAATTGATTTCAAAAGTTGCTTTTAGGGACCAGCAGTTAGCATAATGGCTATGTCGCTGGACTCCCATGTAATCAACCGTGGTTCGAGTCCCGGACCCGGTGGCTTATAACTCACGCCGGGCGCGTGTGCGTGTGTGCCCAAGATCCCGAGAGGAGAATGGAGGAGAAGGGATTGCGGCGTGACCATCCCCCCTGGGGGGTGATTTCTCACTTTCTATCTCTCTGTCTGTCTCTGTCTGTCTGGCGAGTGCACGCGCCCTGTAGCAAAAACCTCTCTTAAAAAAATTTTTTTAAAGTGGCTTTTAGTGAACTTAGCTTTCACTGCTTGCTTAATATGAGAAACTAATTTTTAATCTAGTTTGCAAAAGAAAGCAATATATCTAGAAATTATTCAATGGGATCCCTGAACTTGATGTTTTAAACTATAAATTCAGTGTTGAGTGTGATGTTAGTAAGTTTAATGATAACATCTCTTCTTGAACATATCGATTTTGCTTCTTTCCTTTACTAATATTATTACTTACTAAGCTAAAACCACTTTTAACTATATAAAACTTAGGGAAGAAAGAACGTTTGTCATTTCGGATCATATTGTTGAAAAAAGAAACCTAGTTGTTTTGGTCCGTACACTAGCAATTTCACCTTTTTCAAGTTTACATTTTCATTCTTCATTTTATATATATATATATATTATTATTTTTTGGAGAGGTTTTTCCTATAGGGAGCATACGCTTGCCAGACAGGCAGAGAGAGACAGAGAGACAGAAAGCAAGAAATCACCCCCCAGGGGGGATGGTCACGCCACAATCCCTTCTCCTCCATTCTCCTCTCGGGATCTTGGGCACGCACACACACACGCCTGGCGTGAGTTTTAAGCCACCGGGTCCAGGACGCGAACCGCAGTTGACTACGTGGGAGTCCAGCGACATAGCCATTACGCTAACTGCTGGTTCCCTTCATTTCATTTTGATTCAATGAGTCCTATTTGAATTTCTTCTATGGCTCACTGAGTATTTCTTTCTACTGGGTCTAACATGGCTTCAATTCTAGAAAATAAATCTGAAAATCTATTTTTCATTCTCCTTTGAACAACACAGATAACCTCAATTATTTATTTATTTTGCAGTAGGGAGTGTGTGCTCCCCAGGGAGACAAGAGAGAGTCAATGAGAAGGAAAGTGAGAAATCGCTACCCTGCCCTGCTACCCCAGGAGGGATGGCCATGTGTAATCCCTTCTCCTCCATTGGCCTTTCAAAATTTTGGGCATGCATACACATGAGCTGGTGGAGTTTTGAGCCATAGGGTCTGGGACTCAAACTGTAGTCAGCCATATGGGAGTCCAGTACCTTAACCACAATGCCACCTGCTGACCTCAATCTGAATCATTCTTTTTTAAAAATATTTATTTATTTATTTTTCTTTTCTAATTTTTTTTTTTGAGAGGTTCTTGCTATAGGGTGCGTGTGCTCGCCAGACAGACAGAGAGAGACATAGAGACAAAAAGCGAAAAATTACCCCCCAGGGGGGATGGTTACACCACAATCCCTTCTCCTCCATTCTCCTCTCGGGATCTTGGGCACGCACACACACACGCCCGGCGTGAGTTTTAAGCCACTGGGGCTGGGACGCAAAGCACAGTCAACTATGTGGGAGTCCAGCGACATAGCCATTACGCTAACTGCTGGTTCCCTCTAATTTTTTTTTTTTTTACATTTAATCACTGTACATCTTTACAGCATAGAAAATGAATTTTGCCACCTTGAATACACGGCATATTGGTCCAGTCAAAGATATCATCATACACATTATTATCAGTAATTTTTCACTTTTGTGTCTGTTCATTTTTTTTCCCTTTGAATCCTCCCCTCCTCCCATTGACCACCCTTCTCCTGCACTGTCTTTAGTTTGCTATTATTATTTTTTTAACCTGTTTCCTGGCTTTAAGTCTTAAGCAAATTTTTCTTAACTTTTTTTTTTTACTTTGATTCATTAAAGCTAAAATGGTTTCTCTTGAAATTAATAAAAAAAAAACAATCTGAATAATTCTTATGATTTTTTATGAGTGATTCATTGACTTCAGCTAACTTCAGCATCCTGTAAGATCGTTATCTCATTAGACTGCTTTCAGATAGTTTCAGTTTTAAGCTAAAATGCATTACAGTCTATTACTATAATTATGCCTCTTGATTCTTATTTGAATTTCAGAAAAATTCAAGCCATATAGTGTATATTGTTTTTGTGTTTGCTGAAAGTCTTTGTTAAAGCTGTCTCCTTTGCTCTCTATCAAATAATTACAAAAAGATTTCTAAATCTTTAGAAAGCCTTCTGACTTTTGTGTAGAAGAATCCTTACATACTGTTCTTGATAAAAACGAAAGTTTGAAAAGGCAGATTATATTTGCTATCTGACTTTTATTTCATTGATGGTTTAATTGCTATACTAAATTAGAGATGAAAACTGAACTAATATATATATTTTTGAAACCAGTCTGGTGTCAATGTGATACACAATGCAGTTTATGGCAAGAACTTCAGGATACTTCTTTTAGGTTGACTATGAGCCTTTATGTCCTCCAACCTTGGAATTTGCTCCATCAAAAGCACAAGACATCGGGGACCAGCAGTTAGCGTAATGGCTATGTCGCTGGACTCCCATGTAGTCGACTGCGGTTCATGTCCCGCACCCGGTGACTTAAAACTCACGCCGGGCGTGTGTGCGTGCGTGCCCAAGATCCCAAGAGGAGAATGGAGGAGAAGGGATTGTGGAGTGGCCATGCCCCCTGGGGGGTGATTTCTTGCTTTCTGTCTCTGTCTCTCTCTGTCTGTCTGGTGAGCGCACGCGCCCTATAGCAAAAACCTCTCCAAAAATAAATAAATAAATAAAAAAGCACAAGACATCTATAGTACTTGTGTCTCATCAAATCAAATTTTATAGCAGCAAAAACAAATGTTCTATTATAGTCAGTTTCTAACATCTTACTATTTACAACCATTCTGAAAGAAATACTTTTTTAAACTTTAATTTTACTTTATACATTCAATCACTGTACAACACTACAGCTTGTACAGTGAATTTACCCAATATGAATACACTTCACCCCAGTCCAGTTGAGGGTATTATACGCATTATCATCAAAAGACAATGATCCATTTCTGTGTCCCATAAATGTCTTGCCTCTCTGTTTTTCTCTTTGCTTCCTTTCCTCACACTTTCTCCCTTCTTCCCCCCTCTTCCCATACTGTCTCCAGTATCTGCAATCATTTTCTGTGATTATATGTACTCTAATCTTTCAGTTTCTGCCACAGTGTGGACAGATGAAATATACTAAGTGGAGACATACAATGTCTCTCTTTCATAATCTGGTTTGCTTCATTAAGTAGTAAATCTTCCAAATTTGTCCACTTTTTATGAAATGCCCTGTTGTTTTTTACGACTGGGTGATATTCCATAAAGTATATGCACCACACTTTTTCAATGCATTCATCTCTTTGTGGACATTTGGATTGGTTCCATGCCTTAGCAATTGTGAATAATGCTGCAATAAATATAGATGTGCAAGCACTTTTCCAACTGGTCCCCTATCCTTTGGGTAGATAAACAGAAGTGGAATTGCTCGGTCAAAATAACTATTACCACTAGGAGGGCCATATTGTCATTAACTGTGGTTTAAACAATCTGCAAAAGAAATTTTTGTTTTCAGTTTTCCAGTTAGCTGTTTTCTAGTGTTAATATCTTGGAATTTAATCATTGCTCACTTGGTAGAGTGTTTCAAATGCTGAAAGGATTTTTCTGCATTGCTATTAAAATTACAGTTTCTATGTTTACACACCAGTCTTAGCAACTGCTATGAACACCAAGTTTTTCCGTGATTCCTGCAGTTTTGTAAGACTCAATTGTCATTCATTTGTTTGTCCTTACATAAGGAATAATAATGTCACATTGCTCAAAGTTCTGTTTTAAATGTTCAAAATAGACAATAAATTTAGTTACTTCATGAGAGTGTTCTCTTTTTTAGTGATTAAAAAGTTTTAATGGTTTCATAGCCTCAGGTGAAAAAAGCACTATTGCACACAAAACCCATGGATTTTCTTTAGTTGAATGGGCTTTCAATGAAACAACAGACTATTCACTCAGAAATTACCAATACCTTTTCTTTTCAGCACTTGACATAATTAATGATGGGTTGAACAACTTTTGTAGAATTAAGTAATGAAACATAAATTATTTTTAATTCTTAAAGCCCAAGTTGTACACAACAGCAGCACGAATCAAACGTAATATCCACGGGAAGCCAGTGGCAACTAACAGACACAAGCAGGCCAGTTCTCATTCTATGACGTTGAGATGTTGCAATTGATCAAAAATCTGCCAGTCACAACCATTTATTTGCCATAATTTTGTAGCTCTGATGTTTATACATTTGCATAACTTCTGTGAACTCAGTGTCAGTGCTGCTTTGTGAAAACCCACGAAGCAGTGATTCTTGCTGCTCAAGAAAACCCATGAAGTGGGAGCCAGCAGTGGTGTAATGGTTACAGCCCTGGATTCCCATATGACTGACCCTGGCTCAAGTCCCAGTCCCGGCAGCATGAAAATCACACTAGGTATGTATGCATGCATGCCCAAAATCCCAGGCAGAGAATGGAGAAGGGGTTATGATATGGCCATCCCTGCTGAGGGTGCTGGGGGACGGGGTGGGGGTAGGGGTGGGGGATTCTCACTTTCCCTCTTCGTGTCTCTCTCTCCAGCAAGTACATATGCCCTGTGGTGAAAATCTTAAAAAAGAAATTTTTTTTTAAGAAAGGAAAAAAAAAAACCTCATGAAGTGAATTTAAATATAAGGAAATAAAATTTTGTTGGGTAATGTTGACCTTTGAAAAGCCACAAACCATTATAATATAGATTTCTGTGTTCCCACAAAAGCAGTTTTTCTGCTTTGGAGAAGATAACGCTTCTGCTGAGAATGAATACCTTGGTCATTCATAGGATAACATAGTTTCCAAATCAACTTGAAATTTAGAACATATTATACATTCTTTATACAGAGTTACTTATTTGTTTGTTTCTTTATTTGTTTATTTCTGTGAGTGAAATGAGAGGCCATGGAAAGATATTGAGCTGAGGAACACATGGTCTGACTTTTTTATTTATTTATTTATTTTTGAGAAAGAGAAATTGACAGAGAGACAGAAAGTGAGAAATCACTTCCCAGGGGGGATGGCCACACTACAATCCCTTCTCCTCCATTCTCCTCTCAGGATTTTGGGTATGCATGCACATGCACACAGCATGAGTTTAAGCCACTGGGTCCAGGACTCGAACTGCAGTAAAATATGTGAGAGTCCAGCGACTTAACCATTATAGTATCTGCTGGTCTTCTGACTTTGTTTTTAACAAAATCACTCAGGCTGCTCTGTGAAGTATAGACTAAAATGAAGCAAAAATGGAAGCAAAGAGATTAGTTTAGGAGACCATTGCAACAACCCCAGCAAAAGATGATGGTGGCATATTCTAGGAGGGCCACAATAGAAAAATTGAGAGACCTCTGGATTCTGGATCGATTTTAAGATAAAGCCAATTGTATTTGCTGACAGATCAAATATGGGGTGAAAGGGAAAGAAAGAAGAAAAGGAAGTCCCAAAAAACAGAAGGGTGTTGTGGTTGTTATTAACAAGAGACTGGAATAAAAGAGTTTGGAAGTTATCAGCATGAACTCCATTTTGATCATATTAAATTTGAGGGGTCCATAGATATACAAATACAGATGTCAGTGGCAATTAATAGATGACAAGAAAATGACAAAGAATAGTAAGATGAAGGATTAGAGAGATAACTGGAAAACCGGGAAATCATGTGAAGAATGTGCTTTGGATTCTCCAGAAAAATGGAACTAATAGATTTATTAAAAGGAACTGACTCTGAGGGTTACGGAGGCTGACCGAGTCCCAAGATCTGCAAGGTGAGTCAGCAAGCCAGAAACCAAGGAAAAGACGTTTCTGTTTGGGTCCCCCCGGGGGGGATGACCATGTTGCACTCCCTTATTTTTCATTCTCCTCTCAGGATTTTGAGGACCACTGGGTCCAGGACTCAAACTGCACAGTCATCCATGTGAGAGCCAGCTGACTTAACAACCACACCCTGGTTGATCTCAGAATTCCATCTTATACTATTCATAAAAATTAACTTGAAAGGCTGCGACCGGCGGGGTCCTGCCCCACCCCCCCACCCCACCCC
>NW_006159602.1:3442057-3559749 GCF_000334495.1 Tupaia belangeri chinensis | reverse complement strand
AAAAAAAGTTGCAGGAGAAAAAAAATGCACATTTGATGACTGCAGTGAGCTGTATGGGCACAGCTGGGTACTACTTTATAGTATGTTCATTCTACTCACTGGGGTTTATGCCTAGGGTCAGATTTGGGTACATGTATAGGTATGTGTCAGCTGTGCTAGCTATTGGATATATTTAGACTAATTAAGCTCATTGGCAGAACAATTGAATGGGGGGGGCATAAGGCATGGAGGGCAACCATGGATGCCAGGGACAATGGAGGAGGAAGATGGGACATAGCAGAGGGTGGGGGATGGGGAATCAGGGATGGCAAGACAAAGGGCAAGGTATGCAGGATGTAAGAATTGGAAAATTATTTGCTGAGAACATGTATGTTGATGTGCTTGATTGAACCAATGCACAGTGTATTTTGGATGGAAAATTCATTGGTGTGTTGTGATGGTGTATAGTGAATTAATGTAGAAAATAAAAATTAAAAAAAATTAACTTGAAATAAAATAAAGATTTAACTGTAAGAACTGAAACTGTAAAACTCCTAGAAGAAAGCATAAGAAAGCTCTTTAACATTGTCTTTTGCAATAATTTTTTTTTTTGATGTTTTTGTTACAGGGCATGTGCACTCGCCAGAAAGAGAGAAGCAGAGAGACAGAAAGCGAGAAATCACCCCCCCAGGGGGGATGGCCACGCCACAATCCCTTCTCCTCCATTCTCCTCTCAGGATCTTGGGCATGCATGCACACATGCACAGCGTGAGTTTAAGCCACTGGGTCCGGGACTTGAACTGCATTCGGCTACATGGGAGTCCAGCAACATAGCCATTATGCTAACTGCTGGTCCCGGCAATAATTTTTTTTAAGAGAGATTTTTGCTATAGGGTGTGTGCATTCACTGGAGAGACAGAGACAGAAAGTGAGAAATCACCCCCCAGGAAGGAATGGCCATACTGCAATCCCTTCTCCTCCACTCTTTTCTCAGGATTTTGAGCACACATGCACTCATGCCCAGAGCAATTTTAAAGCTGCTGTGTCCAGGACTTGAACTGCAATCAACCATGTAAGAGTCCAGCACCTTAACCACTACACCACCTGCTGGCCCCTGGCAATATCTTTTGATATGACAACAAAAACTCAAGCAACAAAAGGAAAAATAAGTGTCATCAAAATAAATGGCTTCTGTACAGCAAAGAAATATAACAAATAAACTGAAAAATGCAGCCTACGAAATGGGAGAAAACACTTGCAAGCCATATATCAAATAAGAGGTTAATATCCAAAATGTATAAGAAACTTAAAATTCAGTAACAAACAACAACAACAACAAATTCTATTTAAAAATGTGTGAGACTGCCTGTGGCATGGTGATTAAGGTACCTGGATCCCATATTACCGACCACATGATTCAAGTCTTAGACCTGGCAGCTTGAAAAATATCAGGTGCATGTGCGTGTGTGCCCCACATCAGGAAAGGACGTAGAACTGGATAATAAAAGGTTGCAGCATAATAACTCCTTATAGGGCGTTCTCTCTGTGTCTCTCTCTTTCTCTCTTTTTTTTTCCCTGTCTCTGGTGAGCGTGCACACACACACACACACACACCCTCTGGCAAAAAAAAATATTTTTTTAATGTACAAAGGACCCAAATAGACAGTATTCGTCTGTCTGAATGCCTATACTAGATTGTTTTACTACTGGAGGTTTTGTTTGCTTTTTCTTTTTTACCTTCTTATTTTCCAGAGACCACATGTACTTGCCAGATAGACAAGGAGAGAGAGAGAACACCTCCCCCCCTCCATGGGGCATGGTCACGCCACAATCTCTTCTCCTGTATTTTTCCATCCTACAGGGATTTTAGACACACATGCACATGTATCTGGTGTGTTTTTCAAGCAGCCATGAATGGGATTTGCAACACATGTTCAGCCATGTGGGACCTGGCTCCCTTTATCACTAGGCCATGGGACCAGCCCTTACTATAACTTTATTAGTCATAAATCAGAAAGCAAAGGCCTCTGAATTTCTACTTCCTTTTCAAGATTCTGTTAGATATTTTAAGTTATTTGTGTCTTTATACAAGTTTTATAATCCAAATCTATTTATAATGTATACTCTTAAAAATCAAAGTTTAAAAAGGTTCAATGTAACCATGCAACTAAGTAACGTTCCCTGCCCCCAAACAGAGTTTTATGCAATCAGGTCCTTTGTAGATTGAAACACTAACATCTTGGGATCACATATTCCATCAAGAGAATCAATTTTTCTTCCCAGTTGTATAATTTCTCCCAAATCATGTGCTATATTGCTTGTACCAGTGAGTCATTTGTTCTTAGCTAGCAACTCTGTAGTCTTAGAATTCAATTAGCCAACCAGGCCATGCTTTGTCATAAACATAACCAGCCACAACAAAATAACCCATCATTTAAACCAAAAGCAAGAGAACTTGAATATTAAAGGTTAACTGATACATCAAAAAGATTGTAGCTTATTATTTGTTTATTTCAAATAAATGCTATTAAATATGTTCAAACAAAATTTATCTCTAAAATATTTAGAAAAGCTAATCAAACTATTCTCCAAACTAAACTTGAATAAAAAATTTTCTTTAGATTGCTGAACTGAGTTTCAGTTGAAATTTCCTGGAAAGAACTGTTCACCATGATTTTAAATGTTTTCTTCAGGGTATCATAGAGTGATACTTTCTAAAGCCCAGTTATTTTATTCATCATATGGGAATTAATAACAACAGGATAGCAGGGCTTCTTCCTTTTTTTAAAAAAAAAATTACGATTAGGGCATGTGTGTTCACCAGAGAGACAGAGAGAGGGAGACGGAGAGAGAAAACACCTCCGGGGGTAGGGGGGAATGGCCACCTTGCAATTCCTTCTCCTTTATTCTCTTCTCGGGGTTTTGGGCACGCATGCACATGTGCCTGGTGTGTTTTTGCAGACACTAGGTTCGGGACTCAAACCTCAGAGTCTGCCATGCGGTATCTGGCCATCTGGCCACCTTATCCATCATGCCACTGGCTGGCCCCAGGGTTTCTCCTTTTAAATTCTAGTCAATTTCACCCTTTCCAAATAATTTTTAAAAATCTTTTAAGTAGTTATTTTGTTTGTTTGTTTGTTGTTGTTGTTGTTGTTTTTAAGAATAACTAGTGGACGGGAAAAGGAAAAATAAGTCTTTCTTGTAAAATTAAATATTTTTTCAACAGAGACTGGCATGTTCCTAAAGTATTCACAAAAGTATCCCCTCCAGTTATGTGGCAAAAGCCATGCAAATAATAATTGTGACTAAGTGCACTACTTTGACAGTCAATATTGTATTTTCCAAGCTTGTACTCATTATTCTTTATAGTATTCATGCATTTTGTGAAAGATCAAAAGATTTACATATCATATGGAGTGCTTTAGGGAGTAACTTGCTGAGTACTTTAAATGCACGATGTTCCACAGCCTTTTAAATACAGATTTCACTTCTCTCTTCTTTGTGATAACAAAATAACAAGATAGAGCTAGATGTTTCTTCTTAATACAATAAAATGTCTATTTTAACATATTAGATAAAAGTTTGATATTTTCATCTTTAATTCTAAACACAATTTTGTGACCCCCAAATAATAAATTTTAGCTCTCCTGTATGTATTGAAAAAACAATCCTCGTGACCCAACTTCGACAGATTCTCAAGCAATCTACTATGCAAACATACTATAACGTTCATTGCATTTACTAAATAATAGCACTGATTCATCTGCCCAAAGACACTGATTGCTGTCTTTCTGAAAATAGAACAGGATTGCACGGCCTTCATCCCACAAAGCTTCAATACGAAATGTGGTGGGCGGGGCTAGGAGCAGTCAGATTTTTTAGTGAACATGGAGAAAGCATTTAAGAGAAAAAGAATCTGGCTTATTGGCTGCTAAACCTTTTCTGGCATAGACCAAGTAGGAGGGAGAACAATCTGACATCCCAGCTCCCCATAAGCTGAGCAGCACTTCTTCCACGCACAAAATTGTTTATCGCACAAAATTGTTTATCATTAACATTAACATCAACAGGCAGTTATTGACACGAACAAAATCAACTGAAAGACACTGCTCTTCAAACAACTGCTTTAAACAAAAGTGAAATTTTTTCCTAAAATCACCTTTGCTGAGGACAGCAGGTGGTGTGGTGGTCAAGGCGCTGGATTCTCACATGGCTGCACTGTTCGAGTCCCAGACCTAAACACAATTTTGTGACCCCCAAATAATAAATTTTAGCTCTCCTGTATGTATTGAAAAAACAATCCTCGTGACCCAACTTCGACAGATTCTCAAGCAATCTACTATGCAAACATACTATAACGTTCATTGCATTTACTAAATAATAGCACTGATTCATCTGCCCAAAGACACTGATTGCTGTCTTTCTGAAAATAGAACAGGATTGCACGGCCTTCATCCCACAAAGCTTCAATACGAAATGTGGTGGGCGGGGCTAGGAGCAGTCAGATTTTTTAGTGAACATGGAGAAAGCATTTAAGAGAAAAAGAATCTGGCTTATTGGCTGCTAAACCTTTTCTGGCATAGACCAAGTAGGAGGGAGAACAATCTGACATCCCAGCTCCCCATAAGCTGAGCAGCACTTCTTCCACGCACAAAATTGTTTATCGCACAAAATTGTTTATCATTAACATTAACATCAACAGGCAGTTATTGACACGAACAAAATCAACTGAAAGACACTGCTCTTCAAACAACTGCTTTAAACAAAAGTGAAATTTTTTCCTAAAATCACCTTTGCTGAGGACAGCAGGTGGTGTGGTGGTCAAGGCGCTGGATTCTCACATGGCTGCACTGTTCGAGTCCCAGACCTGGCAGCTTGTTTTCTCACTTTCTATCTCTCTTTCTTGCATACTTACAGCAATTTTTTAAAAAGAATAATAAATTAAATTAGATTTTTTTTGATAAACCACCTTTGCCTATGTGAAAAACATCAGATAAATTCCCCAATCCCTTCAAAAATATAAGTGATTAAATAGGAATACCTGTTACCTGACTTTTTGGTGGTAATTCACACGAGTGTGTTGTGCCAGGACAACTCATCCATATCAACAATCCAGTATCCATTTTTTTTTAACAGTCACTTTACACTGAGTTCTCTTTATAAACGTGTGTTCAGCCAAAAAGTAAGTAAGGGAGCACCGGCAGTAAGTAGGGGAAGGAAAGCCCCCTGTGATGTATCATTTAGGAATCCTGGCCTGCACTGTGTTACCACAGAATCCTGTTCAGTTGGACTATTTTCATGCTTTCCAATCCAGCCAAATACCCAAAATAGATCTGTAGTACAGGAAAGCACACAAGGTGGAAGTTAAGCGTTGAGTGGCCCCTCCAAAGTATGCACTTCGGCAACTGCTATGATAATGTCTCTCATGTTCAACCACTTTGCACTAGTGCGGGCGCAAGCTCTTCCACTACGTTGCATTGTATTCATCGTGCTTTCCGGCCACAGACCACATTCTGGTAGAAGGGTGTAGCCAAGAGACGAAGACCCACACTCAGACAGCCGTTCTTTCCTGAGAAGGCCTTGTCTTCCTACTGCGAGGGAAAAAAAAATGCTGGGGAAAACCAGAGAGTGTATTTATTTGGAGCATTTCACTTCACTCCAGAACAAACTGAATAAAAACTGTTCTTTAATGAAGCATAACAGTGTAGAGAATTCTGCTTAAATATTTGCTCAGATAATATTTTCTTACTCTGAAGCTATGAATCTGGCAACAGAGACAGATTAATAATAGCAATGAGCCCTGTGGTTGTTTGAAGAGAGACTCCGTGTATCCAGATGTAGCAATCAAATAAGCTCTGATAATAACTCCTAGCACAGAGCCATAGACGGATTTCCAGGGGGCCATCTCCATGAGCTTGAATGTTTAAGGCTGTAACACTGGCCTTTCTACTTCCTAGTGTCACTGTAACAAACGCTACAGAAATGACAGCCAAAACACACATGAAATGTGCCATCTGATTCAGCTTCAGCTTCAAAAATAATATTTCAAAACACTTGAAAGATAACTGCATCTTTGAAACCCATATCTACCTTTAACAATGTAATAAGGTGCTTTCCCCCTCTCCCTTTTCCTCCCTCCCTCTCTCTCCCTCTCCCTCTCTCTCTTTCTGTATGGTGAACACACGGATCCCCTGAACAAACAAAAAGTCACCCCTCTACGAATTTACACACAGGAAATAAAGATGAAAAATTAAATGTGTATAAAAATGTTCATTTTGGCTTTGTTTATAACAGCTGAACATTTGAAACAATCTGAATATTTGAAGCAGGGGACAGGCTATAGATAGAAAGATATGTTCACAGTATCAGGTGAACCGCGTATTATAGAGCACAGTTTTGTTAGGTTTTTCGTTTTATAAAATATGTACGCCAAATATGTTCAAGAATAGAAAAAAGAATGAAGATTATCTCAGGTGAAAAAAGTCTGCTTTCTCTTTTGTTTCTTTTAGTATTGTCTAACATAGTTTTTATGAGCCCAAGTTCATTTTATAATAAGAGTGCAAACTATGAGAATATTTCCATTTTGAACAAAAGAAAGGGGAAGAAAAAAAGTAAAGTACACCTAATTGACAAAAAAATGAGAAGCTATTTGTTGGTGATAATGTATATAGTAATGTCTTTGTCTTGACTGATATACATAGTATTTGTGCTGGAAAATGTTGAACACTGTTAAGATATATGTAATTAAATGTAAATAAAATATATAAAAAGTAATACATTATATTTAACAACAAAAATATTTTGGGGTGCTCACTACTTAATTCTATTTTTACTACATAAATCCATACTTCAGTGATTTATTATATTTAAAAATAAAGAATGAGGGATCAGCAGTTAGTGTGATGGCTATGTTGCTGGACTCCCATGTAGTCGACTGCTGTTCGAGTTCCACACCTGGTGGCTTAAACTCACGCCAGGTACGTGTCCGTGTGTGCCTAAGATCCCAAGAGGAGAATGGAGGAAAAGGGATTACAGCATGGCCATCCTCCCTGGGGGGTGATTTCTCGCTTTCTGTCTCTCTGCCTCTGTCTGTCTTTCTGGTGAGCGCATGTGCTCTATAGCAAAAACCTCTCCAAAAATAATAAATAAACAAATAAATAAATAGTGAGCTGGCCCCATAGTGCAGTGGTTAAACTCTGTGGGGAGGGAGCCAGATTGTACATGGCTGATTGCAGTTCAAATCATTGTCCTGTGGCTTGAAAAACACACTGTTTTGGGAACATGCCAGGGATCCCAATTAGATGAAAAAATGGAGGAAGAGGGATTATACTGTGACAAGGTATCATTGGGGGGAGGGGCTCTCTCTCATGCACATGCACCCTCTGACACATGAAAAAAAAAAAACCATGAAATAAATGCATCCATACATAGATACATCTAGAAACATTGACCAAGAGTAGCTATGCTGGCTAGGATTCAGTTACAGAGAACAGAATGTACTCTGATTTATTGAGGCAGAAATGGATTTATCACAATGTACAGAATGGCTGGTAGCAAGGGCGGAATGGCTAAATAAACAGATCCTATGTTGAGCTCCCGTTAACAGCCGAAAGCAGTAGAGCTCTCAGTTCTTTTTTCACTAAGTTCTGTATTAATGTGTTTGGCAAACACATCTGAATGGTTACACCAAATTACATTTGGGTCTCTAACTTTAAAGGAGTCCAGAAAATGTAGTTTTTCAGATTGTAGTTTCTGTAGCATAGGAAAGCACACAAAAAGATCAAAGTTTGAGTAGTCCAATCCAATGTTTATGCTTCAGTTATCTGATGTGTTGAAAAATTCCTATTGTTATTTTATACTGACTACTGTAAACCTCTGCAGAGCTTCTGTTCTCAAGAAATACAGTGGATTGAATATGTCTTTAAACCAAACAGTTCAGAAGGAAGACTTGGTGAACTCATTACTTGTCCTCTTTATACTTCAACTTGTTTAAACTTTTAAGTGTTTGTGTTTGTATTTGTTTGTTTTTGCCATAGGACATGCTAGAGAGAGAGACAGAGACAGTGAGAGGTCAAGTGAGAAATCATCCCCCAGGGGGGATGGTCATGCTGCAATCCCTTCTCCTCCATTCTCCTCTCGGGATCTTGGGCACGCACGCACACGCGCCCGGCGTGAGTTTTAAGCCACCGGGTCCGGGACACGAACCGCAGTCGACTACGTGGGAGTCCAGCGACATAGCCATTACGCTAACTGCTGGTTCCCTCAACATGTCTTTTAACCTATGGGGATGTGTCTATTGATCTTTCACTGACCATGATGTCAAAAATTTACTGTCTTCACCACCTTCTCTGAAAAAAAAAATATAATATATATATGAATTACGACTCAACTCAAATATCAAAATATCATCACCCCTGGGAAGGCTTTTCAAATCTCTTGGCAGAACTTTATCATCTCACTCTCATCCTTTATGCCGTCACTACCGGAAGACTTCACATCGTGTATCGTAGTGAGTTTGGTACCTGTCTTCATACCACCTCTGCCCCTTCACTTAGAGAGCTAATTGAGATCGGATGGTGGTAAGTAGACTAGACTAGAGGAACAGTGATTGATTCTCCAAAAGAAAATTAGAGTGCTCCTGTGTGACGAAAGGAAGAGGAAGCCCAGCGAATATCTATTGTTAGTAAAGAAAAAGTCTTAACTGGACCTCAAAGATATTATGCTCAGTAAAAAAAAAAAAAAAAGTGAGTTTCATGACCAGCAGGTGGCATGGTGGTTAAGATGCTTGACTTCCACAGGCTGACTAGTTTGAGTCCTGACCTGGCAAGAATTTGTCTTCTCACTTTTTTCTCTCTCTCTTTCACTCTCTCTCTCTTACTCCCTCTAGTGAGTGCATGTGTCCTATAGTGAATTTTAAAATAATAATAATTTTAAAATTAAAAAAATAATTCTTTTGCAAAAAGTAAATCCTAAAAGTTATATACTGTATGATTCCATTTGCAAAAATTCTCACAATTTATCTTCAGCATGACAAAATTAGAGAGATGGAAACAGGCTGGTGATTGTCAGAGGTAAGGGATGGAAGTAGATATGACTATAAAGAAGTAGCACAAAAATTTTCTCCATGGAGATGAAATAGTTCTACATCTTAATCATGGAGGCGACACAGGTCTGCACATGCAGATCAAAGTGTTGAAGAAAAGAAAATGTGATCCAAGAAAAGCATAGCCAATGGGACAAATATTGTTTCGTATAAAAGTTAGATAAAGTTATTCTCAAACAAGGAAGAAAAACAACCACAACTCAGAAATACAGCATCCATTTACTCATGTTGTAGAAAAACTTACTAACAATTAATCCATTGTGGGACCAGAAGGTGGCATGGTGGTTAAGGTGTTGGACTACCACATGGCTGACCATGGCTTGAGTTCTAGACCTGGTGGTTTACTTTCTCATTTTCCTTCTCTGTCTCTCTCTCTCTGTGTTTCTCTGGTCAAATTTTAAAATAAATTAAATTAAATAATTCTTTAAAAGAAAAAACAATTTCCACCTCAAAACTTCTAACTTAGAATGGAGGTGCTGTTGTAAAAGGACTGACAGTGAGCATTATAGTCATTTACATATGTTAAATGAATTAATATGATATACTTAAAAAATCAGAATCTCAATAGATATGGGCATTGTACAAATAATAACAAAAGATGGGAGGTGAAGGAAGTGATGAGAGCATTTTCATAGATAAGCTCACTTGATAATATCTAATAGTGAAACATATATAATAATGCCAATGAAAAGTTTGTTATAACATTTTATTAAAGTTAAAAGATATCATTTGGAAAATATTAAGTTATACAGTAAAAAAAAAAAGTTGAAGTTCAACAATTCCTAAAATCTCTTTTTTAATTCCATCAAATGATGAAAAATTGAATATACTATAATTTGATTTTGTTTTATTACAAATTCTAGATTTTGTTTCTAGGTTTATGGAAACATTTCTCTCTCCTCTCTCTCTCTCTGAGTATGTTTGCATACACAAAAAGATATCTGAAAGATACTCATTTAATATCTTAATAGTATTTCTGGGAGATTAAATTTGGGGTGATTTTTAAATATTCATCATTATTCTTCAATGTCTGGTTCTTTTATATGTGTGTGTTTCATTTTTTATTAAAAAATGGGGAAAGTACTTATTCTATCCTATGGAATGAAATGTCCTATCATAGAGCAAAAATAAAACCAATTAAGATCTTTACACACATACACACACACACACACACACAAAGTGGGTTTATTTTCTTCTTATTTAAAAATATTGGACCAGGGGCCAGCAGGTGGCATGGTGGCTAAGGTACTGCTCTCCCACATGGCCAGCTCCAAGTTAGAATCCTGGATCCTGTAGCTTGAAACTTATGCTAGACTCATGTACATGTGTGCCCAAAATCTCCAGAGGAAAATGGAAGAGGAGGGATTGCAGCATGGTCATCGCCCCCTTGGTGGGTGGGTGGGGGGGGAATGATTTCTTACTTTCTCTCCTTCTGTCTCTCTCTGGTGAGCACATGTGTACTATGACAAAAACCTAAAACATCTATAAATACTGGGCCAGCTCTATAGCCTAGTGGTTAAGAGAGCTGAGGTTCAAACCCAATCCTGGTGGCTTGAAAAACACTCCAGCCCCAAGTGCACATGCCCCAAATCCCTGCAGGAAGAAGAAATGGAGAAGGGATTGCGGTGTGACTGCACCCCATTGAGGAGCACTCTCTTGCTCTCTCTTCAGCAAGTGCATGTATCTTTTGGCGATTAAAAACACTCATAGCAAATGTATCACTAAGTTAACGGCTATTAGTTCTAGGTGGTAGGTTTAGAATTTTTCTTCCTTTGTACTGACTATATTTTAATTTTCAAAAATAAAAATGTAATATTTTATTTTATTTTTTAAAAATGAAAGACAAGTCAGACAGCAAAAGAAGACTTTTGATGCCTGAGAGTTAGTACTGAAATGTAGGCCAATAAAGAACAGCTCAGGAGGTCAGGAAAATCAAGCGCCGGTCCCTAAATCTATCAATTTTATGTGTTTTTTTTTTCCCTATACTGCTCTATATCACTCCACATTTTTTTTTTTTTGAGAGATTTTCACTGTAGGGCGCGTGCGCTCGCCAGACAGACAGAGAGAGACATAGAGACAGAAAGCGAGAAATCACTCCCCAGGGGGGATGGTCACACCACAATCCCTTCTCCTCCATTCTCCTCTCGGGATCTTGGGCATGCACGCACACACGCCCGGCGTGAGTTTTTAAGCCACCGGGTCCAGGACACGAACCGCGGTCAACTACGTGGGAGTCCAGCGACATAGCCATTACGCTAACTACTGGTTCCCACTCCATATTTTTTATTTCTTGGTAGTGAGTCCTACATGCTGATGGACTGATGAGGTGACCACCATTTCAATGACATGAATTTTCAGCAAACAATATGGTGCTTGAGTTAGTCCCATTACTTTGAAAAATATCTATGAAAGCTGTCATTCATGTGGTATTATGTGATGCTCTGGGAAAGGACTAGACAGATCTCCCATCCAAATAGAAGCTTCTTCAGGATTGGAAGATGAGTAGGAAAGAGTGAAAGCAAGCTGAAAATAACAAGATGTTAATGAGAAATCTGGTTAGAGAGTAGTATTCAGAGCAAGAAAATCTACTTCAGATACTACTTGAGAGGAGTAGGTATCAAAATCTCTTCGTGTAAAATGCTCTGACTTCTAAGAAAGTCTCGTGGCTTGGAACCCACACATCACATTACAGAGAACTTTTTTTTTTCTTTTAAATGCTGTTGCTACTCAAACACAGCTCACTGTAAGATTCATTTTTTGCAAGTACTTTCAAGGATCCTACGTTTACATTGGTTCACATCCCTTTGCACTTTTCTATGGAGTCTCCAAACTAAACCAAGTTGGAGAGAATGAGAATCTTGACAAATATACCCAATGTTACCGTAAGGCAGGCTTTCCATGCCCTGTATCCAGAACGGTGGCCTAGAGTTGGAGAACTGAGCCATCCTTTCTGGGAATCAAATGAAAACTTAGAGGAGCATCTGCTAGTCAGAACAGCTAATGATTATTGGGTACTTAATGTGGACCTGGAACTGTACTTGAACAATTCATTATCTTACTTAACTTTCATCACCTCTATTATTTTCATCTTATGAATGAGGAAATTGTGAATCCAGGAAGTTAAGAGACTAGACCAAGTTTACATGGTTACAGTAGGGGAGCTATGAATCCAAACCCGGATCTGACTGTCCCATATATGGTACATCCTCGTTGCCACCTACTGCTGGAAGGGAGGCTTAAGGATTGGCAGAGCCAAAAGATCTGACAAACTTCAATGAAGGAAGGCAGACCTCTTCTTGGTCTTAAACCCCAGGGCAACTTCCTTCATAGGTTATAGCCAAATGTAACAAAATCAAAAGTGAAACATATATTGAAAGTAACAATGAAGGTAATGTTTATTACAAACCACATTTAGCCACCTAAAAACTCTCAGTATTTACCAAAATACGATTAATTGAGTAATTAATGTACTTTATAAAAATGCATAAAGATGTACCATACCAGCCAAATTCTCTCTGAGATAGGACTATTTAAGATTTCTAGTCATAGATATTTGGAATCTGTTCAGAAATAGTGATGCTTTGTGGTGAATATATCTTTTAAAATTATTTATTTATTTATTTATTTATTATTCGTTATTTGTTGCAGCACACAGGTGCTCACCAGAGAGAGATAGATAGAGAGAAAGAGAGAAAGAGAGAGAGAGAGAGAAGTGAGAAAGAAAATCCAGGACTTGAACTGCAGTGGTCATGTGGGAGTCCAGCACCTTAACCACCATCCCACCTGCAGGTCCCATGTGATGAATGTAATTTTCATCAGGTGATAATGGTTCTGTTTACAGACAGCAGGTAGTGGATAATGCAAAAACCCACTTTTATTTTTTCATTGTACATTGTATGTTATTTTTGCAGTAATAGATTTACCTTCTTACTGAATGTTGGTAACTTGGACTAGTAAGTCAGTTTGTTTTCCCTGAGTGAAAAATCAATAAAGTAAATTGGAGAATGTGTGAAAATGAAGAAGTAAGAGAATACCAGTGGCCATAAACGTTTCCTACATAGACCATCTAGTGCAGAAGAGTGGATGTAGTATTCTTTGAGGACACTAAAAAAAAGTCCCTGCCATCATTTATGGTCTAGTTAGAGAAATAAAAATATGCACAGATAGGACACCTTATATGTCTGAGGCAACACATTAACAAATTCAAAAATGAAGATAAGTATAACATATAATTAAATACAAACATTTTTTTTGGAGAGGTTTTTTTGTTTGTTTTTATTTTTTTTGTTTGTTTGTTTTTTGCTATAGGGCACGTGCGCTCGCCAGACAGAGAGAGACAGAGAGATAGAAACTGAGAAATCACCCCCCAGGGGGGATGGCCATGCCGCAATCCCTTCTCCTCCATTCTCCTCTCGGGATCTTGGGTACGCACGCACTCACGCCCGGTGTGAGTTTAAGCCACCGGATTCGGGTCTTGAACCGCCGTCAACTACGTGGGAGTCCAGCGACATAGCCATTACACTAACTGCTGGTCCCTTAAATACAAACATTTTGAGAATATGTAAAGAGTAGAGTGATTAGAAGAAGGATATAAATAGTAAATACAGATTCTTGAATCAGCTTGCTATGAAGCTTTCCTAGGATGAAAAACTTATGAAAGATAATCCCCAACACCTAGTCTAAATTAAATAAAGGGTGCTGCTTGATAGATTTTTTTTTTCATGTTAAATATGCCAAGAGACATACATGGTCCCCATCAGCAGAATTCTGAACTGAACTCTGCTTTACCTTTAACAAGCAGGAAAGACTTTAAATAGTTCTTGGCTTCTCTTTGTGAAATGTCTAAGCACTTTTCTTAGATATTGGATATGAACAATGCCAAATAAAAATTCTCTGTCATTTCATACATATTTGAATTTATTTGAGCAGAGGAGCGTGGACATAAAAATATTAATTTAATATACATTTTAGGATAAATAGCTATTAGTTCTATCATAGCATGACGAGGTAAGAAGTTGGATGATTTGTGGCCAATATGTGGAAATGTCATGAGATAGTGACACAAATAACATTAGAACATGCAATATGAAAAAAGCTATTTTAGTTACAGAAGATACTGAACATAGCATGTTTTTCGACATAGAGTGGCTTTCACGTCACCTCTGTACACAATTTCAGAAATTAACTACCTGCTTTTTTGTCATGTTCATGTCTCTCAACCCAGCCATTGCAAGCTCTCTAATGTTTTCTATTATAAATGTCTTCAAATCCCAAATTCTGTAATCCTGGCATGATTCATAATGTCCAGATCGCTGTATAAAACATCCCATGGGAAACATTTCTATCTCCTGAATTTCCACTCAGCTCTTTTTTTTTTTTTTAATATCTGTGCAAGATACCGGGGTGGATCCAACTTATTATTATAGATCGACCTCAGCAGAAGGGTTCATGTCACAAGGATACTCGTTTTATTTCAGTGGCCATTAATGAAAGTGTCACAAGTGAGCAGTGAAGGGTTAGCCAATAAGTTGGACTCCCCACTCTTTAAAGAGTATGCTTGCATACACGCAACTGCCCACCCCAACACAAACTAACTCTCACTCCAGCTCCATCTTCGTACTATTTAACATATTGAATACCTCTGTGTTACCTACTTTGAACAAAATATTCTGCCACTCCAAAAACATATTTTTGAAAACCATTGTCCTAGAAGATGGAGTATAATGCCTTAGAAGTATTGTAACTTGAAACCACTGCATTTAAAGTCAAATTCTCAGCAGAAATAAATGCTGCATTAATAAAAAGAGAAATATAGAGCAGAAATTGGTTCATCAAACAGAATGCAAAAAAAAAATTAAAGGGTGGTAGTTAATAGGTCATAAATCTTAATCTCTTATTTCTGAAAAACAAGAAACACAGTCACAGGATTCTACTTACATCTTAGTCAATTTGTCTAAATCAAAATTCTTTGCATGGATTTAAATTATGTAAGTGTAAAATAGTCACCTCATAAAACACATTTGCACTTTCCAAGTTCTTGTCCTTGTGCAAGCATAAATCCACCACAATGAGCTCAGTTGTCTAAGAGGATCTCTTCTAAATGTGTGCACTGTGCTTCATTTCCTGATTAGACGCTTCCCTAGTACCAGTGCTCTTAGGCGAAGACCCTAGTCAATTGCAGACACACAAAAAACTCAAAAATGCTGAAACTTTTATTCTAAACATTATTCAAAAACCATATTCGACAAAAGAACTGTGAAGCAAAATCTCCATTGTATTTACCCAGTATGTGTGTACTATCCTATACAAATAGTTAATACAGCATTACAACTACAAATGCTCTTTTCTTGGCCATTAGCTCACTTGAGCCTCTTAGGGGTCCCACAGGATGGACACTACTTTACAATATACTGAAAGCAGGAGAGTCAAGAGACCAATGTGCCAGATTTTCTGACTCCAAATTCCCCACAGAGAACAAATTCACCTCTGATTTAAAGTTCCACATTCATGAACCTGTGGCCAGGTGGTTAAAGGAAGCTGGATACCCCATGACTGATTGAGTGGTTTGAGTCCTGGACCTGGCACCTTGAAAAACCCACCAGGTATGTGTGAGTGCATGCCTCAAATCCAGATAGAATGGAGAAATAAAGGAAAAGGAATTGCAGCTTGACTCCCCTGTATGCCCCATTGGGGGTATTTTCTCCCTCTCCTCCTCTCTCTGAATCTCTATCACTCTCTGGTTAGTGCACCCTCTGAAAATCAAAATAAATGATAAGTTCTACATTATTTGATTTAAGAGCACTAACAGAATTCCAGTATCTTATTGACTGTATAGAGAAACTGAACCTTTTTTCAATGCACTGCCTTGGCTTGCTAAGTATGGAAGAGAGAGAAAGGAAAGGAAGAATTTTATTGGAATATAGATGAATATTTAATACATATTCTTGGGTCCATAAAAATCCTCATCAGTTTCTCCCATAATTTATTGTAAATGGAGTCATGTGAATATGTATATATAGAAACATAATTACAAGCTGAAAGCATCAAATGTTTTAAATATTCAATACATGGGCTTAGGGGCCAAAATGCTATTGCAGAATTATGACAATTAAGTTCTTAAAAGCAATCTTATTTTATTCATGGTGAGCAACAATTAATTTGAGCTAATTTATGTGGCTGAGGAAGAAAAAGAGTCTCATCACAATTTATGTTCGTCATGGATCTTTTGACTACATAGACTAATGTTTTCTAATTAGTCACTAGCCAGTCAAATTCCATGAATCAAGTTATTAATCTGTAGTAATGGCCGAACAATTTGTGTGTGATACCAAACAAAAATAACTCAGAGATTAAAATTCTAATATTTAATCTAGAGTTTAGGAATACATTTATTTTATTGATTTATTTTTAAAAACTCTTAAAAATATGGTAGACATATGAGTTTTTAGAAGTTAAAATAGTATCAAAAATACACAGTAAAATCTTGGTCTTCCATCTGCAATCACCTGGCTCCCATTCCCAGAGTTAACCACAGTTAGACACTTCATTCTTCTGGAGACGGTCAATGTGTAGATAAGCATGGTAGTGGTTAGTTTGGGGTGTCAATTTGATTGGATTGAGGGATGCCTGAATGTCTGGTGAAGCATTGTTGCTGGATATGTCTGTGAGAGCACTGCCAGATAGGATTGTCATGTGGGCTGTGGACTGAGAGAAAGGCCTACCTCCACGTATGCCAGCACCATACAATCTTCTTGAAGTATGGGAGGGAAAAACAGAGGAAGGGAGGCATTCTGTTTCCTTTCTCTGAACTCTTCCTTCAAGAGCATACTGTGTGTTCTACTCTTACTGCCTACAAATCGGCCTACACCATCCTTACTCCATGACTTGGCTCTTAGCCATGTTCAGTTCTCCCTGGCACTTGGTTCCTACACCTCTCCAGCCAGACAGACTCCAAGTATTTTAACTTTTGGACTCTGGAAAAATATCAGTGGCTACCTGAAGTAACTTGGACCTTTAGCCTCTCAAGGCCCTTTTGGCCTCACTGGGAACTACACCAGTGGCTTCTCTGCTTCTGAGTCTTCCTGCTATTTCTTCAGCTTGCAGATAGACCATTGTAGTAGTGCTTTTCCACACCATGATCATACAAGATAATTTCTATAATAAATTCATTCTTTAATGTTATTTATCAGCTGGTTCTATTTCTCTGGAGAAGACTGACCAATACAATATATATATACACATACATATACACACACACACACACACACACACACGTGTGTGTATATCACTCCCCCCCCATTTTTACAAAAGAGCATACTACTCATATTATTCTATACCTTACTTTTTGCATCATGTCTTGGAGATTAACCCATATCTATATGTATGGAGCCAACTCACTCTTCTTAACAGTTGCATAGTATTTGTGTGTATATACTACTGATGAAACGTTCCCTATGAATGAACCCGCAGGTTTTTTAGTCTTTTGCTAAAATAGATTTGATAAAACTGCTGCAGTGAATATCTTTCTACTGTGCCTTTATATATGTACATTTATAAGATAAATTCCTAAAACAATGTTTTGGCTCAAAAACATGTAGTTTAACTAGGAATTTCCTTAAAGAATTATTTTATTTGACTTTATTTATTTATTTATTTTTAATTTGACCAGAGAGGGATAGAGTGAGGCAGAAAGTAAGAAAGCAAGCCGCTAGGTTTGGGACTTGAACCGCGGTCAGCCATGTGAGAGTCCAGTGCCCCTAGCCCCCATGCCACCTGCTGGCCTGCTAACTGGGAATTTTTTTTTTTTTTTTTTTTGGAGAGATTTTCACTGTAGGGCGCGTGCGCTCACCAGACAGACAGAGAGAGACATAGAGACAGAAAGTGAGAAATCACCCCCCAGGGGGGATGGTCACGCCGCAATCCCTTCTCCTCCATTCTCCTCTCGGGATCTTGGGCACGCACGCACACGCGCCCGGCGTGAGTTTTAAGCCACCGGGTCCGGGACACAAACCGCGGTGGACTACGTGGGAGTCCAGCGACATAGCCATTACGCTAACTGCTGGTTCCCCTAACTGGGAATTTCTGACATTACTTCATTGTTTCAACTGAAAAGCTACTAAAAAGATGTACAATTATTCAGAAAGAAAGGAATCAAGAGTGTTAATTATCTTCCTTCACAAAGATAACACAAATAAAATAAAAGCCTTTTTTAGGAAATGTAGGGTTTTTTTTTGCTTTTGAGGGTTTCTTCATGAGCAATGTTAGAAGGTTAGAAAGAAGAACAGGATAATTTCTATCATTTGAGGTCTAGCTACTCATTAAGACCTCTGGGAGAAAGGCTATCAAAAACAGTAATCCACAAAGCTCCTCTTTTCCTTAAGGCTTTATCTCTCTCACCACCTCTACTGCATGCTGGCCTAAAGTGGTGGGAATGATATATGCTATAATATGTATATGGATAGATTTCTTTTCTAAAGTACAAACACTGGTCTATGCAGAGAAAAATTCTCTCATCCAGATCTTAGACTTTTTATTCCTCAAGGGTATCCCTGGAGCCTTGAAAAAAGATAAGGAGAAAGTAGACATATCTGACACTTCTCCATCTTAGGAAGCAATTTTGCAGGCAGAACCAAACTTTCCCTGCAGTCCCACTGCCATTGTAAAACTCTCCCAGCTTAGCTGAGAATCCTCCAAATTTCAGGGTGCTTGAATAAAGGAAGGGTCTGGGTGAGAATAATGTTTGCATGAGATAAAATGTAAAACCTCATCTATTTTTTCTTTTCACACACACACACAAAAAATTAAAATTACCTAGCATAATTTTCTAGCCAACTGCCAAAAACCCGAGATGGAGTTTTTTGTCTTGCTCGCGACTGCTGATGCTGGCTTCCTTCGAGGCGATTCAGGACAGCATCTGGCTTACCTCATGTTTCACTGAAATGCAGGTTCTGAAAAGCAGCCTGAAGATGACATTCTGGGAAGAGGAACGATGTTCTGTGCAGCGGGGGAGGGACGAGGAGGCAGGAGCAGAGGGAGGTGGCCGAGTGGTGTTAATGCAAATGTATTCCCTGGGCTTCTTCGCTGGCAGACTGAGTGGACACCCAGCCATTTGAACCTGGGCCAGCCAGTTTGGCACATCTTCTGCTGGCAGAGTATGAGCCCAGCACAGCATCCTGCTGCTGTTGGCGTGTCTACAGCTGTCTTTCTTCATCTGACTCTCCTCCACCGCCGCAGATTCAACAGGTGTTGCCAGGGACACAGCGTGTTTGGCAGCTGTCAACTTTCAATAATCATCTCTGTAGCATATCCCTTTCTATTCTCCCACCCCAATTCTTCCCTCCTCAGCACCCCCTTCAAAAACTCGAGCACCATTTGGGCCTTTGCAAAGGGCAGAGTTAGGCAAAGATGCTGATCAAGACACATGGTCTTCTAGAGAGAAAAATCCTGCCTGGGTCTCAGTCTAAGTGTGACTAGGATTTCTACAGGCTTTGGGGGTTGATCCAATGTGTGTGTGTGTGTGTGTCTGTCTGTCTGTGTCTGTGTTTAGGCTAGTTCTTTCTGTCGAAATCCTCCAGTCTCTACCTCCTAAGCTGGGACCACAAAGGAGGACCGCCACTCCTGGCTCTTTCAGAAAGGATCTCACTATGTGGCCCATACTAGCAAGACTGAGATTCTCCTGCCTCAACCTCCAGAGTAGCTGGGATTTAGCTATTATGCTCAGCCTTTAGGGTGTGCTGCAAATCAAACCCAGGCGTCTCTTGTGGCCTCAGCCTGCCCAACTGCAGGATCCATTAAGTACTACTGTGATACCCCAATGCCCCTTTATAGTCCCCACAATTATTTTGCTGTTTGTTTAAGCCACTCTTCCTTGAGGTGTATTTTACATGCAGCCCAATGTAATCCATGGTGATATGGGCTTCACCATGTGGAACGTATGAAGAATCACCGACATCATCACCTCTAGGATGTGGTCTGGCCTCTGGATATATCTGTTTACCTCACTTTGCGAACAGGATTGTTTGTTTTTTATATTTAATTGACAAATAAATATTGTACATATCTATGGTATACAACATACTGTTTAAGATACATATACACTGTGGAGTGGCTATACCAAGTTCATTAACATGTGCATTATCTCAGAGGTAAACTGTTAACTAGTTTTTCCCAACTTTTACTCCTTAGGTTGTTGTTGTTGTTGTTGTTGTTTTTCATTTGTTTCTTTCCTTTTGGTGTGGTTTTGGTTTTGTTTGTTTTGCCAGAGTGCGTGTGCCGTTGCCAGACACAGATCATAGAGGTCCTCACCTTGTCCATGTCCTTCTACCATATGCATGAAAAAACATGCATTAAGTCTTAGAGCTGATCTTTAAATGACTCCAGTAGCTCTGAGACCTAGAGATAATAAGCTGGTCATTGGGATAGGCGTTTTAAGGGTTCTACTGTGTCTGTCATAACACAATCACATGCTAAAGAATTAAGTGTTGCCAGTATTTCTCTATAGGGCAAGTCTACTCTACATGAGACCCATACTGAGTGTCACAAAGACGTAGCCAAACGTCCAAACGACATATAACTCCTCAATATTAATCTCTATACAGCATTGCTTAAAAACAAAATGAAACAAAAACAAAAACAAACCATCCCAGGCCTTGGCAGTGGGGAGAAAAGAGACCAGGAAACAGCATTGTTTTCCCCAGCACAAACCAGCAATCAGGTCAAGCAGTAGCGGCATTTCTGCATTTTAAGACTCTCAGCGACACAGACACTGTAAAAGGCATCTTCCTGCTCGCCAATGTTGCCATTAATATGTAAAAGCTTAAGCTTGCTAAAGGGATTATTGCACATCCTATCTGATGGTAAACGGGCATTGCAATGATTACATGTATCTTTTTGTCATTTTCTTGTAAAACATCTTACTCTTGAACAGTATAATTGGCCTCTTACTAAGGTTAATGATTAAATTGGCATAAATGTAACACATTACTTTAAGCAGAAGACATATCTGTAATCTCCAGGGTCTTGAATGTATGCTTTCGTTTGTAAAGCTTATTATTTATGTCTTTCATGATGAAGAGAAATCGAGACAGCACCCTCAACAGGGTCATGACACCATGATCCACCTCCAGCTTCGGCCTGCTCCAAATCGTGGTACACAGACACTCAGTGTATTCAAGGAGGCCTCCAGATCTGAACCAAGAACCTTCCATGTGGATCAGCCTCACAGACCTTTGTGCTTTACTGCTGTTCCATTGTCTGGCCCTCTTGAATGTATGCTTTACAATTTGGCAATCATATCCATTTTACCTGTCTTTACACACACATGCACATACATATTATTTATAATATATATATATAGAGACAGAGGGTGAGAGTGAGAGAGAGAGGAAGTGAGAAAGCAAGGCACTAGATTCAGGATTCGAACCCTGGTCAGCCATGTGGGAGTGTCCAGCGCCTTAACCACCACGCCACCCGCTGATCCCTATATGCTGTATATTATCGTAACAAGAAGCACAAATTGTACAAGTAGGTCATCGAGTGTGGTAGTAGAGATGCTCTGATGGCCAGCCTTACTACTTTCCATATGTTCTAGCTATTGGAAACAAAGCTGTATACATCAGCCAATAGTTTAATGCATGTAGCAGAAGCTGGAACTACAATTATGCAAGATGCTGCCACTAGCGAACCAACACCTTAGCTGAAACTTCAACAGGCAGTTCCACTATTCAATCTGATAGGTTAGTTCTATAGCTCTGAGGGATGAAGCACATGGTAATCCCTTGTTCATGAATCCATTTTCGCATCTCTTATGCCATAATATGGATCCTTTGGCCTGAGGCAACATGTGGTAGAAATAATGATGGATTAGCTGTTGGTGCTTGTGGAAGCACTGCAGAGATGCAAGTGTGTGTGTTGACTTGAATAAAGATGAATTTTGTCCCTCCAAGGTGAAAGGGGTCAGATGTAGCTGACCTCCCACCAGGTGGCTGGTTTCCTGAGGAATGGTGGCAGGTTGAGGGCTCAGTATCTGTCTCTGTTGCTTGCAAGTTGGGCTCAGCAGTGACAAGAGTTAGGTCAGACCCAGTGAGAGGGACTCATGATATCAGGCCCAGGTCTCAATTCCTTTCACAACAGTCACTTCATCCATGGACCCACTAACCAAGAACCAAGATGGCCAAGGAGGAAGTTAGGTCACACCCACAGGTTGGGTCACATTCTTTATCTGTCTGTTAGGTGCCCTCTGGATGTCACTCACATGGATTCACTCACACAGGAATTCACATATTTCTTCCCTCAATTTCTGTAGCATCAGTTTTCCAGTCCTGTTCCTTCTAGACCCTTCACTATAGGCCAAACTAGCTGCCATTGCCCAGGAGCCCCTGTACATACCATGTATACATGTCAGGCCTTCTCTCCCTCCACACAGTGGGCAAGTCAAGTGTAACAAGAGACCATAACTAATACTTATCTTCCTCCTCCACTATCCATTTTTATTTCATCTCATCTTTGGTTAGCAACTCTGCTGGTCTAAGTGGCTTGCCTGGTAAGTTGATCTAGACTCTCATTTGTAAGATCATGTCAATTGCATTTGTTCTTTTATTGTTAAGACTGGGCATGGGGGGTTAGCAGGTGATGTGGGATTAAAGAGCTGGACTCCCACACGGCCGACTGTGGTTTGAGTCCTGGACCTGGTGGCTTGAAACTCATGTCAGGCATGTGTGTGTGCATGGCCAAATTCCCAAGAGGAGAATAGAAAGGGATTGCAGCATGGCCATTCTCCCTGAAGGGCAATTTCTCTCTCTCTCTCTCTCTCTCTCTCTCTCTCTCTCTCTCTCTGGCAAGTGCACTTGCTCTGTGGCAAAAACCTGGCAAAAGGGGACCAGCAGGTGGCATGGTGGTTAAGGCACTGGACACTCCCACATGGCTGACCAGGGTTCAAGTCCTGAATCTGGTGGCTTGCTTTCTCACTTCCTCTCTCTTTCACTCTCACCCTCTGTCTCTCTCTGGTCAAATTAAAAAAAAAAATGAATGAATGAATAAATAAAGTAAATAATTATTTTTAAAAACTGGCAAAAAGAAAAAAAAACAAAACATTGGACATAGAAGAGATAAGAGACTAAGAGATACATCAATGGGAATACTGAGCATTAACCATATTTTCCCTACCCACCCTCCCCTTGTAGCTGCAGTGCTACCTTCTCCTGGTAATTAACCATCTCACAGCTCCCTGCAAGTCAGATCTCCCCTGGTACACTGCTGTCCTTGCCGCTAATTGCACTTACCTTGCTTCTAGTGTTTAAGCACAGCGAACTGTAATCGCACTGCTCTCAGAGAATCCTGTTCTGTAATAGTATCCCTGTCCTAAACCAGGGAGGATGACGGCGACTACTGAGAATTTCAATGATGTTGGAGTCTCTTCCTGCAGAAGATAGAGCGTATTTGGCTGGTGGGAATTTTTAAGCTTATATATAATCGTCTATCCAAATTAGCATACTCACCTATGCTTTCTTTATCTTTTCCTTTACCACTTACCATAGTAGTTCTGGTACTTTTCCTTCACTTAATGTGGCCATTGCTTTTTCTCCCAAGCTTCCAGGAGCTGTCATTAGCACTGTCTCTGAGGTCTGTGTCAGGCTATTAAATCCTGTATCACAAAAGGTCACTACCATTTCAGTGGACTTTGCCTTACTCAATTTTATGTTCTATCGCCCTCCTCCTCCTTGATTTAGCGCCCTCTAGAGCCAGTTCCAAACAGACTCTTTTTGCTACAGTTCCTTTGAGGTTTAGCTTCTGCTCCGTTGCCAGCCTAATACCTTCTCTGTCAAGTTATCTGATATTTGATCTTTGGTACTGGTCTAGTTATAGGAGGGAATATGAGGGATAAGTGGGAAGTAAGAGGGAGACAGTGTGGCGTTTATTTATTTATTTTTTAATGACATATATTTTGGGGTAGGCTCTTCCAGATAGCATTCAAATTAGGAATTATTTTCTTCCTGTCAAAAGTCAGGTATATTTTTACTATAGCACTCACTGCAGACAGATATATTTGTAATATAGACTATAGCAACATATATCTATATACTTTATTACATGCCATTCCACTATTGTTTGTAGTTCTTCTTACACTTTTTTTTTTTTTTGAGGGGTTTTGGCTATAGGGTGCGGTGCGTGTGCTCGCCAGACATCCCTGGGGGGATGGCCACACCGCAATCCCTTCTCATCCATTCTCCTCTTGGGATCTTGGGCATGCAAACACACGTGCCCGGTGTGATTTTAAGCCACTGGGTCCGGGACTCGAACCGCGTTGACTATGTGGGAGTCCAGCGACATAGCCATTACACTAACTGCTGGTCCCTCCGTTCTTCTTACACTTTTATTCTGCAATTGCGGTTTTCATTAAAGCCATGAAGTGTATGAGAATGCCATTTCTTTTTTTCTTGTTTTATTTTCACTTCATCACTTAATATCTTTGCAGCAAATGAAAGAAATCTTGCCAGCATGAATACACGGAGTATTAGTTGCAAGTTGGGCTCAGCAGTGACAAGAGTTAGGTCAGACCCAGTGAGAGGGACTCATGATATCAGGCCCAGGTCTCAATTCCTTTCACAACAGTCACTTCATCCATGGACCCACTAACCAAGAACCAAGATGGCCAAGGAGGAAGTTAGGTCACACCCACAGGTTGGGTCACATTCTTTATCTGTCTGTTAGGTGCCCTCTGGATGTCACTCACATGGATTCACTCACACAGGAATTCACATATTTCTTCCCTCAATTTCTGTAGCATCAGTTTTCCAGTCCTGTTCCTTCTAGACCCTTCACTATAGGCCAAACTAGCTGCCATTGCCCAGGAGCCCCTGTACATACCATGTATACATGTCAGGCCTTCTCTCCCTCCACACAGTGGGCAAGTCAAGTGTAACAAGAGACCATAACTAATACTTATCTTCCTCCTCCACTATCCATTTTTATTTCATCTCATCTTTGGTTAGCAACTCTGCTGGTCTAAGTGGCTTGCCTGGTAAGTTGATCTAGACTCTCATTTGTAAGATCATGTCAATTGCATTTGTTCTTTTATTGTTAAGACTGGGCATGGGGGGTTAGCAGGTGATGTGGGATTAAAGAGCTGGACTCCCACACGGCCGACTGTGGTTTGAGTCCTGGACCTGGTGGCTTGAAACTCATGTCAGGCATGTGTGTGTGCATGGCCAAATTCCCAAGAGGAGAATAGAAAGGGATTGCAGCATGGCCATTCTCCCTGAAGGGCAATTTCTCTCTCTCTCTCTCTCTCTCTCTCTCTCTCTCTCTCTCTCTGGCAAGTGCACTTGCTCTGTGGCAAAAACCTGGCAAAAGGGGACCAGCAGGTGGCATGGTGGTTAAGGCACTGGACACTCCCACATGGCTGACCAGGGTTCAAGTCCTGAATCTGGTGGCTTGCTTTCTCACTTCCTCTCTCTTTCACTCTCACCCTCTGTCTCTCTCTGGTCAAATTAAAAAAAAAAATGAATGAATGAATAAATAAAGTAAATAATTATTTTTAAAAACTGGCAAAAAGAAAAAAAAACAAAACATTGGACATAGAAGAGATAAGAGACTAAGAGATACATCAATGGGAATACTGAGCATTAACCATATTTTCCCTACCCACCCTCCCCTTGTAGCTGCAGTGCTACCTTCTCCTGGTAATTAACCATCTCACAGCTCCCTGCAAGTCAGATCTCCCCTGGTACACTGCTGTCCTTGCCGCTAATTGCACTTACCTTGCTTCTAGTGTTTAAGCACAGCGAACTGTAATCGCACTGCTCTCAGAGAATCCTGTTCTGTAATAGTATCCCTGTCCTAAACCAGGGAGGATGACGGCGACTACTGAGAATTTCAATGATGTTGGAGTCTCTTCCTGCAGAAGATAGAGCGTATTTGGCTGGTGGGAATTTTTAAGCTTATATATAATCGTCTATCCAAATTAGCATACTCACCTATGCTTTCTTTATCTTTTCCTTTACCACTTACCATAGTAGTTCTGGTACTTTTCCTTCACTTAATGTGGCCATTGCTTTTTCTCCCAAGCTTCCAGGAGCTGTCATTAGCACTGTCTCTGAGGTCTGTGTCAGGCTATTAAATCCTGTATCACAAAAGGTCACTACCATTTCAGTGGACTTTGCCTTACTCAATTTTATGTTCTATCGCCCTCCTCCTCCTTGATTTAGCGCCCTCTAGAGCCAGTTCCAAACAGACTCTTTTTGCTACAGTTCCTTTGAGGTTTAGCTTCTGCTCCGTTGCCAGCCTAATACCTTCTCTGTCAAGTTATCTGATATTTGATCTTTGGTACTGGTCTAGTTATAGGAGGGAATATGAGGGATAAGTGGGAAGTAAGAGGGAGACAGTGTGGCGTTTATTTATTTATTTTTTAATGACATATATTTTGGGGTAGGCTCTTCCAGATAGCATTCAAATTAGGAATTATTTTCTTCCTGTCAAAAGTCAGGTATATTTTTACTATAGCACTCACTGCAGACAGATATATTTGTAATATAGACTATAGCAACATATATCTATATACTTTATTACATGCCATTCCACTATTGTTTGTAGTTCTTCTTACACTTTTTTTTTTTTTTGAGGGGTTTTGGCTATAGGGTGCGGTGCGTGTGCTCGCCAGACATCCCTGGGGGGATGGCCACACCGCAATCCCTTCTCATCCATTCTCCTCTTGGGATCTTGGGCATGCAAACACACGTGCCCGGTGTGAATTTAAGCCACTGGGTCCGGGACTCGAACCGCGTTGACTATGTGGGAGTCCAGCGACATAGCCATTACACTAACTGCTGGTCCCTCCGTTCTTCTTACACTTTTATTCTGCAATTGCGGTTTTCATTAAAGCCATGAAGTGTATGAGAATGCCATTTCTTTTTTTCTTGTTTTATTTTCACTTCATCACTTAATATCTTTGCAGCAAATGAAAGAAATCTTGCCAGCATGAATACACGGAGTATTAGTCCCATCAAAGATATTATTATATCATATATATCATACTTAACACATAGTTTTAGACTTTGATTCTGTTAAATGTTTTCTTTTTCTTTTTCCTCTCTAATTTCCTCCCTCCCACCCCCCACTGCCCGCTCTTCTCCCACACTGTCTCTAGTATCCACGATTGTTGCTCTCCATGCCTTTATACATTTCAGTCTTTCAATTTCTGTCATAGAGTGTAAACGTTCGGTATATATTAAGTGGAGACATACAGTGCTTCTCTTTCATTGTCTCACTTGCTTCACTCAGCATTAAATGTTCCATATTCTTCCACTTTCTATCAAATACCAGGGTCTCATTGTTTTTTATGGCTGAGTAGTATTCCATGGTATATATGTACCACACTTTTTCAATCCATCTGTCTGTTCTTGGATATTTTGGTTGATTCCAACTTAGCAACTGTGAATAATGCTGAGTCCTTTGGGTAGATGCCCAGGAGCAGAATTGCTAGATCACATGGTAGTTCTATTTGCAGGTTTTTGAGGAACCTCCATATTGTTCTCCATAGTGGCTGCACTAATTTATATTCTCACCAACAGTGTAGGAGAGCTCCCTTTTTACTGTGGTCTTGTCAGCATTTATCAGTCTTTTTTCTTTTAATCTTAACCATTCTGACTGGGGTTTAGGTGATATTTGACTCACAATACAGTTGATTTTGGTTTTTATTTGCATTTCCCTTATGATAAGGGCTGTGAGCATTTTTCATATGTTTTTGGCTATTCATATATCTTCTTTGGAGTGTTGTCTGTTCAGCTCATTTGCCCATCTTTTAATTGGATTGGTTATATTTTGAAGGATAAGCTGCTTCAGTTTCCTATGTATTCTGGTTATCAGTCCCTTATCTGAGGCAGAGTTTGCAAATATATTCTCCCATTCTGAGGGCGGTGTCTTCATTCTAATTATAATTTCTTTGGCTGTGCCACAGTGTGGTCTTTTAAGGCACCTGCATGTTTTGATTTTTCTACATATTCTTCAAGAAAGTTTAATTATATTCTGACAAGGAAGAAGGCCACTTTCCGCAGGCCCAGTGGCTTAAAGGAATTTGGAGTTTAATGTTTTCAAATATATACACCCAGAAAACCCCATCCTAAATCACAGAGTCTCACACTGAACTTGATGTAAAGTTCCACCACTTTTAACTTGAGCCCGGTCTTCCATTCTGTCTGTGCTTTGGCTGCAAGACATTAGGACCCTCTCAGATGCTATCAAGTAGGCCCTTTGACTTTTACATATTTTGTCTTGAATTGATCACACAAGTTTGATGTTTTCTTTCTCCAGATAATCAATGACAAAACAAACGCAACATAATTCCACTGTCCTCCTTCAATGATATCTTTCATACCTCTTAAGCAATAGAAATATTGCACTGGATAGAGCACTCCCTCTCAGTAGTCTTCCATCCTACTTCACCACTGGTGAAATTTTTAACAGTTCCATTGTGACGGCATTTTTGGAGCTAATCATACTCTACCTACTATTAGGTGTTCTCATTGCTAGCTGGCTGGTGACTGATACAGCTCTAAAATACCATGTTAGAGTCTGGTTCCCAGGACATTTATGGCACCAGTCAGATTAGGTTGCATAGTTTGGAAACTTTGAGATGAAAAGTTGCATTCAAAAGGTTTACTGGAGAATGTTTTCAGGAGATAGACCAGAGGACCAGTGGACACAGCATGAAGATGACTCACAATGCACTTGTTACCGCGGCCTCGTTGATTCTGCAGACAGCATAGAACCTGGATGGCCCTTCATATTTGTCAAAATTAAGGCAAGTGGGGGCCAATAGGTGATGTAGTGGTTAAGGGTGCTGGACTCTCACATGGCCAACCATGGTTCAAGTCCCAGACCAGGCAGCTTGCTCTCTCAATTCTCTCTCTCTCTCTCACTCTGTCCTTCTCTGGTCAAATTAAAATAAATAAATAAATAAAGTATTTTTAAAGATTAAGGCAAATGGGCCAGGACTTTGCACATCCACATCTTTCAATTTTATTAGTCAAAGGCTGCCTAGGAAGGGGCATAACCTTGAGTGAGGCATTTTCCAGTGTCTGTTCTTGGATATTTTGGTTGATTCCAACTTAGCAACTGTGAATAATGCTGAGTCCTTTGGGTAGATGCCCAGGAGCAGAATTGCTAGATCACATGGTAGTTCTATTTGCAGGTTTTTGAGGAACCTCCATATTGTTCTCCATAGTGGCTGCACTAATTTATATTCTCACCAACAGTGTAGGAGAGCTCCCTTTTTACTGTGGTCTTGTCAGCATTTATCAGTCTTTTTTCTTTTAATCTTAACCATTCTGACTGGGGTTTAGGTGATATTTGACTCACAATACAGTTGATTTTGGTTTTTATTTGCATTTCCCTTATGATAAGGGCTGTGAGCATTTTTCATATGTTTTTGGCTATTCATATATCTTCTTTGGAGTGTTGTCTGTTCAGCTCATTTGCCCATCTTTTAATTGGATTGGTTATATTTTGAAGGATAAGCTGCTTCAGTTTCCTATGTATTCTGGTTATCAGTCCCTTATCTGAGGCAGAGTTTGCAAATATATTCTCCCATTCTGAGGGCGGTGTCTTCATTCTAATTATAATTTCTTTGGCTGTGCCACAGTGTGGTCTTTTAAGGCACCTGCATGTTTTGATTTTTCTACATATTCTTCAAGAAAGTTTAATTATATTCTGACAAGGAAGAAGGCCACTTTCCGCAGGCCCAGTGGCTTAAAGGAATTTGGAGTTTAATGTTTTCAAATATATACACCCAGAAAACCCCATCCTAAATCACAGAGTCTCACACTGAACTTGATGTAAAGTTCCACCACTTTTAACTTGAGCCCGGTCTTCCATTCTGTCTGTGCTTTGGCTGCAAGACATTAGGACCCTCTCAGATGCTATCAAGTAGGCCCTTTGACTTTTACATATTTTGTCTTGAATTGATCACACAAGTTTGATGTTTTCTTTCTCCAGATAATCAATGACAAAACAAACGCAACATAATTCCACTGTCCTCCTTCAATGATATCTTTCATACCTCTTAAGCAATAGAAATATTGCACTGGATAGAGCACTCCCTCTCAGTAGTCTTCCATCCTACTTCACCACTGGTGAAATTTTTAACAGTTCCATTGTGACGGCATTTTTGGAGCTAATCATACTCTACCTACTATTAGGTGTTCTCATTGCTAGCTGGCTGGTGACTGATACAGCTCTAAAATACCATGTTAGAGTCTGGTTCCCAGGACATTTATGGCACCAGTCAGATTAGGTTGCATAGTTTGGAAACTTTGAGATGAAAAGTTGCATTCAAAAGGTTTACTGGAGAATGTTTTCAGGAGATAGACCAGAGGACCAGTGGACACAGCATGAAGATGACTCACAATGCACTTGTTACCGCGGCCTCGTTGATTCTGCAGACAGCATAGAACCTGGATGGCCCTTCATATTTGTCAAAATTAAGGCAAGTGGGGGCCAATAGGTGATGTAGTGGTTAAGGGTGCTGGACTCTCACATGGCCAACCATGGTTCAAGTCCCAGACCAGGCAGCTTGCTCTCTCAATTCTCTCTCTCTCTCTCACTCTGTCCTTCTCTGGTCAAATTAAAATAAATAAATAAATAAAGTATTTTTAAAGATTAAGGCAAATGGGCCAGGACTTTGCACATCCACATCTTTCAATTTTATTAGTCAAAGGCTGCCTAGGAAGGGGCATAACCTTGAGTGAGGCATTTTCCAGTGATGGACATATCTGTGAGTTGTTCAGAGCCAATATTCCCAGCAGCAGGGAGTACTAGCCCTGACCAAGGGATCTGGGCAGCTACGGTATCTATTATACACTGTTCAGAAATTCCACTTGGTCTCTGTTATTCCTCAATCCCATGATCTTACTGAGACCCAGTATTCTCCCCTTTGTGAACCTCAGTTTGTACACTGTAGCCACTACAAAGGTTATCAAAGATACAAGTGACCCCCTTACAATACATTTTTTTTTCAAATTAAAAAATAAATGTGTTTTTCAAATTTTATTTTACTTAATTTTATGAGCGAGAGCACATGAGAAGCAGGAAGTTATTTCTGACAGGATCTTGCAATTCTCCCTTCCCAGCTTCCCAGATAGCTAAGGCTCTAGATGTGCACCACTGAACCCAAGCTCTTTAGGTTGGGCTGGGGCAAATCCCCGGCCTTGCATAGGGTCTCAGCCATCACACAGCAGCACCCTCTCCCCCAAACTGTGGCTGGGCTACTAGTGTATTTCATATCACTAAAATGAAGAGAGTTCCTCTACTAGGGGGTATAGTCAGATGAGTTGTAAGTTTAGACATCACAAATCTATTCTAACATTTCTACATCCTTGAATCTTCTGACCCCTTCTATGCCAAGGATGTCTCACATCTCTACTTATCTCAGAATCTATGTGTTCAGGAACTATCGCAGCAAACTCATAGACTAGTTCTACAAATACTTGATGTAATATTGATCCATGTCTCCATGTCAATGAATGTAGCCTTATATAAGACACTCTATTCTAAAACTTCAAGATATTATCTACTTTTGTTTTCCCATTTCCTGCTAGTATATAAGAGCCAGATTTTACTATTCCTTTGCAGATTTTAGAAGAACTAAGTTATTGTGAAGTTATTAAGACAAGGATTAGTAACAAGAAATTGAGACTTAAGCATTCCAGTGTTTCTGGGATTGCAAATTGAGGAAAAACACAGTAACTAGAACTGAGAACAAGTTGGGGGAGAGGGGCACAAATTTGGCCACAAGAAAAATGTAGAAGCAGAAGCTGAAGTATAAACACCCTGGGTAACCCTCTCTGAATACTTTCAAAGTCTCAGTATTTTCCTTTTCTTTTTTTTTTGTTTTTTGCCATGGGGCATGTATGCTTGTTGGAGAGAGACAGAGACAGAGAAGGGGGGAAAGTGAGAAATCACCTCATGGGGGGATAGCTATGCTGTAATCCCTTCTCTTATATTCTCCTCTTGGTATTTTGGGAACACACACACACACACACACGCACACACACACAATTTCCAAGCTGCTATGACAGGGCTTAAACCGTGGTTAACCATGTAGAAACTCAGTACATTAGCCCCTATGCTACCTGCTAGCCCTTCAAAGGTTCACTTTTTTTGTTTTTTGTTTTGTTTTGAGAATTTTTATTTGTTTGTTTTGTTTTGTTTTTGTTTTAGGGTCCCTGTGCTCACCAGAGAGAGAGAAGTGAGAAATCACTCCCTGGGGGATGGCCACACTGCAATCCCTTCTCCTCCGTTATCATCTTGGGATTTGGGGCATGCATGCACACACACACAGCATGAGTTTCAAGCTGCCAGGTCTGGAACTCAAACTGTGGTCTACTTGGGAATCTAGCAAATAACCATTATGCCATCTGCTGGTTCTCAAAGGTTCAATTTTTTAAAAAAGAAACAAACAAAAATCTATTTTTCAAAGTTTATTTATTGGTTCCATGAGAGAGTGCGAGAGATGGGAGGGGGTAGGCTAGATAGAAACCTCCAACAGAATCTTTATACTGCAACCGATTCCAGCTTCAGCTGGCCTGAATTGTGGGAATGTGCATACACTCAGCATACTTAAGGAGATCCTGGGAAGTGAGGCCAACACCTTTTCTTTTTCTTTTTTCTTTCTTTCTTTTTTGTTCTTTTCTTTTGTGGAGAGATTTTTGTTATAGGGTGTGCACTCGCTAGAAAGACAGAGAGACAGAAAGTGAGAAATCACCCCCCGGGGGGATGTCCATGCCACAGTCCCTTCTCTATTCTCTTCTCTGGATCTTGGGCATGCATGTACACATGCCCAGTGTGAGTTAAAGCCATCAGGTCTGGGACTAGAACCATAGTCGACTATGTGGAAGTCCAGCAACGTAACCATTATGCCATCTGCTGGCCTCAAGCAGCACCTTTTCCATGTAGGTCCAGCTGTGTTAATGTTGAGTCATTGCTTTGCCCCTCAAAGGCTCACTTTTAGTGAATGTTCTTATCAACCCTGGTTCCCAATGTCTTCTCAGCTACATTATTGGGCAGAGGTCCATTTAGTGTGGATTGAGCTTAAGATCAGAGCTGGTCTAGCAACAAGAGAGCAGTTTCAGATGCTGAACTAGAGTTTAATTTTCCCCAACTCAAAACAAGATTGGTTCCAGAGTCAAAGGATTAACTGAGCCTAGGAGGGGAAGTTTGGGACTTAAAGTCATAATGTAGAATGGCTAAACACCTAGGATGGGAGGAGCCAGCTCATGGCATGGGGGTTAAGGCACAGTTTGAGTCTTGGACATAGCGGTTTGAAAAATCATGCCAGGCACACACATGTGCCCAAAATCCCGAGAAGAAAATGGAGGAGAAGGGATTGCAGCATGCTTCCACAACCCCCCCTACCACCACCACCACCAGGGGTAATTTCTCACTATCCCTCTCTTTTTCTCTCTCTAGCAAGCACACACGGGCCCTATGGTAAAACAAAACAAAAGAAGCCTGGGAGGAGGAATAGATAGAGCTTTGATTCAATTCTCAGCTCCTCTACTTAGTCATTGAGGGTCTTAGGGGGGAAGTTACTGAGCTTCTATAAGTTTCAAGTATGCACACTCAGTTTTTATCTCAGTGGGATATAATGAGGACTATGAAATGTTACCAGTGGAGCACTTAGACTTGGATCATCCAGAACTAGTGCTTAGTAAGTGTTAGTACCAGCAGCAGAAGTTGTTCTTACTGTCAGTGGTAAGCAGAGAAAAGATTAGGAGTGGAGAATCAAGCTCATAATAATAAGTACTGCCAAGAGAAGTGGGCCAAATAGCAGGGAACTTCATAGGCCAGTTTCTAAAAAAAACTTGGAAAAAGCTATAAATGTCCACAGACCAAGGAGACACCAACCACTCTCAGCAGAAGACAGAATATGGCAGCAGAATGGTGAGCTACCCATATCACATGTTAAGACTCCCAAAAAAGCAACCTCAATTCTATGAACACTGCTGCCTATACATTTTTAAATATATGCAAAATTAGCAAGGGGTAGATGAAATAGGTAATTTAATACATGGTAGGAGTGTAAATTGATACAATCCATTGGAAAGAAATTAGGTAATCTATCAAGAGTCTTAAAAATGCTCATGACTGCATAAATCCACTTCTGAGAATCTGCCCTAAGGAAATAATCACAATATGGAAAAATCTTCCTATGTAAAAATTAATTCCATCATATTCATATTATTTATAATAGGAAAAAATCAGAAGGACACTAAATGTTCAACATAAGGAAATAGTTAAGTTAATAATACCAGTTATATAAAACACTATGCATGCATTTAGCATTATGTGTATCAAATGCTTACAAGAATATTGGAATATTCTTTTCATGTTAAATTAAAATTGTTGCATATATTACAATCATGATTATAAAAAAGAAATGAAAACTAGATAGAAATAATACTGAGAAGAAAATCTATATATCCTATGGAGCTTCTCTCTAGGCCTACTTGATACATGGTTAACTAAATTAATTAAAGTGAAGGATTCAATGCTTTAAAATCGGAGAGGGTGGGCAGCAGGTGGCATGGTAGTTAAGGTGCTGAACTCTCACATGACTGACCATGGTTTGAGTCCTAAACCTGGCGACTTGAAAATCACACCAGGTGGATGGCCAAAATCCCAGAAGGAGAATGGAGGAGAAGGGATTGCGGAGTGCCCATCCACTCCAGGAGGGTTATTTCTCACTTTCCTTCTCACTGTCTCTCTGGTGAGCACATGCATCCCATGGTAAAAACCTTAAAAAAAAAAAAAAAAGAAAAGAAAAAAGAAGAGGAAAGAAGGAAGGAAGGAAGGAAGGAAGGAGGGAAGGAAGGAAGGAAGAAAGGAAGAAAGAAAGAGAAAGGGAAAGAAAGAGAAAGAAAGGAAGGAAGGGAAAGAAAGAGGAAAGAAAGAAAGAAAGAGAAAGAAAGAAAGAGGAAGGGAAATAAAGAGAAAGAAAAAAGAAAGTAAGGAAAGGGAAAGAAAGAAAGAGAGGAAGAACAAAAGAGAAAGAAAGAGCAGAAGAAAGAAAAAGGGAAAGAAAAAGAAAGGAGAAAATAAAGAAAGAGAAAGAAAGAAAGGGAAAGATAAAGAAAGAAAAAAAGAAGGAATGAAGGAAAAAAGAAAGAAAGAAAAGAAAAGAAGGAAAAAGAAAGAAAGAAAGTAAAAGAAAAAGAAAATCAGAATGGGTAAAAGGCCTCATCTTTCTTTCTCTTTTCTGGGCCCTAAAGGATGAGTAGTAGCTTTATAGAGCACTATATTGGAAAAAATATTTTCAAAAAGAAGTTTTTAAAAAAATAGTTAAAAGATTGAAAGAAAGGAAGGGAAGGAAAAAAGAAAGAAAGAAAGTTTCTGTGTCTGTATGCAGCTGGAAAGAGGATCCATAGTCATTGATGTCTACCTTGGGCAAATTAGGAGACAGGAGCAGTAGTTGCTTGGAAGATTTGACACCCTAGACGTGATTTTGCTTTAGATAATAATTACAGCAAATGAAATTTGGGTAACTGAATGAGGGTGTTCTGGAGGAGATCCCTTCATTGAGAGGAAAGTAGAAAAACATGGCTTGGCACTCCCTTCTAACCCTGAAAGTTCTAAGTTGAAGTGCAGCCATGCAGCCCTCAGTGGTAGGGATACATTCTGAGAAATGCATTGTAAATGACTGTCATAGTGTGACCGTCACAGAATGTATGTACATAAATGTGAATGGTAGAGTCTACTCCACACCAAGGCTGTAGCCTCCTGCTCCTTACAGGGCCACCATTGCATGCGGCCCATTGTCGTTATGTGACATATGACTACATGTCAGACCCTCACAGGGTTAGGGAGTGAGATGATTTGAGAAACCGAGAGCAGAGAGAAGGCTGCAGAGCCCCTTTACTTCATATACTTGACTCAGAGGCCATCCAGACAAAAGAACACTGATTGATTTATCGCTCGGTCCATCAAACCTAAAGAAAAATAAATAAAAGCCATTTCACATAATAGTTCTGAAGAAACGATTTGCTTATAAAATTATGCCTGGAGTCTTCCAATCAAGTTGTAGGTGTATCTATATATTGAGTTTCATGTCATCCTGATTGCGTAGTAATCTTCTTATATGCTTGACCCAACTTGAGAGTTTTTTGTTTTTTGGGCGTTTTTTTTGAGTTTTTTGCTCTAGGGCACGTGCACTCGCCAGACAGACAGAGAGAGACAGAGACAAAAAGCGAGAAATCACCCCTCAGGGGGGATGGCCACGCTGCAATCCCTTCTACTTTGTTCTCCTCTCAGGATCTTGGGCACACATGCACACGCCCCCAGCGTGAGTTTTAAGCCACTGGGTCCAGGACGCGAACTGCGGTTGACTACGTGGGAGTCCAGCGACATAGACGTTATGCTAACTGCTGGTCCCCACCTGAGAGTTTTTGAAAGTAAAACATGGACCCCTCCAGGATGGCTCAGATCATTCACATCTTGATGATATTCTTTTTTGTTTGTTTGTTTTTCACACCTCCAACAGATTTACTTTTTTTTTTTTTTTGAGAGGTTTTCGCTATAGGGCGCGGGTGGCAGACAGACAGAGAGAGACATAGAGACAGAAAGCGAGAAATCACCCCCCAGGGTAGATGGTCATGCTGCAATCCCTTCTCCTCCATTCTCCTCTCGGGATCTTGGGCACGCACACACACACGCCCGGGGTGAGTTTTAAGCCACCGGGTCTGGGACGGGAACCGCGGTCAACTACGTAGGAGTCCAGCGACATAGCCATTACGCTAGCTGCTGGTTCTCCAACAGATTTACTTTTTAAAGGATGGGTTTTGAGAGAAAAAAAAAAAAGGGGCAGAGAAGTATGGAATAGGAAATAAATACAAATATAAGCTGCTTTGCTAATTATTTTATAACCACAACACACTAGCACAGAGAATGCCCTGTGCGAAACACAATACATATTCAGAGATTGAGGTGTTCTCCTGGCAAAGCTGGAGGTTTCCATCTCTAATATTTGGAATGTAGGCTGCGGTCCTTGGTTTTGGATGGATCCCGGGTGTGCGGCACCGTCCACGCTTTTAACCAGATCTGAACAGAAGAATGGCCACTTGGCCAGGGAGAAGTAGATGAAGTGCTTGGTTTCACGTGTCATGTAACTACCAAAGTTCCTCCCCACGATGCAGTGCCAGGTGGGGTTGTCCTTGTCAAACTCCTTCCTGATAAGGGCTACAGGGTCCTTTTCTATGTTATGCTTCTCCAGCACCTGAGTCACACCCTCCACTGAGTCCTCTTGCATCTCTTCCGACATGTCTGCATTTTTGATCACGGCCTTCCGGTCGCACATGGTTACCATGTAACAGGGGCTGGCTGACAGCAATGGTCTCCTGGGGGAGGTGCTAGCACAGCTCAGGCCTGGTGGGAACGGCCATCAATGATTTTCTTACCACTCTAATCAAGTTCCTTAACTGAGCATGCATTTTTCCCTCTAAGTTCTATTGAAGGTTAACTCTTCAAAGGAAATTGTCAAAGCCTGCCATCACATTTGGGTTGCAATGTGGCAGTAACACTAAACGTACAAATTTGCTCCTCTATGTCCTCATGTCATGGTGGAATCCACATGTGTTTGTATTCTGAGCAAATGGTGGCCTGTGGCAGCTTGCTTGGGAAGAGGGGCTCATCCAGCAGGTGAAAAAACAACAAACGAATGTGGCTTAAAATAATTAGTACCCACGCAGAGCAATCCATGCAGAATGCTTTCCTAAACTAGCTGCTTGAAGTTTTCATTCAGATAAAGAAATGAGCTAATGGGAGAGACAGGAGGCATGAGATACAGGTTGAGAAAGGAGGCTGAAATTGTCAGACATATTATAAAGCTAGGCTAAGAAAAGTAAAAGTTGACAACAAAATCCTAGCAACACTGAGAGACATATGAGGCCAAACATTCTTCTCAATAATTTCTTTTTCACCTGAGTATCTTTTTTTTTTTTTTTGGAGAGGTTTTTTTTGTTTTTTTTTTTGCTATAGGGTGCGTGTGCTCGCCAGACAGACAGAGAGAGACAGAGAGACAGAAAGCGAGAAATCACCCACCCCAGGGGGGATGGCCACACCGCAATCCCTTCTCCTCCATTCTCCTCTCAGGATCTTGGGCACGCACACACACGCGCCCGGCATGAGTTTAAGCCACCGGGTCCGGGACACGAACCACGGTCGACTACTTGGGAGTACAGTGACATAGCCATTATGCTAACTGCTGGTCCCCACCTGAGTATCTTTTAGTGGTCCAACCATTTTCCCTTTCCACTGAAATTTTTGTTTTATTTGACAGAGTTCCCCAGAGATCCCCTACTATGATCTTTCTTACTAAAACCAGGGAGTCTTTTTTTTTGAGGGGGGGAGAGGGTTGGCTTGTCTTACTAATAAAATGTTGGCAAAAGTTTCCCCAGACCAGGAACCCTCAGGGGTTTTAGTTTTTTTTCATGGAGCTTATTTCCTACAAACAGTAGGATGGGTGGGATAGCTACATAGTCAAAAGTACTTTTTCCTCCCAGGAAATTTTAACCAAGAGCTGTCAAGTTCAAATATATTCAAAATTTGAACATAGAACGTAAGTAGAATTATAATAACCAACATATGTCTCAGATTTATAGAAGATACTTATTGTAAATGAAATGATGTAAGTTTAATTTCAAGTTCTCCAAGAACACATGACCTTAAGCTCCTCCCAACCCCCCTCTCTCTTTCTCTTTTTTTTTTTTTTTGTTATTTTTGGTTCTATTATTGATGAATTAGGCATCTCTGGAGGAAGAAATGCTGTTTTTTTATCCTTCCCAACCTGGATCTGTCTATGACTATATTGAAAATTATTTTCTTTGCTTTCAAATGTACTTACTGTATAGAATTAATCTAGGTCTCTTTTCATTTAATAGAGCTTTGGAGCCCTAATATCCATTCAATTAATTAATAGTGGAAGAAGAGTCCAAATAACAGACATTTCTAAAAGCTCTTCAGCATGTCGAGCAGAGGAAGATAAGCATTTCATTAGTGCAATGACCACTTGCATCTAATTCTTTGATGTGCCCTAGATAAGCAACTCTAAATGTAATTACTGGGGCATACTTGGGAGATAGGTTCCAGCTGTCATAAATAGAATGACTCTCAAGGGTTTTTCTCTTAATTCTAATAACTTAATTCAAGTGGATTTCTATTGAATTGACTATGTTTTCATATATTAAAAATATTTAGAAGCCAATCAGAAACAATCATGTTATCAGATTATCTTCACGAACTACTCTATTGCCCAAAAGTTAAGTATTCAGAATTTCAAAACTTGCTCTTGTGAAATTCCTTCTATGATAACAGCAAATTTCACAAAATTCAGGATTAAAAAAATGTTTAAACTCATTCTCTATCTGTATCCTTTTGATGATTGCTTCCACTCTATTTCCTCTCCCAGAGTTTCTAGCTTTAATACACCTCCTGTAGTGAGTAGCATGTTATAACTCCTGAAATAACTTACTCTATTTTGAAGAATTGTAACTTTTAGAAAAATTTACATATATTAACTCATAATTTTACTGCGTAATTTCCACCAATTCTTCTAATGCACTGCCTTCTGGAATAAGTGAATAAATAAGTCTATTGAAATTCCCTTTTCTTAGGATAATCATCTACAATATCTTCAATCTTTCTATAGTTTCTCTTTTGAAGACCCCCTATTTTCATCACTTTCCTTTGGTTTTAAAGCCCAGCTTTCCACTCATGTAGCTAACTGGTCTTAGTAAGATACTCAGTATCATTTTAAGTAATAGATTATTTATCAATTTTTCACATGGGGACTGTAATATCAATAATTTACAGGGTTGCCATGAGGTTTAAATAAGATATTATATATGTTCAGTAAGTATTTATTTTCTCTTTCCATCTTAAAGTTAGGTACCTATAACCAAATGGGATGAAGTACAGTGTTTGAGGCATCTACCTTTCTTCAGTGTAATGGATTTGTGCTTTAAATGCAGATAGATGTTTTCTACAGTTGGGCTATACTATTGAAACATTAATTACTAATATTTTGTGTTTGGATTGTGTCCTCTCCCATCACCACTCCCTAATTCATATGCTAAATTCATAATAGTCAATGTGATCAATTTGGAATAGGGCCTACAAGGAAATAATTGAGATTAAATTAAGTCATAAGAATAAGGACCTAATCCAAGAGGCCCAACTGCTATGGCACAATGGTAACACAATGCCCTTCCAAGGCTGGAAACCACATGCCAACCTCTGGTTTGGATCCCCAGGTTGGCCTGAAAACACACCGGATGTACATCCAGTCGCCCAAGATATGGAGGACTAGAAGGCTGGGGAAAAGAGGTCGCAACATGATGAGACCCTGTTAAGGGTGATTTCTCACTCTCTCTCTTGAGCATGCACACATGCTTCCTATCACTTTTTTTAAGAGAGAGGAAGCGAGAACAGAGCTTTCTCTTCTCTCAATGTGCACATATAGAACTCAGAAAGAAGGTGGCTTATGTACAAGTCAGAAAGACCACCATCACCAAAACCATATTTTGTAGCACCTTGATTCTGGATTTCTAGTCCCCAAAGCTGTAAGGAAATTAATGTTTGTTGTTTAAGCCACTCAGTCTATGGTATGTCAGCCTGAGCAAGCTAATACAGATTGTGCTATTGTGAAGTCAGGGGCTGCTGGAAAAGTTACCTACAAATGTAGATGTAGCTTTGCAACTGAGTCCTAGGTCTAGGGCAGGAAAGTTGTAAAGTGCACGTTAGAAAAAGCCTGGATTGCCTTAAAGGGACTACTCATAGAAATGTGAATGCTAAAAGCAATTCTGATGAGGTCTCAGAAAAAAAGAGAAGAGCTATAGAAAAAAGCATCTATTGTTTTAGAAAATACATACAGTATCATGAATGTAATGTTAGAAAGACAGATACTGAAAGCCATTCTGAGGGCCAGCAGGTAGCATGAAGGTTAAGGTGCTGGAGCACATGACCTCCTGTGCAGTTTGAGTCCTGGACCTGGCAGCTTGAAAACATTCTGAGAGTGTGTTTGTGCATGCCGAAATTCTGAAAGAAAGAAGTATCAAAGAAGGGATTGTGGTGTGACCATCTCTCTTAGGAGGTGCTTTCTCTCTCTATCTCTCTCCATCCCCATCTCTATCAAGCACACATGCCCTCTGAAAAAAATCAAATAATATATTTTTTTTAAATCCATTCTGGTAAGGTCACAGGAAGAAATGAAAAGTGTGCTATTGAAAAAAGGAGGAAAGATTATCATTGTTATAATGTGGCATAGAACTTTACCAAATTGTGTTCTAGTGCTAAGTGGAAGGCAAACCTGTGAGTATTGAAATTAACATTTAACTGAGATGTCTAACAAAGTGTTAGAGTTTAGTTTCTCCATACTACATAGAGTAAAATGTGAGAGGAGAGAGAGAAACTGAAGAAAATTTAACACAAAAAGAAACCAACTTGAAGATTTGGAAAATTCTCAGCCTATCCGTATCACAGAATATGAAGAAGTATCTCTGAAGAGAACATTAAAGGTGTGGCTGAACAACCATTTGATAAGGAGATTAGTATGGGTATTAACCACAGATTTAATCAGTTATTTCAGTAGAAATCAGGAATAGAAATGAGATTAAACCAGCAGAAGTACTGCCAGCTGGGACTAAAAGGAACAGGAAGAAAATAGGACGGAATAAAGAAAGGCTGTGGGAATTCTAGGATTCTTCAGGATGGGGAATTATTTGGTGAGATCCTTCAAGAAAAGGGAAGAATGACCCTAAAGGTGATTCAGAGATCATCAGGGCTACCACTCCCACCATGGCCCAGAGGGGAGGGTTGCATCCTCCATTGTTTCAGCAAATGAGGTTCCTTCATTGGTCTAAGCTGGCCAGATAGCCTTCACAGAGACCCGAAGGTGGGGCAGGGCTACTGTGTATGACTGTGGGGAGACATAGCCACTCCATTGGGCCTATAGGGTAGAGTATCATTTGTAAAATTTGAGGATTATTAGCCAAAGAGGATTATCTTTAAGGCTGAGTATCTACTGGATGGACTAGGTTTTGGACTTTCTTGGACCTATCACCCATTTCTTCTTTCTTCTCCCTTCTAGAGTGGGAGTATATTTCCTCTGACTGTCCTGTCATTGTATTTGGAAACATTAACTTATCTGGTCTCACAGATTTACAGCTGGAGAGGAATTTTACCTGAGAGTCAATCTTACTTCAAATCTCACCCACACCTAATTTAGATGATATTTAGATGAGACTTTGAACTGAATGGGTTAAGATTTCAGAGGCCATTGACATGAGGTAAATGTATTTTGCATGTAAGCAGGACATGGATATTATGGGACTATTGATGGAATATTGTGGAGTAAACGATGTCCTTCTAAAATTACCAGGTTGATGCCTTCACCCCTAATGTGACTATATTTGGAGACATGTCTCATAAAGAAGAAATTAAGGTTAAATGTAGTCATTAGAATGGTTCCTAATCCAACAGGATTGGTGGCCTTTTAAAAAGAGGGAGAGAGACTTTCTCCTCACATATGCATAGAGGAAAGGCTATGTGAAGATGCAGCAAAAAAGTAACTGTCTGCAAGCCAGGAAGAGAGAAGTCACCAGAAACTGAATTTTCCAGTACCTTGATCATGGACTTTCTACGATTCTGATAAATAAATGTCTGTTGCTTATGTAACCAAGTCTATAATATTTATTTGTTTATTCCTTTATCATTTTTTAGGAGTTTGCCATGGGATGCATGCACTCACTGGAGAGACAGAGACAGTGAGAGGGAGAGTGAGAAACCACCCTCAAAGGAGGGATGGCCACATCTCAATCCCTCCTTCTCCATTTTTCTCCTGGGATTTTTGGGCACACATGCACACACTCCTTGTGTGATTTTTAAGCCGTTAGGTCCAGGATTCAAACTATGGTCAGGCATGTGGGAGTTCAGCACCTCAACCATCATTCCACCTGCTGACCCCTATAGTATTTTTTAACGAAAGTTCAAGCAGACTAAAACATTGTGCCTATTGTTAGTGAAAGTCCCTTTGTTTTCCTCTTCATATGCTGTGGTTTTTTTTAAGAATTATTTTATTTAACTTTATTTATTATTATTATCATTATTATTTTCCAGTTTGATCAGAGAGAGAGGAAGTGAGAAAGCAAGCCATCAGGTCTGAGACTTGAACCGTGGTTGGCCATGTGGGAGTCCAGCACCTTTAACCACCATGCCACTTGCCAGCCCCAATATGTTGTTTTTAAGACATGTCTGTATAACATACCTAATGCTAGCTGAGAAAGAGAGGAGAGAAAAGAGACATGCTCTTTGAGAAGTCAAGTGTTCAACATTGACTTGTTAATGATGCACAAATAATTCTTACCCAATACTTAAGTCAGCTCATGAGATGATAATTGGTAGAATTACATTGTTTTGGAACAAAATTGCTCATTCTGATGTTCCTGGAACCTCTCTATTACCCCTCATACTCTCCTCCCCCATTTTTTTTTTCAAGAATAATGATAATAAGCAGCCATCACAAAGTGTTCTAGGTTGATGAACTTAATCTCTTTGCCCCTCAATTTTCTTGCCTATAAAATATGAATGATAATAGTTCCTACTTTGTACAGTTGTAAGTTATTTGGCCAAGGAAGCATAGCTCAGTGGCAGAGTTCAGACTGAAGCTAGCTTTTAGACTTCCTACAAGTTATGTGACCTCTTTGTGCCTCAGTTTCTTATCTATAAAATGAAGACAACAATCATACTCACACATAGGACGATTTGAAAGATTAAATGAGTAAAACACGTGAAATGATTAGAACTTGCATACTGTCCTATACATCAACAAATCCAAGCTTGATCCCAGGTCCATCATAGAGCTGTCAACTATCATTTATGTCCTATTCACTGCTATATTCCCTGCTCCTAGCACAGTGCCTGACACACGATAGCCATTCAATGAACACTTATAGAATGAGTCAAAGGCAAGTATCAAGTAGTTCATAGTCATGGAAGAAGGTCAAGAATAGAAAACGACAAAGACCAGCAGATAGCAAATGGTTATGTCACTGAACTCCCACATAGTTGACTGTGGTTTGAGTCCTGGACCTGGTGGCTTGAAACTCGTGCCAGGTGCATGTGCTTGTGTGCCCAAAACTCCAAGAGGAGGATGGAGGAGAAGGGATTGTGGTGTGGTCTTCCCCACAGGGGGGTGATATTTCGTTTCCTGTTTCTCTGTCTCTGTCTCTGTCTCTGTCTCTCTGGCTAGTGCACAAACCCTATACCAAAAATCTCTCTTAAAAAGAAAAAAAAAATAGAAAAGGAGAAACTGGGGAAGCTCTTAGAAAAGTCCACCTGCTACATCTCCAGTTTTTCTTTTTTCTTCTTTGTATTGTACAGGCCATAGGTTGTTTCTAAGGCACTCTCCCTCAGCTGGGAGGGTCTGTAAGTATGCCAGCTGTGTACTTCCAAGGCTTCCTAAACTTCCTTATCAACACGCTTGTCATACCATATTGTAACTATTGTTGTCTTCCCTGTTGAACTGTAAATGCAAAAAATAACGGAGACCTTACCCACTCTGCTCAGCATCAAACCTACAGTGGCCTGCACATGGAGGTCACTCAGTAAATACCTGTGAAAGAGAGAAACGAAGGATGGAAGAAGGAGGCAGGGGGGGAGAGGAACCTAAAGAAAGAAAGAGGGAGGGAGGGAGGGAGGGAAACTACAAAGAGTTTATGTGAAATTTTGCCCAAGTGGAAAGCACTTTAGTAGACAAAGCAAAAAAGGGAAATTCATTTTATAAGCTGTAATGATATGCAGTGGGTGAATAGTTTATTTAAAAATAAACTATTTTTTAAAAATAAAAAGCAAAGATAGAATGATTAGAAAATAGAGCAATTGGCTTAACTCCACCTAGGTTAGGGGACTTAGTTTGATTACAAACAGCTACATGTCCTTCTTTTTTTGAGAAGCAGCTTGGTCATATTGGGATCTCCCTGCCTCCACGCCCCAGTTGGGACTATGGGCACAACCCACCATACTGCGTCCTTGTTTTAGACAAGGTCTCACTATGCTGCCCAGGTCAGCCTCGAGCTTGTGATCCTGCCACATCAGCCTCCCCCAGACATTATGATTACAGGCATGGTGGGCCTTTTTGTTGGATGAGGAATTGAACTTGGGCCTCCCACGTGTCCCTGGCATCTTAACAATGGTACCACCATGGCTAGGCTGTCCTTTAATACTCACTTCAGCACATGAATTTCAGCTTATGATTGCCAATGTTGGATCTGACTTTTCAACTTGACAATGACCATGTTCCTTGATCTTGGGTAGACCAATTGTAGCATGACAACTAATGACAGGTGATAAGCTCTGGTGTCCAGGAGGAAAGTATTATAGGAGTGCAGCAGAGGGGAGGATGACTGTATGTTGAGGACATCAGGGGGAAGGATAGAAGAGATAGCTCAAGAAAAGGCAATGATGGGACCAGCAGTTAGCATAATGGTTATGTCGCTGAACTACCACATAGCCAACCATGGTTCGAGTCCCGGACCCGGTGGCTTAAACTCATGCCAGGTGTATGTGTGTGCGTACTGAAGATCCTGAGAGCAGAATGGAAGAAAAGGGTTTGTGGTGCAGCCATCCCCTGGGGAGTGATTTCTCGCTTTCTGTCTCTCTGTCTCTCTGTCTTTCTGGCAAGCACATGTGCCCTATAGCCAAAAAAAAAAAAAAAAAAAAAAAAAAAAAAAAAAAAAAAAAAAAAAAAAAAAAAAAAAAAAAAAAAAAAACTCAAAATAAAAAATAATAGGAAAGAAAGAAAAATCCTGATAGCTGTTTTATTTAGCACATCTGTTATCATGACCATTTTTGTTAAAAAAAGGAACTGTGTCACAAAGGAGAGAGGTGATTTCCCCTGGTCATTTGGTGTATGAATGGCAAAGCAGGGTATGGGTATACATTCTGGCAGACAAAGGAATAGACTGACTTCCTGGAAGAATGCTCACTCCAAAGCCAGTTATGCCAGAAAATACAAAACTAAACATTTCAAGGCTTTGCAGCTTGTATGGAGAAACTAGGAAGGGCAGAAAAAGTCAAATCCCATATAAGAATAATAGACAGAGGATGAAAGGGATGAATGTGAGCTCAGTGTCCACCTGACCTCAAGCCCCATGTCCCTCCCATTAAACCCTAACACAGAGACCAAACAACTTACTAGAATGTCCCTCTTTTTCACCAGGTTGAACAATTTTTTGGACTGTGTGCCCATTTGTCTAGAGAGAGAAAGTAACATAAAGAAAGTGAGGTCCAGTCGTGGAGCCATCTGGTGGCATTGTCCCATCTCCTCACCCATCAGGGCCAGCCCTGCCTCAGATGTGTGCAATGAAAGCTCCCTTGAATTCCTATGGCTGGTTATAGCTCTGGTCTACCGCACAAAGCCCCGCTCCCTTTTCATTCAACAAAGTTATGAATATAACCAGACAGGAGAACCTCTCTGGCAGCATCAACCTTTTGCGTGAGATTCATCTTCAACAATTGCAGTGCTCATGAAACAGTGGCATGATTGGTTAAGCCCGAACAAGGATTTATAGCAAATACTGAAATACATCAGCCCAATCCTCCTTCAGGACTGAAACATTATTCACTTGGCTACTGGGAGCACTGTTGGCACAGCTCTTGGCTGTCCGCCTCTTTGGGAACATCCTACTGAAGCCTCTTCACACAGGAAGGCATTGTGCCCAGGATTGAGCAATGTGCAGTGCAAAGGCCCAGCCCCATCTAGGAAGAAAGCTGGAGGACCAGCTTTGGTCCAGAGCTCCTTGGAGGCCAACTGTGGCCGTGACTAGAACATGATCACAGCCCAGCCTCTTCCTCTGCCCAGTCCCAACCCTCCCCTTCCTTTCCCTTTCCTTCCATGGTGGTTGATCCCACCAATACACATAATAAACACCCTCATAGGCATCTCCATGTCTGCTCCCCAGGAATCCCATTGGTAATGAGGCCTGGTCAGACCATCTTCAAAGAAGAGAAGAGATGTTCTAGTTATCTCTCCAAACCAACTTACTGGAAAAAGCAGCACATTTTAAAAGTATTTTTCAGAAGAAATATTGGAGAGCTGGAGAAACATAATTGCTGGTTTCCCTCATTAGAAATATAGTTCACTGGGACCAGATGGTGGCACAATCATATGCAACTGGACCTATATGGGAAGGTGTCAAGTTTGAGTCCCAGGGCCACCCTGTGCACTCCAGACACATACATGTGATTATGGCTGGCTGAGGCTGGAGGTGGATCATGGCATGGAGACATCATTGGGGGCTTTTATCTCTATGTTTCTCTATCATGGAAGAAATAAGTAATACAAATAACACACACACACACACACATATATATATATATATATTGGACTCCCACATAGTTGACAGCAGTGTAAGTCCTGGACCTGGTGACTTGAAATTCACGTTGAGCATGTGTGCCTACATGCCGAAAATCCCAAGAGGAAAATGGAGAAGAAGGGACTGTGGCATGGCCATCCCCCCTGGGGGGTGATTTCTTACTTTTTTTGTCTCTGTCTCTTTCCATCTCTCTGGCTATCACATGTGCCCTATAGCAAAAACCTGTCTCTAAAATAATAATAGTAAATAAATAAAATAAAATAAATCATTGAAAAAAAAATCCAGCTATTCAAGAGTCCTCAAAAGAGGGGAGAATGGATCATAGGGCTTGAAGTAGAAAGGAATATTTTAATAAGAATTTTTCATCCAGTTTTTATTTATCATTATTACTATTTTTGATTTGACCAGAGAGAGAGAAAGAGAGAGGAAAAGTGAGAAAACAAGCCTTTAGATCTGGGACTTGAACCATGGTCTACCATGTGGGAGTCCAGCACCCCAACTTCCATGCGACCTGGCAGCCCTTAGAAAGAAACTGTTAGCAACGATAGATGAGCCTTCATTTTAGATGAGGAAACCGAGGCTAGAATGTTCGAATGACCGAAAGGCGTGTGTCTATCAGAGGCAGAACCCAAGTAGAAGCCCATTTAGTTTTTTTCCACACCCCTCCCCCGCCATTCACATTCTTGGAATGTCTCTCATTTTGATTGTCTAAACATTTTTAAATTACCAAAAAGAATAGAATTGCTTATCTATGTATTTCAAATGAGTTATATAAAAGTTAAGTCGTAGGCCTGAGGTTGACAATAGTTGTGTTTGGGACAGAGATTTAGCATTCTAAACCAGTTTGCATCCTGGTGACATTCAGCTAGATGGAAACAGAAGCAAACAAACAAAAGGAAGCCTTAGAGAACTGACCTCCCCGCTGCAGGGGAAAATGGCTTTGAGGCAGTTAACCCCAGCTAGGCAGAGGCCCGGCGGAGCAGTGAGTCTACACCACACACATACATCTGCAGACGCTTTGTCCAAAACGCCAGTGCCGGAGCATTTCAATTAACAAAGTAGGATGGTTTACCTGATAAAATGCTCCCTGTGTGAGTGTAATTACATATTTATACCCCACAGAGATTTTTTAATTTCTGTTTGGTTTGTTTGCCTTGAAAGTGTTTGTCACTGGGAGTGTTCTTGATGTGCAATTTTAAAGCAGCGTTGGCCAACTGTGTGGCTCGTTTCCATTTGAGATTCATTACAACTTGAAGATGATGCTTTTTCCCCTGTATCCACACAGCACTGATACGTCCACCAGCAGACAATGCATCAAGAGACAGGGACAGCATTAGAGGAATGGCGTCAAGTACCCGTGTTTGGGTTTTCTCTAGTCTCTCTTTTTTAACACACCAGAGGCTACTCATCGAATCTGAAAGCCTTGAAAATGTCTGCTTTCTTGGAAAGTTTGCTTTTCTCCCCCTCTTCTGTTCAAAAAGCTTTACCTCCACCCCACTCGCTTCAATATAGCAAATAACACGAAAGTAACTGAGGTCCCTTCTGTGCATCCCCCCCCTTCCTGATGTATACACAAACATGTAGACACGGATTGCTGATTCATTGGAGTGGCTTTCATTCCATCTATAAGCAGCCGAGCCCCTGCTATGTCCGGTACCAGCACTCCGCTTTGGGTTCAGAGATAAGTGTGCTCCTGACCTCACAGAGCTGTGCTAGCAGAGACCAGCCATGGAGAGAAGTCATTACAGCCTAGCGGAGTGAGTGGTGGAGTTGAAGGAGTGCCCGAAGCAGAGTGGTGGCCCTATGGGGGCAGAAATCCATTCTGCCCAAGGCAGGCTTCGTGGAGGAGGTGGCTCCAGAGGTGGTTTTGAAAGGGATGCCTCACAAACATGAACGCTCTCTGATACCTTACACCAGAGATAAATCCCAGAATAGGGTAAACATGGTCCCTCTATTCATTATTCTGGGAGGAAGCAGACATTAGGGAAGGAAACAAAGAAGGTACCTGCAGATTGTGGTAAGCCTGTGAATGGAATAATGATGGAGATGAGATCGGGTGGAAAGCCTCCTTACATGAGCTGGTCAGGGAAAGCCGCTGTGAAGAGGAAAGCCTCCTTACATGAGCTGGTCAGGGAAAGCCGCTGTGAAGGGGGGACATGTGAGGCCAGAGGGTGATTAGGAGCTGCTGGAAGAGCAAGTGCCAGGTCTGGGAAGGGGCTAACGTGGGCAAGGCACAGAGAAGAGGCAGGTGTTGCTGGGTATCACACGGCAGAGAGAATGCATTCACCTGGACTTGGTCCTGCAGGGGCTTGATGGTCATAGTAAGTGCTCAGGTATTATTCTCAGAGAAATAAAATTTACTTGAAGGGTTTTACTCGAGGGAGTGACATGATTTACAACCTAAACTTTTTAAAAGTTATTTATTTTTTAATTCCATTTGATACTATCATTTTTTAATTTGACCAAAGACAGAGAGAAAGGGAAAGCAAGGAAGCAACTAACCACTGCACCACCTGCCGGCCCCTACAATTGAAACTTTTAAAAGATCAGTTTGGAGCGTGGCATGTGGTTTAGGGCCCTGAATTTGTACATGGCTGATGGCAGTTCGAGTCCCGGACCTGGAGACCTGCTTTTTTGTTTTCCCTTTCTCTCTATGTTAAATTAAAAAATAATAATAACAAATGGAATGAAATAAATATTTTTTTAAAAAATCAGTTTGGCTGCTGTATGGGTAGGGTAAGGGAGCAAGAGCAGAAACAACAAAACTGAGAAGGATAGGTGCATAATTCTTTAGCTAACGTCTATTCCCTCTGATGGGCTATCAGCTCCATGAGAACAAGAGGACAGACACAACTAGTGCTATATAAAGGTGCGTCATTTGGGCAACATCAAAACTGAGAGGCCTAGCGGTGGTAGCTGCTGTTGATCCTGCTACCTGGCAGGCCGAAGTCATATGGAAAGCCTCGGTTTGATTTCTGGGCTACCCTAAAAGCCGTGGCAACGTGGCAAGACTCCATCTTAAAAAAAAAAAAAAAAAAAAAAAAGGTGGGACCAGCAGTTAGCATAATAGCTAATAGCTAAGTTGCTGGAATCCCATGTAGTCGACCGCGGTTCGAGTCTCAGACCTGGTGTCTTAAACTCATGCCAGGCGCGTGTGTGTGTGTGTGTGCCCAAGATCCCGAGAGGAGAATGGAGAACAAGGGATTGTGGTGTGGCCATCCCCCCTGGGGGGGGGGATTTCTCGCTTTGTCTTTCTGTCTCTCTCTGTCTGTCTGGCGAGTGCACGTGCTCTATAGCAAAAAAAAAAAAAAAAAAAAAACAAACAAAAAACCTCTCAAAAAAAAAAAAAAAAGAAAGAAAGAAAGAAAAGAAAAAAGGAAGACTGAGAACTGAGAAACTTAGGAACTTGCAGCTCTTGCCACTCAATGAGTCCCTGGTTTACAATGCCTATCTAGGTCACTTCCTTTATCTCAGCCTTTGTTAAAAATGGTAAAGATCAAGCTAGTGGGTCAGCCTGCCCAGTATGAAACGAAATGGGTGATTCCTTGCTTTCTGTCTCTCTGTCTGTCTCTGTCTTTCTGTTGAGCGCACACGCCCTCTAGCCTTCCAAAAAAAAAAAAAAAAAAAAAAAAGACAGAGAGAGACAGAGAGACAGAAAGCAAGGAATCACCCGCCCCCAGGGGCGATGGCCACGCCGCAATCCCTTTTCCTCCATTCTCCTCTCAGGATCTTGGGCACGCACTCATGTGCACCCAGCGTGAGTTTAAGCCACCGGGTCCAGAACTTGAACCACGGTCGACTACATGGGAGCCCAGCGACATAGCCATTACATCAACTGCTGGTCGTACCATAGAGTTCAGCCCGTGGCAATACTCAAGCACTTATCTCACCGTACTTGAGACAATCCTTCGTTGACAATCACCTCTCATTTGACTGTGAACGCTTTGAAAATAGTGATATGTATGACTTATTTTTATACGCTCAATAAAAAATAGACTTGTTTTATTTTATTTTATTTTTTAAAGCTTTTTGTCATAGGACACATGTGCTTGCCAGATAGAGACAAGGAGAGGAAAAGTGAGAAATCACCCCCTAGAGGGGTTGGCTACATTCAATCCCTTCTCCTCCTGGGATTTTGGGCACGCACACACGCACACATACCCAGTATGAGTTCAAGTCACTGGGTCTGGGACTCAAACCATGGTCAGCCAGGTGGTGCCTTAACCTGCTGGTCCTCTAATACGTTTATTGAAACATAAAACTATGGCGGTTCAGTTGGAAAAGATCTCTGAATTTCCAGCCTTCGGTATTCACAGGGTGTCCTCTTTATTCGGGTCCAAAAGAATGACATCCAAGAGGGTACCCCGCCGAGGTCCTCTCCTGGCTTCTCTGGACCCGGACTTGCTTACTTCTCAGGTAGTCACCTTTCAGAGCAAGAGCCTAGATTGTTTCCTACCCCTGTGCCAGCCTGCAGTGGAGGTCACCATCGGAGGTCCAGCATCTCCATCCCCTAGCTGGCTGTCATTGTCTCCACGGCGTGGTCCTGCTCCCCTTGTTCTCCTAAAAGAATGTTTAGACATTTGATTTCCCCTCACAATGCAGTCAATTTGCCACTGGACGCTCCTACAAGCTAATGCTAGATCTGAAGGAATTGAATCAAATAGCTCATCACTATTCACTAAACATTATGTGGAAAATAAGAATATGCACCAAAGAGCAACGTGCTCTGAGTTGGGATGTGCTGTGAACCATGCAAGGGGCACCTCTTAACTGAGATCTTTGTAGGATAACTTTTTTTTGGAGAGGTTTTTGCTATAGGGCGTGTGCGCTCACCAGAAAGACAGAGAGAGACAGAGAGATAGAAAGCGAGAAATTACCCCCCAGAGGGGATGGCCACGCTGCGATCCCTTCTCCTTCATTCTCCTCTCAGGATCTTGGGCACACACACACATGCGCCCGGCGTGAGTTTAAGCCACCGGGTCTGGGGCTCGAACTGTGGTCGACTACATGGGAGTCCAGCAACATAACCATTACTCTAACTGCTGGTCCCTGTAGGGTAACTTTAAGACTCAGTTTGAATTCTGATGTTGTGAAGAGCTATGGGCTAAAGTACTCACATATAAAGTGCAAAGCTAAATACCATCCGATACCAACTTGTAACGACTGTGGAGTCGCTCATCCTTCTTCTAGCGCTCCTCCCTGGTCTTCAGCATTAGGGTTACTCTCCAAATGTTACCTCGCGCTGCTTAGCCATAACTTTTGTTGATTGTGTACACTCAGGCAACCAGTCAGTAAGTAGAGAATGAGAATCTCCTGTGTGCCCAGGAAAGGGAGTAAGTAGGGAAGGAATGCACATGTTACCTGCAGGGGGCAGTTTACACGGCACTTCAAGAGCATGACTGGGAACCAGCAGGTGGTGTAGTGGTTACATTGCTGGACTCCCATATGGTTGACTGTGGTTCAAGTTCCAGATCAGGTGGCTTGAAAATTATGATGGACGCATGTGCATATGAGCCCAAGATCCCGAGAGGAGAATGGAGGAGAAGGGATTGCAGCATGGCCATCCCCCTAAAGGGTGATTTCTCACTTTCCCTCTCACTGTCTCTGTCTCTCTCTTTCCATTGCACACACCCTAAGGCAAAAACCTTGAAGACAGAAATCTGACTGCTTTTTCTTATTTCTAAAATCACTTCCAGAGGGCCTGGGGTGAGTCACGCCCACAGATGTCAACAGACCATTTTGGCCCATTTGATAACAAAAATCTTTCCATATCCTATCCCTGTACATCCTATCTTTGGCATAGTATCCCTGTGCCACAATCGTTAGCAGATCATTTTGCCTCATTGGTAACAGGACTCTTCCAACATTCTGTCTTGGGGACAGTCTCACAACTGTATACGAGCCCCCTTATCTCTGTTACAAGCTCCCCCTTCCACATGCCATGTCTTTTTTGTCTGGATCAATGGAACACTCTTCACTAAATTCTAAACTTTGTTCTCACTCTCAAAATCAAATAAAAATTGGGAGCCAGCAGGTGGCTTGGTGGTTAAGGCACTGGACACTCCCACATGGCCATCCATGGTTCGAGTCCTGGACCTGACGGCTTGCTTTCTAGCTTTCTCTCTCGCTCTCTCTTCAAATTAAAATAAAGAAATAAATTAAAATTAATAATTCTTTTTAAAAAATTAAATTAAAGGTACCCCTGTACCTGATCAACCAGTGAGAGAGGCTTATCTTGCCTCCTCTCCAGGCCTAGGTCAGTCAAATTCAGGCTTAAAAATGAACTGCATTAATTAATTACTTTTGCAGAGTTGGTTATTTCTGTCAACAACCTCTTTCTTAAAAAAGTAAATTAAATTAATTAATCATTATTTAATTTACTATAGGGCATGTGCAGGAGAGAGAGAAAGCAAGCCGCCAGGTCCGGGATTCAAACGGCAGCGAGAGATGTGGAAGTCCAGTGCCTTTACCACCATGCTACCTGCTGGCCCCAAAGCAAAAACCTCTTAAAAAAAAAAAAAAAAAAAAAAAGAGCATGACTGCTGTGATTTGCGTGTATCCTCCCCAAACTCATGTGTTGCAATTCGGCTGCCTTGTGAAAATATTAAGAGGAATCAGAGATACAGACATGTGACACACTCTCTTCTGCTCCCTGCCCTCCACTATGTTATCCACCAGGAGAGTCTCACACATGCATCCCCTGGGCCTCGGACCTTTGAACTACGTGCTAAATAAACATCAGTTTTAATAAATTGCCAGGTTCAGCTGTTTTCTGTTATTAGCAACAGAATGGACTAAAACAGTGACTTTCTGAGGTAGTAAAATAACCCCATGGCATAAACCTTGAGGCCCACCATGCACAAACTCCAGGGTGTGCATGCACTCACCTGGGAATTTGGAGAGCTACATGGAGAATACTTTTAGGGAGTGAGCTGATCAAGCTCAGGGGCAGGTGCAGAGTGGGTTGAAACAATGCAACTTTGCAGGTTCATCAAAATTGTTGCTTTTAAGTCATTTCTTGAAAATTTATAGCAAAGTTAGGCTATCTAGTAGCAATTACTAGCTAAGGTTTTGAGTAGCTACAATGCATTCTGCACTATCCTAAACATTGTACACACATTAACTTATTTTTCTCTTCAAGGCAGCTCTGAGGTAAGTACTAGAATGTCCTTATTTTTACATTAAAAAAAATTTTTAGAGAGATTTTTACTAAAGAGCACATGAGCTCACTGGAGACACAGAAAGAGACAGAGAGAGAAAGTGAGAAACCATCCTCTATGGGGGATGGCCATGTTGCAATCCTTTCTCCTTTATTCTCCTATAAGGATTCTGGGCACACATGCATATGAGCCTGGTGTGAGTTTCAAGCCACTAGGTCTAGGACTCAAACTGCATTTGACCGTGTGGGACTCCAGTGCCACTACACCACCTGCTGACCCCACAATGTCCCCATTTTAAAATAGGGACTATGAGGTACAGAGATGTTAAGTCACTTGTCCAAGGACGCATGGTCAGTCAGTAATAGAACTGATACCTGAAACCCATATTACATCATCCCAACACGCACTGCCACGCTGGGATGATGCAGTGACTCTCACGGTCGTCATTTATTCCTCCCCTTTTCATTTTGCTCACTTTGATCCTTCATTTTAGGAATGTGACGGATGTTTCCTAAGGAGAAATTAAACATCCATATTCATTCTCTCTCTCTTTTATTTTTTTTCAGAAAGATTTTTGTTATAGGACATGTGTGCTTGCCAGAGAGACAGAGACAGAAAGCAACAAATCACTTCCCAGAGAGGATGGCCATGCCACAATCTCTTCTCCTCCATTCTCTTGGGATCTTGGGCATGCATGCACATGTGCCCCATGTGAGTTTTAACCATCGAGTCTGAGACTAGAACTGTGGTCGACTATGTGGGAGTCCAGTAATGTAGCCATTACGCCATCCTCTGGTCTGTTTTTTCAAGAGAAATTTTTGCTACAGGGCATGTGTGTCCACTGAAAAGAAAGAAACAGAAAGATAGTAAGAAATCATCCCCCTAGAGGGGATGGCCATGCTGCAATCTCTTCTCCTCTATTCTCCTCTCAGGATTTTGGGCAAAAATGCACAAAGCGCCCAGCATGAGTTTTAATCCACCGGTCTGGGACTTGAACCATGGTTAACTATGTAGGAGTCCAGCAACATAACATTAGGCCACCTGCTGGTTCCATATTCATTCTCTTTAGATATGCTATTGCCCCCCAAACAAATGTAAAATTTAGAAATATAGAGCTCTCCACAGAAATAAACGTCCACATTCCACACAGGTCCATCTTTCACCTTTTCACCGGGTCAGTATCGGATCTCTCGAATTTCTCGTCACTGACTCAAGTGTAGGGAGCTGCTCAGTGCTCCTCAGTTAACGCAGAACCTCTCCTGTAAGTATGCAGGCTATGACGCCATCTTCCTGGTAGTATGTGAAGTTTAAATGCTCGGAAAGTTTGCGGCATAAATCAATAAATTACAGTAGTAATCGCATATTTATCCACTAGGCCACCTGGAACGTAGTCGTGCGATTTTACTCAGCATTCAGGGAAATGCATGGTTTTCATGTTCTCTTTTTGGAAGAAAGCATACTGCTGAGACTATTAGAGAAAATGCAAATCTCCTGGCTGTTTGGGAAGGCTCCAAAAAGAGTGAAAGTGAGCAGTTGTTACCAGCAGTGTTTGGATGAAAATGCAAAATCTTTGTCTTTAAAAGTGTTTATTTAACTGCGGAGAGTTTACACAGCTCGGGGAGAATTATAGTGGAAGAAATTACATTTCACCTCCACCATCATTGGTTTTTCTCCACCTGCCAATTGTCCCCACTTCAGTCTGCTGGGGCATTAGTGATCCTTAGAATGATCAGAAATACCAACATTTCCTATTAAGATAGGGAAGAATGGGACTGGCTCAAAATGAGGAATTTGTCTCCCTCCTGCTCCCCACACCTTTGGAATAATTTCTTCTGAAATAAGTTTGCCGATCAGATTTATGTTCAGCTTTCTCCTTGCCCTGTGATACTGAATAGAGTCGAGAAAGTTCTTCAAACCCGAGCCCTTTTGGCAGGCACAGATCTCAGTCCACTATACACACTCGGTAAATATTTGTGGAATATATTTTCTTTCCAGTGAATGATTACGTAAATTAGTGATCAACTGGTGGTTAATGGCCAATGATTGGATTTCATTCAGTTCTTCGGGAAGGGGACTTCATTTGAGGCAGAGGAGATGTAATGAATGTCTTCATAACATTTTCCAGTTTCCTCCTCCCTAAATTTCCCCCCCAAGTTTTACAGAGTATTTTACTGTCACGGCTCACACGTGCATCAAGATGCCTGCATCTCTACACAGTCTCTACACGCGTAAGGAAGAACAGCCAGCAGCCAAAGGGGGCATACAGTATCATTTGCATTCTCCCAACCTGAAGTCTGTGCCTTCTAAAAAGACCAGCCCAGTCTCTGAAGTTCTCCCACCTCTCTGGGGGGTGGCATTGGGAGTGGGGCAGGGGGTGTAGGGAGGCATCAGCAACTGAATAAACCTGTCAGATGCCTGCCCAGTCACGTCACCTGGTTATAATCCTGTGTCATGTCATCCAGCCTCAAAGGACACCATACATAATAAAGACGTTGGGAGAGGGTGGCCCTGGCGTGGCTGCTGAAGGCAGGGGCAGACGGCCACATGAAGAGCTGGGTTGGTGGCTGTGGTCAGAACACCACTGCCCATGGGAACCAGCAGTTAGCGTAATGGCTATGTCGCTGGACTCCCACGTAGTTGACTGCGGTTCGTGTCCTGGACCCGGTGGCTTAAAACTCACGCCGGGCGCGTGTGCATGCATGCCCAAGATCCCAAGAGGAGAATGGAGGAGAAGGGATTGCGGCGTGACCATCCCCCCTGGGGGGTGATTTCTTGCTTTCTGTCTCTATGTCTCTGTCTGGCGCGCACACACGCCCGCCCTATAGCGAAAAAAAATCTCTCCAAAAAAAAAAATAGCATGTCTCTCTTCCTGATGAGTCTTCTTTATTGGTTTTCATTTTTCCAGCACTCTTGTCTTGGTGAATATAATATAATTGCTACTTTGGGTTCTCATCATTTCTCAGTGGAGTAAATGTGCAGAACACCCCCCTAAAGTAAAAAATACCAAAAAAAAAAAAAAAAAAAAAAAAAAAGAACACCACTGCCCTGGGTCACTGTGCGTGCCCAGACCTGCTCACGTCTGGCTACTGAGAGGACCAGTTCTCTCTGCCCCACAAAGTAACCCCCGGGATCTGACTGCCTCTTCCACCAGTATCCAAAGCAAGATTCTTTGGCTGAGTTCCAATCCCGCACGTGGGGCACTCTGGGCTGGGTGTCCTTCCTCTCCCGGACGACGACCTCCACTTAGCTACTCCGGGCAGCAGCATGTGGAGTTGGCACAGCCTCTGGTTCTGGGGTAAAGGTCCAATAACCCCCTATCTCTGTTTTCTTCTTCTGTTCCATCTTCTCTTGATTTGTTCACCTTTCTCTATCAAAGTTCGGCAAGTCTTGCTTCAAACGCGGCCTTTCATTTTTCCGTTGTTTTCTCATCTGGTTCTCTGATCTGTTGCCTGTTCACGCAGCATCTCCTAATGTTTTCATCTGCTAGTTTTGCAGCTGTGTCTAGGCAAAGGCAAAATAACCAACACCAAGCTGCCGGGGCTTGTTTTCCTGAACTCTGCACAATGTATGGGCCCTATCAGCCTCTTCAAAAAGCCCCTTTCCTCTTCCCATTGCTGGCCCCGAAGTCCTTTCCTTGCTTCTTCAGAGAACACGTTTCCTTATGAGTGGGACTGATGAAAAGTCTCCCCTGAAGATTTCTGTCCATCTTCAGCAGATCTGGCAAATCTTCCCATACAGTTCTGAGATCACGCTACATAGTATACGTGATACACCCATGAAGTCTCCTGTCATCATTTTTTTTCACATAACTTGGCCCTTTCTTCCATTTTTTCTCTTGCTTTGTCTGAAGTCTTCTGTTCCTTGATCTGCTCAGTAACTTTCTCAGCTCCATCTCAAACCCCCACGTTCTGTTTCCTCCAGATACCTGGTTTCTTATCAGTTGTCTTTGGTTTCCCCAAAATTCTAGAATCTTTCAGAAGCTTTTCTTGTTTGAATTGAATTCAGCTTTAATATCTACCAAGCAGGAGGCCATGGTGTCTAAAGGTTTTTTCCCTCCAGTCAAGGTCATGCCAAGTGTCCTGGTCCACCAGGAATAGCCCTTTGAGAACCCCTGCAGGCTTCATTTGCCTCTCCCTCCTCCCTAAAATTTCCCCTTACTTTCAGCCAACCCTGAATACAGGTGCCAGAAGAAGATGCCAATGAATACCGGTGAGCTCAAGAGCACCAGAATGGTCACTGTGTTCTGAGCTTTTGGACTTCAGTCCTAACACCTCCACTAACACTTTGCTGTTTTCACATTACTATAAAAGCTATAAATCCCAGAGAAACATATCTACTCTTTACCTTACTGAGATGACAATGTGGTCAAAAGGAAAGATACAGACAGACCACGCCATGCCGGCAAATTGCCGTTTATGAGGTCTGTGGTGGTTCCTAAACCAGACCCTGAGACTCATGTGGAGAAGCTTTTTAAAAAAGCTTTTAATGATTCTTGGGCCCACCCTCGAAAACATCTGATAAAGTGAGTCTTGATGAGATCCAGGGTTCTATACATTTTTTAAACTTTCCCATGTTATTTTTGGGCTCAGCCATGCTTGGGAACTATTACTATTTCTTCATGTTTGAAGTGTGATCCCTAAGGAACATCCAAGCTCATGTGATATTTCGATGACAAACACAAACATGAGCGATATGGGCGTGTTATAAAGAATCTATTTGGTCCCCCATGGAGCAGATGCATGGCTGACTAAGACACTGGTGATGAGATTCTTGATTTCATTCACCTTATGTTGATTGTTCTGCAATGGCCTGGAAAATAACCGAGTTGTTTTTGAAATAAGCACCTTAATACTCCATCAAGGTCAAACCTTTACTTGATGTACTTAACTAACCATGTAAAATATTACATCAGCAAGCCTACGAGGCACTTAGAGATATCTTCACATTTGCATAATGTCCTCTGTAAGTTAGTCTTTGGTCCTTAAGGGTGTTTAGAATAACTGCATGCAAGAATATACTTAATCCAATCTCATTTTAGCTTTTGCTCTTTTAAGATTTCAAAATTAATAAATCCTCCTGATACTCCAAATTACCATGAGCTTTTATAAGCATAACTTTGTAACTTTAACCCATTTATGAACATACCCCACAGGCAAATGTACTAATGAATAAGAAATAACATTAGAAGTTTAAAAGATGGTCTCTTTATGAAGTAATGTAAGAAAATCCTGTTAGCTGGATCAAGTACAAAAGTGCGATTTCTTAAAAAATAGAAAATCCGTCACAAAATTACATGTAATTACAATAACCAAAGGATAGAAAGTAAGAATAGTCGGAGTACCATGCATTATTTAACTTAGTACATGTTATCACTTGCTTGCATATGGATGAAAGCAGGAAGAAAGGGAACTGACATAAACTGTCTGCCTGTGGCTAAAAGAAAAAAGAAAAGAAAAAAAAAAAATAGATGGTATTTTGTACCTGACTTCCTTGTGGATATCTTCACATTTGCATAATGTCCTCTGTAAGTTAGTCTTTGGTCCTTAAGGGTGTTTAGAATAACTGCATGCAAGAATATACTTAATCCAATCTCATTTTAGCTTTTGCTCTTTTAAGATTTCAAAATTAATAAATCCTCCTGATACTCCAAATTACCATGAGCTTTTATAAGCATAACTTTGTAACTTTAACCCATTTATGAACATACCCCACAGGCAAATGTACTAATGAATAAGAAATAACATTAGAAGTTTAAAAGATGGTCTCTTTATGAAGTAATGTAAGAAAATCCTGTTAGCTGGATCAAGTACAAAAGTGCGATTTCTTAAAAAATAGAAAATCCGTCACAAAATTACATGTAATTACAATAACCAAAGGATAGAAAGTAAGAATAGTCGGAGTACCATGCATTATTTAACTTAGTACATGTTATCACTTGCTTGCAAATGGATGAAAGCAGGAAGAAAGGGAACTGACATAAACTGTCTGCCTGTGGCTAAAAGAAAAAAGAAAAGAAAAAAAAAAAAATAGATGGTATTTTGTACCTGACTTCCTTGTGTGTGAATTCTTGACCAAAGCTATCAACACACCTAATAGGTAGATTATGCTTCAAGCTCCTCAGCCAGGACTTACTAACCCCCTCTCTCCCATCACCCCCTTTTCACTGCCCACCTTGATCTAAGGTTACAGTAGAGAATAAAGTCAGCAATTGGTGTCTCCTTCAGAGCAGAAGGGATACTAACATCCGCTTGGTCAACAAACTCATTCTTAGGACAGCAAAATGGTGAACCATACCTTATCACCCCAGGCACATGCGCATGTGAATTCCTACCCTCCACCTTGTGTTGTAGTGATGTGTTCAATTTGTTGGTACTAATTACCGTGTTGTAAAAAGACCTATTGACATACCTCTAGTTGACGGAACAGGACACGGAAACAGAGACGATGAATCACTTGTCCAGTGTCGCACAGCTCATGCCTGCCTGGGCAGAAGATAGAATGTAGGTTCACTGAGATTCCACCCTTACAGGTTGCACTGCGGGGATATCCAAAAAGAGGGTGAAGTATTAGCATAAAAAACTTGAAAGGAAGATTGTGATGAGCAAGAAAAAATGAAATTACTGGATAAGCTGTGAATACAGCATCCAGCAGGAAGACATTCAACGTCTTAATGGCAGTATGTTTGGGCGTTGTCTGCAGCTGGGATTGCCGGAGTCAGTCTGGCATTGCAGAGGGGGAAGGCCATGACCAGTTGGATGGGAAAAGTTAAAGCTGACTCCTGCCAGCTATTCCTGGGACAGGTGTGCTCTAACCTTGCTGACAATTGGGCTGGAATGCACTACAGCAAGCAAAAATTTAACTTCTTTCTGTCTTAAAACTGAAATGTCTCTCTTGATGTGTATGATAGCTTCAACTGGACTGGTGTGAAGTGTCTTCATGCTGGGCAATTCATTTGACAAACTGTAATGATATACAATGATTGTATAAAATAAAGTAATAATAGGAAAATAAAATAAAAAGGAAAAAAGATATAATGATTACAAAGTTGTATCTAATTAATAAGTTGAAAAATAATTTATAGTACTAAAAGGAAAAATGTGAACTCTGTCATTAATGTGTGATATTTTAATTCATCCTAGTGTCTGATAAAAGAAGCAAAATAGCAGTAATGATGCCAAAGATTTGAACAGCAATGACAAAAGTAAAATAAATTGGTCTAAAAAAAAAAAAAAAAAAACAAGAAAGAAAATTGAAAAGGGGGCCGGCAGGTGCTGTGGTGGTTAAGGTGCTGGACTCCCACATGGCCAACCATTGTACGAGTCTCAGACCTGGTGGCTTGCTTTCTCATGCTCACTCTCTCTGGTCAAGTGAAACAATAACGACAATGACAGTAAATAAAATTAGATAAAACAATTCTAAAAAAGAAGAGAAAATTGAAATGTGGGTAAAATATGTCCAAAAACTAAGTGATACATATCTATGGTGAGGAATTTACAGCAACTCACATATCTAGCAACTGAAAAACAGCTAAATAAATGATATCACAAACATGTGATAAAATATTTAATGTCATAGGCAAGTGCTTTCTCTGTAGTATTAAAAGGAAACAAGAGAACATCAATTAATCTAGTAAAATGAACCCCAATGAAATACATAAAAATTGTTAGCAATGACTTTATCTCTGAATGATAGGGTTATGACAGGACGTAAATTAAATAAAAATGGAATTATTTCAGTTTTAAATAGTTTTACATTAAAATGTTGATATTCATTATTTGTACTTTTAACTTTAATAAGTGAATTTGAATACTTAAGAGGAAAAGAGCTTTTTGAAAACATAGTAAAATATTTTTCATTTTTCATAAAAACTTTAATTTTTCAACATTTACTTTAAGCTACATTTTTGTTGACTAATACATTCAAATTTGTATATTTAAATACAATTGCATTTTATTTTTACTCTTTTAGATAGTAACTGTGAATAGGATACAAAGTTTGTAAAACTTATTACAACAATGTAATTGGTAATCTTTGCAAGAAAATAGATTTTAATAAGTACATGCACATTCACTTATGAAATATGTATATCTTTATTTTTATCACTAATCTAAACATCACCAGCCCATCAACAGAACAGCCAGACATGTGCAATTATAATTAAATTCCCTTGTCTTTGACATTTTGCCAACTTTCAGTCATATGTAAACCATAGTTACACCCGTATTTTTCTATGAAGGTATTCTTTTCCATGGCAAAAAGAAACATACATTATTGAATGGTTTGTGAGCTTGTTTCCTGAAGCAAATTTTAAATATTCATATACAGGTTATATAGGCTCTTATTTGACTCTTGTCCCCAAACTCCTCAAATGATACAAGCAGTCCTGGATTCAAGAGACATTAGGAAGAAAAATCTACGAACATGAGGAACATGAGATCAAAGGGTATAGAAACTAAAGGACAAAGGGACTTTACATCGTATGATCCCATTGACAACAGGAAGGAAGTTGGAGAGGGCAGTTGAACCCACCTGCCCTTTTGTAAAGCCTGCTGAGTAGGAGCAGCTGCAATTAATTGCAGCCTGAAGGTATAATCTGAGGAACTACAAATTCAGAATCAATACTATAGTCGGAAATTAGAGGAGGGTGAACTTGAACTGTCCCTGCGAGGACTCACAGTTCTGGAAGGGCAATGGCTCGGGTGACTCTGTCAGCCAGAATTCATCAGATTCAGGTATTGCTGCTATGGACAACCTCACAGTATTTCTTTCTTTCTTTTCTTTCTTCCTTTCTATTTTTTTTTCAATAAGACATTTAATTCTTTCTTCCATGAGTGTGGAAAACATAGAGACAGACAGACAGACAGCATCCCACCATGGTCTTGACACCACAATCCACCCACGGCTTCAGCCAGTCCCAGGTCATGGGCAAACAGGTGGCTGAGATAGCCAGAGAGACCTCCGCGCCCAAACCGTGCCTTAGGGCCTGGCCTCAGAGCACTGCGTTTTACTTCTGTGCCAGTCTGGCTCCCCCAGGGCACTTCTTTAATGAGATTTCAGAAACATTTCAGAATACCTCATTTACACCAAGGAGTTGCTAGAAATGAATTTTAATAAATGAAATCTCTAGATCTAGCAATCCCACTACTAGGCATTTACATTCAAAGGAAAAGAAATCAGCATGTTGTATATCGTAAAGACACATGCAGCCCAGTGCTTACTACAGCATGATTCACCAAAACACAGTGTGAGAGCAACCGAACTGTCCATCAGCCAATGAATGGATAAAGAAAGTGTGGCAGATAGATGATAGATAGATAGATGATAGATAGCTATGGATAAATAGATACAGATAGATCGAGAGGAAGATTAGATACAGATATGGGGAGTGGAATACTATGCAGCCATTAAAGAGAATATAGTCCAATCACTTTGAGGTTAAATGGGAAAGGCTAGGGAACTCAGGTTAAATGAAATGAGCCAAGCACAGAAAGAGAAATTTTCATGTTTTTCTGGATGCATGGAGATTGGAAAAGGATGACTTCAGAAGTAGAGAAATGTAGAATGACTACTGGATTTTGGGAAAGATGAGGGGGCAAGAGAGGGGTGCTAATTAATGAAAACAAGTTGTAGATGGAGAGAAAAAACAATGTTTAATATGTTTTTTTAAGAATTATTTTATTTATTTATTTACATTTTTCACCAAGTTTTGCCAGAGAGAGAGAAAGCAAGCCTCCAGGTCCAGGACTTGAACCACGGTTGGCCATGTGGGAATTCCAGTGCCTTAGCCACCACGCTACCTGCTGGCCCCAACAATGTCTAATGTTATAAAATACAGTGAGGGGGATGTGGTTAACAATGTTACAAATGGTTGAGGTGATGGATATACCAATTACCCTGATTTAATTATTACACTTTGTCTTCATGTACTAAAAAATCATGTTATAACAATTAGATTAATAAAGCATTAATAATAAAACAAAACAAAATAGGGCCAGCAGGTGGCATGTGGTTAAGGTGCTGAACTGACACAAGGCCAACTGCAATTTGAGTCCCAAACCCAGCAGCTTGAAATAGACTGGGTATGTGTGTGTGTGCGTGCCCAAAATCTGAAAGGAAAAGAGAGACAGGATTGTGGCATGGCCATTCCCCTTGCAGAATGTTTCTTGTTTTTGGTCTCTCTGTCTCTCCAGCGAGCATAGGTGCCCTATAGGAGGAAAAAAAAAAAAAAAAAACCACTCTTAAAAATAAAATAAACTCTCTCTAGATCTTTTCTGGTACTATTCTCTAAAAAAATCACTTCCTTTTAGCCTACACATCTGGGTATTGTCTTATACCAGGGGATCAACTGACCTCATCTTCCTGCCTCTTAAATTTTGTACCAAGGTTACGTTTTTCTCTTAGGTCATTTAGTACTTTAGAGAAAGGAGCCAACCGTTCTGTCCACTTAGCCTCAGTTCTATAACTTGAATGGTAACTTCTTCGTTTTTATCACATTCACCATCCAGGTGGGTCATAGCCTGTGGCTGGGTGGCACCATGCTGACCCTTCTCATGGCCTTGGTCTTAGTACTCTGACTGATCTCCATCTCTTCTGGTTTTGTTTTTTATTTTTGCTATAGGGCACATGCACTCCCCAGAGAGAGATACAGAGAGACAGCAAGTGAGAAATCACCCCCTGGGGGCAGGGATGGCCACACCTCAATCCCTTCTTCTCCATGATCTTCTCGGGATTTGGAGCACGCATGCACACATGCCCCGTGTGAGTTTCAAGTCGTTGGGTCCAGGATTTGAACTGTGGTCGCCTATGTGGGAGTCCAGCGAAGTAAGCATTAGACCATCTGCCCGTCCCCATCTTCTCTGGTTCTACCCTGCATTAGGCAGGTCTTGATACAACCCCCACAGGTTTGAGTGGAAAAAAGAAGAGTATCTCAGCAAAGAACCCTGAGGGAGACTCCCCATCCCTGAGAATTTACCATTTCCTTCCTTTCAGATGGATTCCCTTGCTCCCCTTAACCATTACCACCACCTGTGACTGCAGGAATCTTCTAGGGTCAAAGCAAGGCTTTCTGTGAATCTGACCCACAAAGGGCAGTCTTTCAAAACTTTCAATGGCTGTTCTTGTCATGATGTAGCATTCCTAACCCTGCCCACGTTCAATCTGTGTTGTTTTTAAAATTCAGATAAAGTCAATCCATCACATCTGGGCTAAGACGTATTCATGTGAGTATTCCCGGTCCCCACCCTGACTCTCCCACACACATGTCGATCACCCCTTCCCAGCTAAAAGAATATTGTCAATTTCGCTACACCGCATCCTGTCTCATCCTCTAAACATATTTTAGCCTCAGCTAAACCAGTTTGGGCTCTTTGTGAGACAGAATTGAAGGAATGAGTAGACAGAAAAAGGACCCCAAAGAAAGAGGAAACTGGGAATCTTGCTAGCAAGGCTGCTTCCACTGCTCCACCTTGTTAAAAATCTAAGTAATGGGTAAAGCTAAAAGGAATTTTTTTTTTTTTTTAAAGTTTATGCTGAGGGCCAGCAGGTGACATCTTGGTTAAAGGCGCTGGACATAGCTGACTGTAGTTCAAGTCCCAGACTTGGTGGCACGCTTTCTTGTGTTCCCTCTCTCTTTCTCTGTCTCTCTCTGATCAAACTGGAAAATAATAATCACAATACTATTACATAAGGTTAAATAATTCTTTTTTTTTAAAAAGTTTATGCTATTTGGGATTTGGAGCACAACAACAAAATGACATAAACCCCTGAGATGCAGAGTTTAAGTGATGCAGATAAGGATGAGAATTCCTTTGATTTCCTTCAGTTGCTGGGCTTCTCAGAGTATAATTTCAAAAATTCAGCACTCTTCGGGCCTTAGTTTATATTTAAGTGACATAATGACCTAAGCCTCCAGTTGGAAAGGTGTATCAAGTCCCATTTCACATTCCGTAGGGGAAAGGTTCTCTAAACAGAGGGAAAGGCAGAAACAAAAGCATACAAATATTTTCAGGCAACAATGAAAATTTGAGTTGGCTTCAAGACAGGTCGTCAACATCTTAGATGAACTCAGTATTTCCCAGAGAAAGGCTGTCCTTTAAATTCCTCTTTGGCATCTTTCAGAGCCAACTTTAAATGATTTTTTCCTTCTTGTTCAAGAGGAAAGACTAAACTTCAAAATAATGGCCTTTTCCTACCTCAAAAAATATCTATAGGAGGGCTTGTCATGTCTTATTTCTTGGCCAGGTGATGCATCCACAAATGTGTTTATGCTAGATTGTTGAGCAAGATGTTTTTAATTTTTATTTGTTTATTTATTTACTTACTCATTAGGTTTTTGCCATAGGGTATGTATGCTCATGAGAGAAAGAGAGACAGTGAGAGGGAAAGTGAGAAATCACTCCTCCAGGAGGGATGGCCATGGCTCAATCCTTTGCCTCCATTCTCCTCTTGGGATCTTGGGCACGCACACACACATGCCCTGTGTAAATTTCAATTTGCTGGGTCCAGGATTAGAATTGCAATTGGCCCTGTGGTTGTCCATCACCTTAACCTCGATACAACCTGCCAGCCTCTTATTTTTGCATACTTTTTGATGTATGTGTGTATTTCACAATCACACAGTTTAAAAGTATCAAAGAATTTCTTCCTCCTGTATTTTTCATTAACAATTGAAACGTGATTTAAAATACTGAGAACAGTGAATAAAGCACCCTTATTCTCGGATAATCTCAGGGCTGGGGAACAGCTTCTAAATTTGAAAACACTTAGGATTTTGCATTTACTGTTTCTCACACAGTCAAGAACCTTCAGAAAAAGACTGACTTCCTTTTTCATTTTTTTGTTTGCCAAAGAAAGACAGGAGGTGGGGAGGGAAGTGAAAAGTCACTCACACACCATCCCCGACCCCAAGAGGATGGCTACACTACAATCTCTCCTCCTCCATTCTCCTCTCACAATTTTGAGTACGCATGTACATATATCCTGTGTGATTTTCAAGCCACTAGGTCTGGAACTCAAACCACTCAGCTGCCTTTATGGAATCCAGTTGCTTTAATCTCCACACCACCCTGCTGGCCCAAACATAGATTCACTTTAAAGCGATTCTTTCTTTTTACACATTTGAAATTTGGAAAAATCCTGGAAATAGTTTACTAAATGCTACTGTTTCATTTTTTAAAATTCTATTATTGAAATACATTTGTATTGTAAATGGACAGTGATCTAAATATGTGTTTCTCATTCTGCCTTGTTTATTTTTTCAAGAAGCGTGGGTTTTCATCTGTCAGGGGTTGAAAATCAGGTTCCCAAATGGGGACCTAACTCTGAACAAGAACTCAATCATTTTCCCTGAGGATGTAATCCCACTCTAGAAGTAGCCACAGTGTAAGTATGCCAGATTTCATGATAAAATCCCTTTTGGTCTGTGAAGAGGGCTGAAATTTTAATCAACTCTTTTCTAGCTCATAGCCTCCCATATGGCGTTGGGTCATTTTGGACACAGGAATGCTTTGACGCTGCACTTCACTTTTGTGTCTCCCCGTGAAAGTAAAACCACAACATCCTCTGTCTGAGAGCTGCACTGGGTGGAGGCTACTCCCGAGGGCCCGCTGATATCTGCTGGCAAAGCTCCTTGAGCAGGTCACGGGTGAGCAGACTTCTTGCTAATGTTTTGGCATGCCACGAGTATGCACTGCTAAGTCCTTGTCAGGAAGAAACCTGTTGCCAATGTTCGTTGTCCGTGCCTGTTGGGATTCTTTTCCTTTCTTCCCTCCGTAGAGCAATCATGCTATACATGGCAGGGAGAAAGACCAAGGAACCTGAAGATTGCTGTTCTTCCCATTTGCTTGAAGGAGCAAAGGGAGATGAGGTGCCAGAGAGGGAGAGAAGCATGTATCAGACTACCACCCCAAAGAAAGCTGTTTGGCATGATGTTATAGCTAAAGCAGGTGTGCTCCACCTTGGCTGCTCACTGGAATCACCAGGGGAGGTTTTAAAAGAATGATGCCTGGGCCCCTTCTCCATCTTCAGATGCATCCTGGGGGGTAGACTACAGCATCAGGATTTTCTGTTAATGTTCCCAAGGTGATGCTGATGTGGAGTGGAGATTAAGAAAAACTGTTCTCCACTCAGTGAACCATACTTCTGAGATCTGCTCTTTAATCTTCGTATCTCCCATCTGAGTCTTCGAATGTCCCTTGTCAGGCACCATGGGTTCACATGACATTAGCGCCATCCAGGACCTGCGAGATTAACTAGCGTGGTCCTCTCTTTTGAGGCAGCTACGCGGTGATACCACAAGCCTGGGATCTAGGACTTAGCTCCACTTGTAGCTAAATGAACTATGGCAAGTCACGATGTCTCTCCGAGACTCCTTGTTCTAAGACAATGGACTTCTGGAAAATTCTGTGACCCTGACAAAGGCACCTAACTCAGTTTCAGGCATAGGCCGATGCGTAGTTGCTCAGTAAATCTTTTTGTCTTTGTTCCTGTTTTTATAGATGGGGGCACTGCTCCTTCAAGGGGTGAAGTAATGGTCCAGAGCTCTTTGTTCTGTATCTGATGCTGGCCTCGGTTTTCTTGTTTAGATGTTGGTTTTGTTTGTGTGGTCTTTAAATTGGGCCAAATGGAAACTCATGGCGTTAGCTCTGTCCATTGGTCACATCTTATTTCCTTCCCCCAATGCCATGTAAACACACATTACTCACACACTCGGTTCAAGAGGATCTGTAATATAGGAGCAAATGGAAATGTTAATGCCACCTCAGGATTTCTAGGGCTGGGCCTGCTCACCAAATCCCAGCTCTGAAAACATACCACTTTGGAGTCTCAGACAATCTATCTATATCGCTTCTGCTATCTCCTCCATCGACAAAATGGAAAAATTGCACCAAGGATTAATTTTTGCCTGCATGGCACTTTAAAGATTAAAATGCACTCCATACAAAAAGCAAAGCATTAACCATAGGGAGAAATAGGAAAATCACCAAGGGAAGAGGTAATAACAAGTGAATCAACCAGAAGGTAAGCCTTTACTGAAAATGAGCTACACAATTGCTATAAACTTAGATTTCCCGTCTTGATCCCTCGAGTATCTGTAGTTTGCCTGATTGAGTCTTCAGTACATGCAAAATTCCAGGCAAACTGCTGTTTATATAAAAGGTCAAGCCTATTTTTTAAGTTATAAAAATCTGAATTAAACTAGTTCTTAGGTAAACATTGGGTCTCTCTCTCTTTCTCTCACTCGCTTTTTGATCTTCATATTCATATTCAAACATGTCACAGTTGATGGGGTCTTAAGTGTCTTAGATATAATTAAATGTCTACCTCCAAAAAGAAGCTTTTTCCCCACTGCCAAAAATGCGTAAGAGTCATCACATAGTTCTAAAATAGAAAACACTGTCAGGTACCAGTATAGGTTCTTGTCCCTTTACTGCCACCTAAAAGATTCCAAAATTCCCCAAATGTATCCTATTTTGGTCAAATACATGTTATGCTATATATATGGTTTTCTAGCAGCCTGCAAAATCATCTAAGAAACTATTTTTTACTCGATTTGATAGAGTTTGTCTTCCCTGAAATGCCTTCACTATTTTTTGGTACAACTAAATTTTACATTTTCTTTAAGGTTCAAACTTCATTTCTTGCAAGAAACCTTTCCTGCTACAATCTACACCAAGATAACCTCTCTCCAAGTTTGTAAAGCTAAAAAAAAAAGACAGTAGGAGGCAAATTTGGATGTGACAGAATTAAGGATTGGCTGCCATTGGCTGTAAGTGGTTTTCAAAGACATTGGGGGTGGAATGAAGGTGAGCCTAGAAAGGAAAGGAGAGCCTGAGCAGGTAATCCCATTGGGAAGCAGAGAAACAAAGGGTGGTCTCCACATCTCCAAATTCCCTGGACTGAGCTAATAAAATGGGGGCCAACTACCTGGGAGATTCCTGGAATAACTGCATCTCTCTGGAGATCCCACCCCACAACAGAGTCTCAAATCCTTCCATTTGTATTTAAGCTGGAGTAGTCAACTGTCACCAGGTGACACCAAACTGCAGCTGGGACCCAGATGGATTTAAATTGAGGACTTCAAAATACAAGAAGTACATTCTGTTATCACCTGGAACTCCCACATGGCTAGCTAGTTGGGCAACTTCACTAGGGTCATTTCATTAATCTTGCAATGATATTTTACTAAACAAGTAAACTTTGGGACCACACTGTTCCCATTATGGAGGAATTTTACTCCACTTCTTACTGTTCCTAAGTCTGCGCGGTATTATTTTTGAGTTTGTATATTTTAACCTCCGACCAAATTTCAAGTTCATTGAGAAGAAGAATTACATTTTCTATGACTCTTTTACTATTATTCTTTTCATTATTCATGATATAAATGTACATGTGCATGAGAGAACAGCAGACGGGGAGAGATTGAGATTAGCGCCCTCCACAGGGTCTAGTCACACCACAATCCCCTTCCTCCAGTTCTCCACCCATGATCTTGGGTGCTCACGTAGGTGTCCGACATGTTTCAGATTGACCAGGCCTGGGATTCCAACTGTGGCTGCTGTGTGGGATTCAGCTCGTCTTAAACAGTATATTTCTGCTGCCCCACAGAGCCAGCTCTTTCTGACTCTTTGTACCCTGCAGGGACTAGAGAGGTATGGATGAGGAGTGGGTACCCAACTGCTCCTGGTTTCATTCATCGTTGAATCTTTAGTACAGAATAGGATGGCTCCATACATATTTTGTAACTGCCTGAAAGTCAGCTCAGCTACCGTAGCTACTCCTCCCTCAAAAACATCCCCCCACACGCAGTAGGCCCTTGTACGTGGCTCTATCATTGGCAAGAGTTTCGGGATACAGACAGTAGTTTCTGTTATCAGAGAAGTAAACAAAGAAACAAACGTCGTTATTCAACATATCTTCGTGATTCCCTTGCTCAGTTATAAGCATAACTTTCTACTTTTTCTAATTTTCTGACTTTCATAGAGCTGCTTATCAACCATTATTTATTTTTCCTGTCTGCTAAAATGATTGAGGAGCAACAAACCGCACACACACACACACACACACACACACACACACACACACACACACACAGTGTGTCCTTCTCAGGAGGAGCCACCAGCATAAAAGTCTGGAATGTGCTTGGCTTTGCACCCATCACAGCAAGGCATTAGAAATATTGGATTTAGTGTTGTGCGTCCACAGATATAAAATTAGGCCGACAGAAGTCTGGATCTGGGCCTTGCTCCATACTGCTAACTTGTAGAGCGCTGGTAGCCAAAAGGGTTTGGAACGGTTGTCTCTCTACAGATGCTGCCATTCATTTCTGTGGGAACAGGACCACTTACATCTAATTACAGTTTCTGCTTAAATTAACAGGACAGATATGACAGCAAAAACTTCTTCAGACCAACTGGTGGGGAGACCTTTAGCTGACACAGCTTATGAAGTAGTTGGCTTGCAGCAAAGTAATGTCAATTTTTAAAAGCAATTTAGAATTCATATGATTTCGTCCAGCAATTTGTGGCAGCCAGAGAAAATTATTTGGCCTATGAGGTGGGGCAGTGGGGTGGGCAGGCAGGCACATACAGCATTTTAGAAAGAATAGATGATCTTACAAAGTAGATGATTTTGGAAAGATTAGGGTCTTTAACACAGTACTGTTGCATAGCTAATATGTAGTGGAGCTGGCATCTGAATGCTGAGAGTCGAAGTTCAGAGCCCTAGCTTTTCATCTTGGCTGTTTCTAAGGATATCTCAACCCCTGACCCATGTTGAAAATGCCATTAAGAAAAACAACTGCAGGAGATTCTCTGCTTGACACTGGTTTGCTGACAGTGACTGGCTTTCATTCCAGCCAGTCTACCTTATACCATGGGATCCAGGGTGAATTGAATCCTCACCTCAGTGGGTCTCTAAAGTGGGTCACTTTAAACTCACAGGACTTAATAGACCATGGATCATGGGACAAATCTAGACTACTGCCTGTCTTTGTAAATAAAGTGATTTTTTTTGGTTAGACTTTATAAATTATTTATTAATTTATTGTTGTTATTTAAAAATTTGCTATAGGGCACATATTCTTATCAGAGACAGACAGAGAAAGAGAAAGAGAAGTGAGAAAGCAAATCTCCAGGTCCGGGACTTGAACAATCATCTGCCATGTGAGAATCCGACACCTTGACCATCATGCCACCTGCTGGCCCCTGTAAATAAAGTTTTATTGGAACCCATCCATGCTCATTTGTTTATATATTGCCTATATCTCTATTCGTACTACAATGGCTGAGTTGAACAGCTGTAACAGAGTCTATGGCCAGCAAAAACTGCTATATTTACTACCTGGTCCTTTACAGAAAAAATTGCCAACTCTGGGGCTATCAGGTGGCATCATGGTTAAGGTGCTGGACTTCCACATGACTGACTGTGGTTCAAGTCCTAGACCTGGTGGCTTGCTTTCTCACTTTCCCTCTCTCTCTCTGGTCAAAAAACTTTAAAAAAATACTAATAATTGGGATCAGCAGATGGTGTAATGGTTACATCACTAAACTCTCATATAATCATCATGGTTTGAGTTCGAGACCTGGCAACTTAAAACTCATGCCGGGTGCACGTGTGTGTGTGCCTAAGATCCCGAGAGGAGAATGGAGGAGGAGGGATTGCAGTATAGCCATCCCCAGCTTGCCACCAAAAAGAGCTTCTTGGTAGTCTAAGGCTGACAAAAACATTCCACCTGATATACAGAATGCAGGACAGACGTTCCAAATAGCTGATTTTTAAAGCTATATGCTTCACAGTCAAATCAGTGAAAACTCAACTTTGGACTTAATACCAATAAATGTTTTAGCAGTTAATTTTCTACAGGGGGTACTCAAATTGTAAAATAAAATTCCATAGACTCAGACTACCACAAGTATATATTTATCTGATTGACTTAAGAATAAATGAAAGATGAAAACTCAACAAAGTTAATATAAAAATCTTCATAACTTCAGAGGTAAAGAGAAAAGAACTGGGAAAAGAAACAGCAATAAGAATGCATTTCTGATTCAGGAAAAACATATTGCTTCCAATTAATTTAAATAATTGCACATTTAAATAGCATTTGGCTATATAACAATGAGACAGGTCTGTAAATGAATGTTTTTACCTCTCTGAAATACCTTCTAGAAACAGAAATTAATTTCAAAATGTGCACAATAAACAAAATGAAACACGCTTTAACCTGTGAATTTAGAGAGGGTAAAAAAAATGGGACTTCCTGAGCATACACTGTTCCAGTTTAGAAGAAGCCGAGCTTGAGACATTATTAATAGGGCATGTGCTGGGCTGATGACTATGAGTAAAACCATAATTACAGCCTTGAGCACACATAAACATATGCCCTCTTTTGAGTCCAAATCTAATTTTATTCATCATCGTTTCCTTTCAAAAAAAAAAAAAAAGGTGTTTCTGGGACCAGCACAGAAGCACAGTGTTCTGCAATGCTCTGCAATGCTTACCCCACATGAGAAGGTCGCAGGTTCAGGGTCTGAGGTCTGGCTGTACGTGCAGGTGTGCTCATCCTTGTGCGGTGCTGGCTGGGGCTGGGGGTAGATTGAGGTGTGAACACCCTGTTGGGAGGTGTGTCCCTCCCCCCATGGAATGAATTCATAAACAATAAGAAATCGATGCCAGGCTACTGTCTGGATTGCTTCTTTGTAGGAGTGAGGAGAGTGACATGTGCAGCATCTCGGTTACGTAACCAGCACGCTGGCACACATTCCTCGCTTCAGGGACCAGTGGAAAAGCATCTGGGCTAGAAATCACAAGCGGAGATTCGGGTCTCATCTCCACTGCTGTCTCACTGTGTGACCTTGGACAAGCCACTTGCCTTCTCTGCTCCTCAGGTTCCTCATCTGAGAAATGGAGACCATGAAAGAGACCACAACCTACCACAATGTAAAGCTGCAATAATAAAATTAGGTGGAAGATAAAAGTTTGTTTAAAATGAACACTTTGCCCCAGGAGTATGTTATCTCTGGTTTTGATTCAATTTATCCAACATAATTGAGCATTATCCTTTTTTTTTTTTTTTTTTTTAAGATGCTTTTGTCTCAGGGTGTCCATGCTTGCTGGAGTGAAAAACAGAGACAGGGAGAGGGAAAGTGAGAAACCAGCCTCCCCATGGGGAGATGGCCACATCTCAATCCCTTCGCTTTCATTCTCTTTTCGGAATCCTGGGCACCCATGCACAAGTGCCCAGTGTGAGCCTCAACTCACTGGGTCTGGGACTCGAACTGTGGTCGGCCACATGGAAATCCAGCAACACAATTGCCATGCCATCTGCTGGCCCCCATAATTGAGCATTTTCTTACCTTGAGTGTGTCAGCAGTCTCAAGACAAACTCTGTTTAGTTCAGGATTGGCAGTTAGGTCCTGTCCTCCTCCCTCATTCTGAAATAGGGCTGGTTAAAGTTCTTATCTTTTGTGGGGAGAGGTTGAGGCCTTGGGGGTGGGTGGGAACAAGTGGGATTCAGGGAGGCCTCATATCTTAGTATCTTCCCAGCCCAATCTCTCATCATTGGGCCAAAGAAAGGAAAAGCAATTACCTGGGCTCCCGTTCCCACCCAGCCACTAGATCCATGGAAACCAGAGTAAAAAAAAAATAAAATAAATCACAAGTGGTGCTGACTCAAATTGGGAAAGGGATGGATTTGAATGGTTCATTTTTACCCAGCACCCAGCAGCTACTTGGTAAGCTTGCTCTGGCCATTGTTTTTGGAACCCTGTGATCCATAGTTCAGCCAACCAAGTTTTCATCCTCCATTTGTCACAAAATGGGGCAGCCAGTGGTATAGTAGTTAAGGCAGGTGTATCCCACATGGCCGACTGCATGGTTTGAGTCCCAGACCAAGCAGCCTGAGTGGCATGCTGGGTACATGTGTATACATGCCCAAAATCCTAAGAGGAGAGTAGAGAAGGAATTGTGGTGTAGGAATGCCCCATGGGGTGTGGGGGGGGTGTTTTCTCTCTTCCCCCCCCTCCCCGCCATGAACATACATGCCATCTGGCATACTACAAAATAAAAAAAAATGTAAAGGCTTAAAATGGGAAGAAAATCAAAGATCACTGTCTCTTTCCTTAAGTAGTGGCGGTGAGGAAATGAAAGAATCGAACATGTTTGTTTTACCATTAAAGCATTGATACCCCCATGGAATGAATTCATAAACAATAAGAAATCGATGCCAGGCTACTGTCTGGATTGCTTCTTTGTAGGAGTGAGGAGAGTGACATGTGCAGCATCTCGGTTACGTAACCAGCACGCTGGCACACATTCCTCGCTTCAGGGACCAGTGGAAAAGCATCTGGGCTAGAAATCACAAGCGGAGATTCGGGTCTCATCTCCACTGCTGTCTCACTGTGTGACCTTGGACAAGCCACTTGCCTTCTCTGCTCCTCAGGTTCCTCATCTGAGAAATGGAGACCATGAAAGAGACCACAACCTACCACAATGTAAAGCTGCAATAATAAAATTAGGTGGAAGATAAAAGTTTGTTTAAAATGAACACTTTGCCCCAGGAGTATGTTATCTCTGGTTTTGATTCAATTTATCCAACATAATTGAGCATTTTCCTTTTTTTTTTTTTTTTTTTTAAGATGCTTTTGTCTCAGGGTGTCCATGCTTGCTGGAGTGAAAAACAGAGACAGGGAGAGGGAAAGTGAGAAACCAGCCTCCCCCAGGGGAGATGGCCACATCTCAATCCCTTCGCTTTCATTCTCTTTTCGGAATCCTGGGCACCCATGCACAAGTGCCCAGTGTGAGCCTCAAGTCACTGGGTCTGGGACTCGAACTGTGGTCGGCCACATGGAAATCCAGCAACACAACTGCCATGCCATCTGCTGGCCCCCATTAATTGAGCATTTTCTTACCTTGAGTGTGTCAGCAGTCTCAAGACAAACTCTGTTTAGTTCAGGATTGGCAGTTAGGTCCTGTCCTCCTCCCTCATTCTGAAATAGGGCTGGTTAAAGTTCTTATCTTTTGTGGGGAGAGGTTGAGGCCTTGGGGGTGGGTGGGAACAAGTGGGATTCAGGGAGGCCTCATATCTTAGTATCTTCCCAGCCCAATCTCTCATCATTGGGCCAAAGAAAGGAAAAGCAATTACCTGGGAGAATTTTACAATTATTGGCATTGTCCTACCAGTTCCAGCCAGCCACTAGATCCATGGAAACCAGAGTAAAAAAAAAATAAAATAAATCACAAGTGGTGCTGACTCAAATTGGGAAAGGGATGGATTTGAATGGTTCATTTTTACCCAGCACCCAGCAGCTACTTGGTAAGCTTGCTCTGGCCATTGTTTTTGGAACCCTGTGATCCATAGTTCAGCCAACCAAGTTTTCATCCTCCATTTGTCACAAAATGGGGCAGCCAGTGGTATAGTAGTTAAGGCAGGTGTATCCCACATGGCCGACTGCATGGTTTGAGTCCCAGACCAAGCAGCCTGAGTGGCATGCTGGGTACATGTGTATACATGCCCAAAATCCTAAGAGGAGAGTAGAGAAGGAATTGTGGTGTAGGAATGCCCCATGGTGGTGTGTGTGGGGGTGCTTTCTCTCTTTCTCCCCCTCCCCGCCATGAACATACATGCCATCTGGCATACTACAAAATAAAAAAAAATGTAAAGGCTTAAAATGGGAAGAAAATCAAAGATCACTGTCTCTTTCCTTAAGTAGTGGCGGTGAGGAAATGAAAGAATCGAACATGTTTGTTTTACCATTAAAGCATTGATAAAGGGCTTATTGCCACATGATAGAATCTTGGCTTCACGATTGAATGAGAGGGGATCTTGTTTAGTCTTGGACTTAGCTCATAGAATCTTAAAGTAACATGCAGAAACCGCCTTTGAGATTGTAAGTCCTAAATGTCTCTCTGCCTTCATAATTAGACCTGGGAAGCAATCTTGTGAGGTTAAAGACCAATGATAAAGTAAGAAAAATATTTTCCCGTGTCTCCCTAATGCGACTATTCAGATTTTAATATCAGCATGGTGACCATATGCAAAACAGGAAAATTTATATCCTTAGCTCTTGGTAAAAAGTGCCATTTTACACAGATCTCCAGCATGTATGAACGCAGAAACTGACATGGAACCCTACTTAGACAGTGAATGTGACCAGCAGTCCTACAGATAGCCACTCCAGTGTGCAAAGAAAAAGTGATAGAAATGGAAATTTTAGCCTTCAGCACACTGGTACTATCCTCCTTCAGGCCACCAATATGCGTTATGATCAAAGGAAAGGCAATTTAAATTTGTTGGGCAGAATGGACTTAGCTCATAGAATCTTAAAGTAACATGCAGAAACCGCCTTTGAGATTGTAAGTCCTAAATGTCTCTCTGCCTTCATAATTAGACCTGGGAAGCAATCTTGTGAGGTTAAAGACCAATGATAAAGTAAGAAAAATATTTTCCCGTGTCTCCCTAATGCGACTATTCAGATTTTAATATCAGCATGGTGACCATATGCAAAACAGGAAAATTTATATCCTTAGCTCTTGGTAAAAAGTGCCATTTTACACAGATCTCCAGCATGTATGAACGCAGAAACTGACATGGAACCCTACTTAGACAGTGAATGTGACCAGCAGTCCTACAGATAGCCACTCCAGTGTGCAAAGAAAAAGTGATAGAAATGGAAATTTTAGCCTTCAGCACACTGGTACTATCCTCCTTCAGGCCACCAATATGCGTTATGATCAAAGGAAAGGCAATTTAAATTTGTTGGGCAGAATTTTTTTTTTTTTCAGCCCATGGCAAGGCTGTTTTATTTGCTTGACCCTCTCTACTCCTAAAACTATTTATGGTCAGATATTACCAAACGTGTGAAGAGCCACAGAACAAAATTACATTTCTTTTAACCAAGGGTAGGGGAAATAAGTTAATTTCATGCTATTTCTTGAGGTCAGATAACAAAATGCACATTTACCCGGGAAGAGAAATCATAGGCTTTTCTTCCCCAAATTGTGAATCCTGAAAGTAAAAGCCGCTGAGTCCAGGAAGTTGATGAAGTGAAGCTCTGAGAGAACAGCTAGTCCGATGGAGAATCCAATCCTCTGGCAACCAGTCAGGCTGCTTTCAGAGCACAAGGCCCTTGAGAATGGCCCCTGCACTGGCCATTAAGGTTCCAGAAGCCAAGCCTTGTGTGGCTCTGAGATCCCTGCTCCCTGCTGGACCTTTGAAGGCTGCAGTAACAAAGCCAACTCTTGGAGCCAACACACAGTATTAAAAAGTCTTTGCTTTTCCCTCCCCACGTTGCAAACATGAGTCTGTACAAGAAAAAGGATGAGATGAAAAGGAGGGATCAGATGGCTTGTGACCTTCAGAGGGAAGCAAATGACTGAGATTGGTAGCGGGTACTGTTGGGATGTGGAGGAACTAACCCACGATTTTAGATCTGCAAGAGAGACCCGAGGGGTGATGTAATCAAACCCTTTTTCACAGTTGGAGGAACAAACGTCCAGGGAGTTGACCGCTCAAGGTACAGCAAGCTGGTGGCAAGACAGGACTAGAACACATGGCTTTGCACAGAGGTAAGTCCCCTTCCTACCACCATTGTCCTGTGTACAGAAAGGTTAAAGTCCCTTTAAAAAGAAAGAAAATGCTTTCCACATGACAGCATTCTGATGGGAAATAAAACGCAATTAGGCAGACTATCTTTGGTCTCTGCCCTTTCTATGGTTCCCTCATGGTTCAACCTCTGAGATGAATCTAAATTATGGCTCTATTGATGGGAATGTAAATTAGTACATTCATTATGAAAAACTGTATGAAGTTGCCTCAAAAAACTGACAAGAGAATTACAATTTGATTCAGCAAGCCCCCTTTTTTACCCAAAAGATTTGAAACTGGTATGTTGCAGAGATGTCTATCCTTTTGTTCATTGCAGCCTTATTCACAACAGCCACATTTTGAAATCAGCCTAAGGGTCCATCAACAGAAAAATAGATGAAGAAAGTGTGGCATATGTACACAATGGAATACTATTCATCCCTGAAAAAGAGAAGTTCTGTCCTCTGAAACAACATGAATGAAACTGGAGAATTATGCTAAGTGAAATAAGCTGGGCACAGGAAGACAAATATCAAAAGTTCTCTCTCACAAGTTGAATCAAAACAATGGAACTCAGGGAACCAGCAGTTAGCGTAATGGCTATGTCGCTGGACTCCCACGTAGTCGACCGCGGTTCGTGTCCCGGACCCGGTGGCTTAAAACTCACGCCGGGCGCGTGTGCGTGCGTGCCCAACATCCCGAGAGGAGAATGGAGAAGGGATTGCGGCGTGACCATACCCCTGGGGGGTGATTTCTCACTTTCTGTCTCTAAGTCTCTCTCTGTCTGGCGAGCGCACGCACCCTACAGTGAAAATCTCTCAAAAAAAAAAAAAAAAAAAACAATGGAACTCATAGAAGCAGAGCGTCGAATGTAGTTACTAGAGCCTGGGGGCTGGGGGTAGCAGGGAGATAATGGTCAAAGGGCACAAGCCTCCTCAAGAGGAGAAAGATTTTTGGGGACCAGCAGTTAGCGTAATGGCTATGTCGCTGGACGCCCACGTAGTCGAATGCGGTTCAAGTCCCGGAACCGGCAGCTTAAACTCACACCGGGCGTGTGTGTGTGCGTGCCCAAGATCCCGAGAGGAAAATGGAGGAGAAGGGATTGCAGTGTGGCCATCCCCCCTGGGGGGGGGTGATTTCTCGCTTTCTGTCTCTCTGTCTCTCTCTGTCTGGTGAGCACATGCGCCCTATAGCGAAAACCTCTCAAAAAAAAAAAAAAAAGAGGAGAAAGACTTTTTCATTTTTTGTATGTTTTTTGAGATCTATTGGACAATAGAGAGAATATCATCATAGTGTTTTGTACACATCAAAATTGCTAAGACAGTAAATTTCAAATATTCTCATTCACAAAAACGATGTTATGATTTGTTAATCAGCGTGATTTAATTATATTAATAAACCATAAGATCATGTTGCCCCTTATTAACATATGCAACTGTAATTTGTAAATTTAAAATAAAATTAATCAGGAAAAAAATGTATGACCCTCACCAAATCAGTCCTGTGCCACAGACAATCATCCAGAAAAACAGGACCTACAGCTTCCTCCTGCTTGTCTGGCATCCCGGCCCACTACTCAGTGGCTCCCATTCCTGACTATGGAACTCTGGAGAAGGCTTTCCTTTTTCCTCCTAATCTTGTCTTCTATCCCACTGCTGACCAACCAGTCTGAGGGTTTTGGTCCTGAACTCATTGGATTGAAAAGGATGGCTGTACACTCTAAGAAGAGACACCATTTGTGAATTCAAGCAGTTTACAACTTTTCATCAATCTGGTGGAGAGTGACCAACGAGTAAAAGCTCAACTCCCCAAGGGTGTGGCGATGAATGTATCTAAGAGCAGCACCTGAAGATCACCAGCTCTATTTCTAATGAACCCAGAGAGAAAACAGCTGCTCGCAGCTCCCTAGGTAGGTGACTTCTAGATAAAGCGGTTCCCAAACTTCAGTGATCCTCAGAATCACCTGGTGGGCTTCTCGAATACACACAGCTGGCCTTACCACAGGAGCATCTAACTCAGGAGTCTGGGGTAGGGCCAGTGCCTTATTTGCATTTTTAACAAGTTCCCTGCAAGATGTTAATACTGATAGCTTCTGGCCTGAGAATCACACTTGGAGAATCACTGTCCTAGATCAAAACGAGGGCAGTCTCAGAGTAAGGAAGGAAAAACAAGTCTCTGTATTTCCTTTTCAATGGTATTGACTCATGAGATTTCATCGTACAATATGGATGAACAGCCACGAGTCCTACCAATAGAGCTTTTGCTCAGAGTTGCCTTGAATTTTTGGTTTGGGAGACACTCACATGCCCAGGGAATTAGGGATCAAGAAAGAGGCCGTTAATGAAACCAGCAGATGGCATAATGGTTACTTTGCTGACTTTCACATCATAGACCATGGTTTAAGTCTGGACCAGCAGTCTAAAACTCACGACAGGTGCATGTGTATGTGCACAAAATCTCCATAGGGGACTAGAGAAGGGATTGTGGCAGGGCCATCTCCCCCGGGGTGTGTGTGTGTGTGGGTGGGTATTGTGGCAGGGCCATCTCCCCGGGTGTGTGTGTGTGTGTGTGTGTGTGTGTGTGTGATTTTTCACTATCTCTCTGTTTCTGTCTCTCTGGTGAGTGCATGTGTTCTACACCAAAAATGTCTCTTAAAAAAAAAAAAAAAGGCCCTTTGAGGACTAAGAGACCAGTGGACCTTCAGTTAAGATGATGAAACTCTGGTCCTGTGTGCTCAAAGCCACACAGCTGCTGGCACAGTCAGTAGCAAGCTAAACAGCAGGTTCGTCAGTTCTGGTGGACTTGAGGCAGCACTGGGCACATGGGTGTATGCCCAGGATCCTGAGGGCTGGAGGGCTGCGGAGAAGGGATTGCCACGTGATGAGATCCTGTCCAGGGTGCTTTTTTTCCTTCTCTCCATTGTATGTACACACTATCATGAATTACACACACGCACACACATGCACACACAGCACGCTCCGATTATCACAAGCTGAAGTGACTTAATCTAGAAACTTTTTAAGGTCATATCCACAAGCCCAGTAGTCCACACACGTCTATCTAATGCTGGCTTCTAGGGCAGAGTTTGGGCTGTGACGTCAGGCAGAACAGAGGATATTCTCAGCACATCTTCCCTTAAAGAATGCACAGACCAAGAGCAGGTGCCTTTACCAATCCCCAAGTCTTCCAGTCCTCTTCCAGGCTATGCTGAAGGTCTTCCCTGTGGGATGGGTCAAAAAAGGGGGACAAGTTCCCTTGCACAGCACATTCTTGTTGACAAAGCAGTTTTCAGATGTTCTCTTTCAAGTCTCACAATTCTGCAAGGGTTAGTGTCATCCCCATTTCACAGATGAGCAAATGGAAATCCAGTAAGGTTACCCAAGGTCAAAGAATTGAGATTCAAACCCAGGCTGCGCAGGCTCAATGCATGATGCCACACTGCCTCTCAGAGGCCCCAGGACAGATGTGCAGCAGTTTCTGAACAGAATCAAAAGACGACCAACAAAACTAAAATTTCCATACTGTGCAAATAACAGGAGAATAGGGGCAAGGCACAAGCTGTTTGGCCAGCATAAGATGCAAAAACCAACAAAAACAAGATAAAATTAGATTGCCTTTTTTTTTTTTTTTTTTTTTTTTTTTTAGGATATTTACACAGTGACTTCACTGTGTAACAGAGTAATACATTTCTTCCAGGATACACTTAAAGGTTCTTACATAAACTATGCCAAGGAATCTTTAAAAAGACACTTTGTTTGCCACTCCCAGTATTTTAATACTCAATTTTGCTAAAGTTTTTATTTTAGGGTTATCCAGGAAGAAGGAGTACTGTAGGAAGTCAAACTGCTTTGTTAAGGGTGGTCAATTTCAGAAAACCAGTGATGTTGAGAATGCTTATTGAGACAGCTTTAAATATGTATTCATGAAGATGCACTTTTCTTATAAGCTCATTCTCCTCCTTGCTTCTTATCTCTCTTCTGTCCTGGGTCAGAGCCAGCCCTAGGCAAAAACCGGCAAATAGAAGTTTATTTTCAGCACCACCTCCCCTTTCCTAATCTCCACCACTCCCCCCTATAAAAGTCTTCCTATAAAAACTCCAGGTACTTCTCCCTACCTCCCTTCGGCCAAGGACTCAGTTTTCTTTCCTTCCCAATCAAAATCTGCCCTCCAGAAAGGATATGATCAAATTTTTCACACTTTGGACCAGTGGTTCCCAACTTTGGCTGCACATTAAAATTGCTTTATATGTTTAAAAAATATGCCAATGCCTGGGCTCCACCTGAGATAAATTGCATCGGAATCTCTGATAGCGGAGCTCCAGCCTCAATACTTAAAAAGAAAGAGAGAAAAACCTCTTCTAAGTGATTCTAACATGCAACTAGAGTTGAAAAATCACTGTATAGACATTAATAAAAAGGCTTATAATATTACCCTTTCTGGCAGTAATTGCATTTTCTATCATAACAAAGCCTTAGTAGTGGAATGTTTCAGGCAGGCTGTAAGATTAGAGGGAGAGTGAGAGAGAGAGGAGTTGCTCCCTGTAGAGGTAGGCATCCTATGTTTTCACCTTCACTACTGAGCTTTATGACCTAGCAACAAGAGAGGGCTTCAGATACTTGCACTTGGCTTAAAAATCTTTCTGATTTGCCTCTCAGACACACCACTCTTTGACTCGTGTTCACATTGGTGACATTTAGCCCCTTCCCTTATTTCTATTTTCTTTTCTTTCTTTCCTTTCTTTTCTTTCTTTTCTTTTCTTTTCTCTTCTCTTCTCTTCTTTTTTCTTTTCTTTTTCTTTTCTTTCTTTCTTCCTTCGTTTCTTTTCTTTCTTTCTTTCTTTCTTTCTTTCTTTCTTTCTTTCTTTTTTCTTTTTCTTTCTTTCTTTCTTTCTTTCTTTCTTTCTTTCTTTCTTTCTTTCTTTCTTTCTTTCTTTCCTTTCCTTTCTTTCTTTCTTTCTTTCTTCTTTCCTTCCTTCCTTCCTTCTTTCCTTCCTTCCTTCCTCCCTCCCTTCCTTCCTTCCTTTCTTTCTTTTTTTTTAAGAGGTTTTTGCTATAGGGTGTTTGTGCTTGCCAGAGAAACAGAGACAGAAAGAGAGAAATCACCCCCCAAGGGGGATGGCCACACCACAATTCCTTCTCCTCTATTCTCCTCTTGGGATCTTGGGCACACATCCACAGTGTGAGTTTAAGCTATCTGGTTTGGGACTCGAACCGTGATCGACTACATGGGAGTCCAGCGACATAGCCATTATGCCAACTGCTGGCCCCTCTATTTTCCTTTTATGCTGGCAGATTATTTTCCTTCTTGGGCCTGCTTTAAATACTTGCCCAGGGGCCAGCAGGAGGTGTGGAGGTTAGGGTAGCTTTATTCCCAGTCTGAGTAACTGACCTGGCAGTTGAAAAACACACTGGGTACATGTGTGTGTGTACCCGGGATCCCAAGAGTAGAGTAAAGGGATTATGGCATGGCTATCTACCCCCGAACCCCAGGAGGGGATTTCTTGCTTCCTTCTCTATCTCTTTTTGTCCCTTCCTGGTGAGCACACATGCCCTATAGGAAACTTAAAAAACAAAAAATTTTAAAAAGACAAATACCTGTTTGTGCTTTCTAGCATTTGACTAGAAGAGGAGATGCCCTGATTCATTTTAACATGGCAAATGCTTTGAAGGTGGTCCTTGGGTTGCCCTGTAAAGGAAATCCATTAAAGTGGGCTCTCTGAATAACCTCATAGGATGGAAATTTGGTAGGATTGCCAAGAAAGCAGGGTCTGGTTTTTACTTTGTGGGCTCTGAGCCACAGCTGCATCATTGTGTGTGAAGGTAACTGGGCCCTTGCAAAGTGGCTCATCCTAATCTACTGCCCAAGAGTTATAACCCCAACATACTCACTTTCATGGAAATCTTCAATTGCTAAGTGGCTATTGTTATTGGCCAGCCTACACCTTAGGTTAGGAAATTTAATTAATGCCAGAAGTTTTCTTAGTATGAATAAGGGTAGAACAAAAGTACACATCAAAAATGTACTTCCATGAAATTCTTCCAGAGTTTCCATCTGGAACTTCTAGAAGAAAACAATAGATTCCTACACATTCATGGCATCTTCTTCCTTGCCCTTGAAACAGAGAGCTGCATTCTGAGTTAGACTCTGGGAGTGGTGGGCGGACCATTCCAAGAAGCTACCACAGTTGAAGGGGTATTGTCAGAGTCAGTTCCCTTATGTCTGTTGTAGTCCCTTCAATGAAACCAGTGGTCCTTCCACTCGTTTACTGTTTTAAAATTCCTAATAACCAGTCCATACCCTGGGCCAATGAGATCAGAATCCCTAGGGGTGGGAGTGCATGGCATCAGCACATTAGGGGTGCTAAAAATACCACAACATTTTGCCATTGAACTCAGATTATTTTTTATATCTCCTCTAGTCGATTATAATGAAACACTGAGTTGGTGCGTCACTGAACTATGTCTGCCAGGTATTAGTATACCCACGGACAGACTTCGCTCTCACCTTGGCAGGGCTAGAAATAAATTTCCATCCTCTCTTTCTGTTTGCCATCCCATTAAAGAAGTCTCAGAATAGGGGAAGCGTATATTTTATTTATAGTTAATTGTTACTGTTAGTTATAAGCCAGGCACTGAGGAGATCTTTTCATACTGTCTCCTTAGTTCTGGACCGCAGGGCTGACCTTCTCACAAATACAAGTCAGTCCCAACCCTGAGGTCTCCTTAATCAAAAACTCGGAAATTGTTTGCTAGGAATCTGACCATTTTAAACACTTCCCAATGACTGCTCACTTAGAACTAGGGCTGAGAGCCACTGAGCCAGGGAGATCACCTGGAACTTGTGTCATCCTTTGACTCTTGTCATAACAGTATCACTCTTTTCCAGAGCCAGATTATGGGATGGACCAACCCGACAGGCGCCTGTAGCAGCAGTGTATTAGGAGTGCTCTGAATACCACGGAAACATGTTTCAATGAACTGATCTTCTAACATGAAGGGCAAACACAGTCCAGCTTCTACTGAAGTAGACGACTTCACTGACCACATGTTCATATCCCGAGTCAAACAGAAATATGATGAACATGGCACACGTCCAAGATCCTGACTTAGAGGGTTGGGGAAAGGAATCACAGCATGACAAGATCCTGGAGGGGGTGACCTACTCTCTTTCTCTCTCAAGCACTCTCCCTCAAAAATAAAATGAAGTTTAAATCCTGGAGGGGGTGACCTACTCTCTTTCTCTCCCAAACACTCTCCCTCAAAAATAAAATGAAGTTTTTTAAAAAAAAAAGGCAGAAGGGGAGAAGACAAAAGAATAGGAAAGGAAGAAAAGTAAAAAAATCCAATACCATCCTTGCTGATATTGACCCCTCCCTACTAAACCATATTTTCAACAATCTCAAACACACGTATTTCAAACCAGTCCTAATTTCTTAATGTCAGATTCTCACTGATGCTATTGGGTTGCTTTCAGGTAGACTGTATGATTAAAACAAGGCCAGTCCTGTTGCCATTCATCAGACACTTACTATGAATCTGGTTCCGAGTGCTCACCTAACTATAACTTCTTACTATAACTTCGCATTTTAGAGAGAGTATTCATTCATTCATGCATTCAAGTATTGATGGGATGCTGCAGAAAAAGGCAGTCTTTGATATTAGTAACTATGCAGACTCTGGAATGAGACAGCATGACTTTCAGTGCTTGCCCACTGAGCCACCGATTGTATAACTTTAAACAAATTACTCTTTCCTTTTTTAAAAAAAAAAATTGTCAGAGGACACAGGCACTTATGGGGGGGGGAGGAAGGAGAAAGTACCACTGCACGGGGGATAGTCAGGCCACAATCTCTACTTTTCCATTTCTTCCCTTTTTTGGGGGGATTTTGGGCATGCACACACATGAGCTTGGTATGTTTTTCAAGCCACAGGGCCTGGGAGCCAAACTGTGCGGTCAGCCATATGGGATCCAGCCACTTTAACCACCATCCCACTGACTGGCCCTGATTTACTCTTTCTAAGCCTTGGAGTTGCCTCCTCTGTAATTACGGATAGTAATAAGATCCCCATAAATGAGTAATTCATTACAACACTGAACACAATGTCTGATAACAATTCACGAAGAGCTGTAAAGCATTAGAGATTGTTAGTTCTCTGATGCGCACTATCTGCTAGACATGTGCTAGGTGCTGGGTTCCTTTATCTTGTGAGCAAAGTCATCCACCATTTGTTTATTCATCTTTTAGTAAGTCAATCTGTCAACAAACCATTTTTTAAATGCTATGCTAGGCTATGAGAGCTCACAGGTAAAGAGGAGACAGTAAACAAACAATGGAAACTAGAGGTGGTGAGAGCTGTGGAGGAGTGTGTATGTGTGCGTGCATGCGTGCGTGCATGTGTATACACATACATGTGTAATGCGCAGTGCTACGGCAGTGCCGAAGGAGGGGCCGGGGACCTTGGGGTGGGGCATGGGCAGTAGACAAAGGCTACTTAGCACATGGACATTTGAATACATCTCAAAGGGAGAAATGCAGTCAGTGATTATCAGGGAGGGAGGTAGAGAAGAGCAGTCCTGGAAGAGGAAAAGCCACGTGACAGTTTAGTTGTCTCAGATGATGGTCATCTTACTGAAAAGGAAAGATCTTGACTTTGTCCTGGATTTGGCAGTCTAAAGAGTTGGGATTTAATTTTTGAGCCTGTAGACCTAAATCTGTCAACACTCTTCTCAGAGAATCCTTGCAAAGATATGATGGGTAACCTATGCAGTTCTTACGAATCAACTGAGCAAAGCTGTAGGCAAGTACTGTTTTCCTGTGACAATCATGCAGTCATCTATGCAAGAAACTGCGAGTCCAAAGGCAAAGAAGGAATTTGAGTCGAATAAATGTTTTGCAATGGATATTCCAGTATGATTTTCCTATCACTTAGATTTGTTTTATTAGCCTTTAAATATCAAATACATGATTTGGCAGCAAAAACATGCTTTTGAAATGTTAACAGGAAGAGGTTTTTATCAACATTCAGTTATTAGCTTAGAATCTATTCCAAACACAAAGGATCCCATCACCGGGTTTTTATAGGAAGAACACTCTACTGATGCAGCTACAAGACATAGAGCAAACCTGTCGCAGTCTGTGTCACTCTCCCCCAGCTCCAGAGGCTGCAAGGACCCCTGTTGGCATGCTTCTGCACACTCCCAGATCTGGGATGGTTCCTGGGAAGTATATGTTAGCCCCTAAATCTGGATGCTTGCAGTGCAATACGATGAGGAAATAAACAAAAACAAAATGAGAAGTATGTACATGATCGCTTCTGAAAGTTAGGACTGAGAGTAATGTTTTCTCTTTATATTTTCCAAATTTTCTGCAATGATTTTCTATTTTACTTCTTGATACGTTCCCACGAACTACATAATGTACACGACGAGAAAACAAGGCAAACACTCTATCATTTGCACCTCATGTAATACCCTCTCTCATGCCTCATAAATCCATTCTACTTTGTTTAATACAACTGTGGCAGGGACATGAACCCCAGGACTTGTTTAAATTTGACTTATAAAATTCATTGGTTAACTTTCATTCTTGTGCATTTCCTTTGGTTGCATTACATTATGTTTTGGAGCTTATGGTTGAACTATGTTAGTAATGTGTGCTTTAAGTTAAATTATCGTCAGAGCTGATAAAGCAATAGTTAGACAATGGCTGAGCATGGATCTATGTCCTAGAAAAGCTTCACTAGAAACCTACTGTAACAGGAACAATAAGCTTGGAGGTAATTCACTAAAATTTCCCCAAAGTACTTATAACAAAATACATGAAGCCAGTAATGACAACATTTTAATCATGTGTAAATACCAATAGCTAATATTATATTTTGATAATCAAATCAGGATTAATATAATCTTACCGACTGCTTCTTTCCTCAAGAAATTAAATTATGGGGGACAAACGTCATCTCCTGGTCATACTCTTACACACCAAGAAACATTTTAATTGTAAATGTGCCTTTTAGAACCTTTAAATTTCAAAAAGATGAGGAGGACGGATCCCGTGTACTTACTAATCTGTAAATAGAGTACCAGGCCAAGAATCAATTCTGAAATGTGGCATCAATTGCACAGGCTTCCACTTAGTTTTAGTTGAATAAAAGCCCTACTAGATACGCAAATAACATCAAACTTGCTGGATTAAAGAGAGGCCCCTCATACTCTAAATCATGATTGTCAATCATCACCCAGGATTAAGGGATATATTTTAAAAACCTAAAAGCAAGCGCTTCCTTTTAACTTCTGCCTACTGCGCATTTTGGATTATCGCCCAGAAATAGTATTACTTGAAACAAGACTGCCTCCCTCCTACCATCTATGAGAAGTGCATTGTTACCATCTGCTGTTGTCTATTTGGAATAAAACTCAGCAAGGCATGCAGCTTAATGTGCAGAGCCCCTCAGCAGACTATGCTTGTGTTTAGAACGCAGCTTCACATTTAAATGGAGCTGATTTTCGGTTTAGTCCGTGTTTTCTCAACATTGCTATCCTCCCCACCAGAAAGAAGCAAATTAGTCTAAGGACTAAGACGACCACGACGTATTCACATGGTAAAGTGGAAACTTCCTTTAAACCCTGCAGAGACCAGTGAAGCTTTCCTTGTAAACTCTCCAGGTTTATTCAGGTGAATAATTTCCCCATTTTGTGTTTTCTCATTAGCATTACCCTCTCCAGGCATCCATATGACTTTCACCACTAGAAAATACTCTTTTTAAAAAGGCTTGTGTTCTTAGTGAATAAGACTCAAACGATATACTAATAAAAGGCCTTGAAAGATTCATATTTTATATATAACACGGAACCTTTTTTTAAAGTGCTAATAAGGCCTCACAGCAGACACTACGTGAATTTGTATGAAAGATGTTACTATGTGCAAATCATCTCTCTAAAGTAGCCACAAGAAACTGATAACAGGTTTTTTTCAGTTAGCAGTCAGGAGAGACAGAGCTTGGAGGGAGAAAGACATTGACTTGTCTATAGTATTTTGTGCATTTTAACATATACATGCACTAATATTTTCAGTGTATCACATCTTTCAGTTTAACCAAGTTATTTAAAATTGTGAAAAGAATGAAAAATATGCACTGGTTCTTTAAATTTAAAAAAAATCACATTCCAGGACTAATCTTATCAAGAAATAACCTTTTAATAAGATTATTAAAACAAAGTGTTAATTTATGAAAAGTTCAATGTTCTATTAAAATGCTAACAAAACACTGAATTATAACCCAACAGGTCGCTTCATTGAATTCATTCATCCACTCCTGGCAAAGACATTCCAAATTTGAACTTAATTAATATTCCTTCTTTTGGTTTCCATAGTTTCTTTTTAAACATGAGTACCAGCAGAAACTGGCAGTAACTTTACCCATATTCTCAATAATAACCCCCTTCTGACTGTCAATATGTGTAAAAAGGAAAAAAATTTCCATATCCAGAAGAGCCACCATTTTCCTGTCTTTTGTTTAAAAATATGCTGGTAACATTTTCGGTCTTTCTTATTTTGCATATGCAGTTTGCCATACTTAACTCTTGCCCTGCCTGTGGTTCACTTGACTCACTACTCAGCTAAAAAATGAACACCCAAAAGGAGTGTTGTCATTCCTGGATCCAGACAATAACCATGCATTCCATAACCTCAAATCTTGCCATGGTCGACGAAGCTGGGTCCTGACAGTGTCCTAGTAGCCACAGATACCATGGCTTTCAAGTTAGCTGGGTGCAGAAGATTCCTTTGCTTTTACTTTAACTTCCGAACAACTGAAAACAAAGAAATTGGTAAGAAACAACATCTATGTTAGTAAATGACAAGTGGTTTGTTTATTTGGGCACAACTAATTCACTGTATTCTGTGTATAACCTCCAAGGCCAAATATTCGCCTTTGCTTTTTTCGTTTTTACTATAGGGCACCTGTACTTGCCAGAGGAAGAGGTGGAGGTAGCCATACTGCAGTCCTTTCTCTTCCATTCTCATCTTGAGATTTCAGGCATGCATACACATGTGCCTAGTAAGTTTTTTCAGGCTGCCAGGTGTGGGACTCAACCACGTTGTTGGTCACGTGGGACTCAGCTGCCTTAACCATCATGCCACCTGGCTGGACCACTGAGTATTTTCTTCCAGCCCAAAGAAGACAGAATCAGTGTTGTGCCTCCTTTCTCTGCCCCATCTCCTCTTGTACCATCTTGTCCTCACTGGTCTGATTGCCTTCTGTGAGTCACAGTGTCCCCAGAAGCATGCTGGCAGGCTGCAACAGCAAATCCAATGTTTTTGTATCCACTTCATTTTAGTCTAGAATGCCCATGTCTGTCATGATGCTGTTGCTCTTATTTTTTATCTAGCTTCTCCATCTCTATGCACTGGCACATTCCACTGATGGAAAATACTTTTGCCAACTACGTGTGTCTGTGGTGGTTTACAGTAAGAGTTATAGCTTCATCGATCTGGCATGCACTCCATTTCCTCTGGTTTGCACAATCAGGCCTGGACCACACAGTATATCAGTCCCTATGGTCCCCACTTGTACAGTTCTTTGCATTCACTCCTCTCTGGCCATCGGTGTCAAAGGTACATATGTAGACCCAACCCAAGAGGCCATGAGGTCAATGGCCTTGCTTGTCACTTCTCTCTGGTCTTGTTGACAACCATAGTTATATCAACAAATAATGGCACAGGGCAGTCTGTTCTCATGGCCATTGCTGGCCTTATCTTGTCCACTGTTACTCTAGGAGACTCACTGATCCCTGCTTCATCTTGTTTGGTTTTCAGTGAGCAAAATAAACTTGCAAGCAAGGGTTAGCCAGGAAGACAACATGCCAGGTAACAACAGACTATTTTGAGTTGGATGTTTCCTCAAACCTTTCTTCCTTCTTCTGTGATTATAAATCAAAGGATAAAAACGCTGATGTTTAACATGGAAAAAAGTGTGGCACGAACTGAAACAACTGTTTTCCTAGAAAAGCCCTAGGAATAAATCCAAGTAGAACTTAAATTCAAATCCATTGAAAAGTAAGTGTGCTGAACTTAAATGAAAAATATCTATCACTCAAGAACATAAAACCAGATGGAAAGATACACCATCTTCTTGGATGGAAAGAATTTAATATTAAAAATGCCAGTTCTTCCCAAATTAATATACCCATGCAACACGGTTCCGATCAGATTCTCAACAAACACAGAGGCGTACAGACGTCCTTCTCTCCTTTACTTAGGTGTGGGCTCCCCTGTCACCATCACTTCACTTGATGAAACACGAGTTCAGAGATGATGCTTTCTCTGCCGTCCTGACCGCCATTTTAAAAACAGATGCTCTTCCCTCATAACCCTCTTTTTCTCTATATCTGGGTCTATTCCCTCTTTCCCCAAAGCATTTATCACTTTCTAGTGTATTACAGAATTTATGTACTAATTATACTGATTGTCCAGCTTCCGCTGCTAGAATATAAGCTCAACAATGTCGGGAACTTTGTTCACTGAGCTACCTCATATGGAACAGTGCCTTCTCCTCCATTCTCCTCTCAGGATCTTGGGCACGCATGCACACGCGCCCGGCGTGAGTTTTAAGCCACCAGGTCCGGGTCGCGAACCGCGGTCAACTACGTGGGAGTCCAGCAACATAGCCATTACGCTAACTGCTGGTTCCCTAAGCAACTGATTTTGTAAGAAATGTAGCATGATGTTCAACAGAATACAAGGAGTCTTAAAAAAGTTATGAAAAATGTGTATTAAGAAAAATTTAGGGCTTAAAACTCACGCTGGGCGCGTGAGCATGCGTGCCCAAGATCCCGAGAGGAGAATGAAGGAGAAGGGATTGCGGCATGACCATCCCCCCCCAGGGAGTGATTTCTCGCTTTCTGTCTCTCTGTCTCTCTCTGTCTGGCGAGCGCACGAGCCCTATAGCGGGGGGAGGGGGGGGACACCTCTCCAAAACAAAACAAAAAAAAAAAATAAGAAAAACTCAGGGCCAGCAGGTGGTATGGCCATAAGGTGCTGGATTCCCATATGGCTGACCACAATTTAATTCTTAGACCTGGTGGCTTGAAATTCATGCTGAGCAGGACGCATGTGTGTCCAAAATCCCAGGACGAAAATAGAGAAGGGATTATGGTGTGGCCATCCCTCCAGGGGGCGATTTCACTTTTCTTCTGTCTCCGTTTCTCTCTCTCCAGCAAGCACAGGCACACTATGGCAAAAACCTTAAAAAACAAAAACAAACAAACAAACAAAAATTATGCAGGGATTTAGACCTTTTTTTGCCCAAAATAAATTGGTATTTATATTTCTTTTTTTATTAACTTCTTTAAGTCCCCTTATATAGATGCCAATATCTGACTGCCTGTGTTCAGTCCTGGCTCTACCTTCTACTACCTGGCTGGATATATGTTGGGCTTTTCCATGCTTCAACTCTTTTTATTTCTCTTAATTTTAAATAATTATTATTTTAAAATTTGCTATAGGGTTTGTGTGCTCACCGGGGTGGGGGGAGAGGGAGAGAGAGAGAGTCCCAGCCATGTTTGAGACTCAAGCCGTAGTCAGCCATGTGGGAGTCTAGCACTTTAACCACCACACCACCTGCTGGGCCCCCACGCTTCAACTCTTCCATCCATAAAAAGATGATAATATTTGCATTGACCTCAGAGAATTTTGTGTAGATTGAATGTGGAATCATTTAAATAGCATCTGCACAGAGTGAGTGCTGCATGAACGTTAGCTATCATCATTAATTCGGTCTGGGCTCTTGAAGCCTTGGACAAGTGCTTTCCTATGTGTGGAATTATATAGGAATCTCAGTGTTCCTATGTGGCCATATTAAAATGGACTAACTTGTGATTTGAAAAATCCATTCTACTGTGACTGACATCCTGGTCCCACTCGCAATCATTTTAAGGCAGAAAAATGAATGGGCTTTGGACTCAGGAGTAGGGCAGAGAGAAGCACTTTGAGTCTGGATTTGGAGCATGAAAGTTCTTGGAGAGTTTTGCTGATGGGCGTTAAATTGGTCTCAACATCAGGAGACTGACAGAAACTCCACAGGGTCCCTGATACTGAATTTGGGGCTCATGAACCTAAGAAAAATCATTGCCAATAGCAGAGCAAATCACCTTTGGAGCTGCTCATTGGTTATCCCCCAAACGTGCAGTAAAACTTTATAAAACGCTCTGACCTTAGTGTGGGGGACGTTCAAGGTGTTGGATTGGAGTTGTTAGAATTTTAATATTTTAAAATAATTGACCTTTTATAGCCAAAGCCAGGAAAGCAGTACACTACACAACTTATCTTTGCTTATACTACGTGGCATATTTCTGCACTGTTTGGAGTATTTACAGCTTGTATTCATTAATTTAGAAAAGAGAAAAGGGGGAAATGACATACACATATGTATTTTAATCCATTCATACAGAAATAACTGTAGTTCTTTAGTAGTAGTTCTTAGCTTTCAGATCAAATGATAGTACATATTCAACAAATAGTCTAAGCCAGGAGTTCTATTATAGTCAGAAAGTTCTAAGAAATATGCTTCTAGACTACATATTATTATTATTTAGGTTTTTGCTGTAGGGTATGTGTGCGTGCTGGAGAGAGACAGAGACCGAGAGAGGGAAAGTGAGAAAGCAGTCCCAAGAGGGGATGTGCACTCCACAATCCCTTCTCCATTCTCTTCTTGGGATTTCGAGCACACATGCACACATGCCTGGCATGATTTTCAAGCCACTGGGTCTGGGACTCAAATTGCGGTTGACCATGTGGGAGTTCAGCACCTTAACCACTGCACCACCTGATGGCCCTGACTGCAAAGTATTTTTAACAGCACCATTCATGGCTATGAATAAAAAAAAAACATAGTTATGTTTCATTCACTTTCTTTTAAATAGTCCTTTTATTAGAATATAACAAATTCAGGAGTGAACAAATTATAAATTTATTCAGTGATCTGTTATGAAGTGAACACACTCATGTAACTATTCAGATCAAGAAATATCCTAGAAGCTACTCTGCACTGCACAGACACTAACCCTCCTCTTCAAAAGAAAGAATGGAAATACTGGGTATACATATGCAGTAGGAAAAAGTCATCCAAATAGCAACATATCTATTCCCACCAGAAATATATGAGTTGTTCCACTTGCTTCACATTTGCCAACATACAGAACTGTCAGGGCTCAAATTCTGAAATTCTGTGGGTTGTTTAATGCTCTTAACTTTGAAATTCTGTGGCTTTAATTTGCAATTCTCAGATGACCAATGAGCACCTTCTGTTATGTCTACTGGGCACTAACCATCTTCTTTTGTGGATTGTTTTTCATAGCTTTTTGCCCATTTTTTTAATTGGGATGTCTTTTCCTTAATGATTTGCAGAAGTTCCCCATATATTTTTGGGTAAATGTTGTCAACTATTGATATTAGCAATTTTTTCCCTTTGGGTTAACTTTTTAATTTCTTAGTTTAATTCCAATAAATAAACCTTTTTAAAATTTTTCATACCTCGGGAACCAGCAGTTAGCATAATGGCTGTGTCGCTGGACTCCCATGTAGTCGACCACGGTTCGCGTCCCGGACCTGGTGGCTTAAAACTCACGCCGGGCACGTGTGCGTGCGTGCCCAAGATCCCGAGAGGAGAATGGAGGAGAAGGGATTGCGGCGTTACCATCCCCCCTGGGGGGTGATTTCTCGCTTTCTGTCTCTATGTCTCTGTCTGTCTGGCGAGCACACATACCCTATAGCAAAAATCTCTCCAAAAAAAAAATTTTTTTTTCATACTTCTAAATCCATTCCCCAACCTCTCAACACCATCTATGAGTGTTGGATCAATATCTTTCAAACTTGTGTTATTGTGGGTATTTTCACTTCTTTTATGAATCATGAACACTTTTAATGGCTTCTGAAAGGGTGAATCCTTTACAGGTTTTCAATTTACTTTGCCCAGGCCTATCAGAGGAAATCAGTATTTATGGCAGCTCTAGCCCTATAAAATATGTATTTCTTTTTCTTTTCTTTTTATTTTTTTGGAGAGGTTTTTCACTATAAGGCGCGTGCGCTCGCCAGACAGAGAGCGACGTAGAGCAAGAAAGCAAGAAATCACTCCCCAGGGGGGATGGTCACACCGCAATCCCTTCTCCTCCATTCTCCTCTCAGGATCTTGGGCACGCATGCACACGTGCCTGGCGTGAGTTCTAAGCCACCGGGTCTGGGACGTGAACCGCGGTCGACTACGTGGGAGTCCAGCGACATAGCCATTACGCTAACTGCTGGTTCCCTTTCTTTCTTTTTTTATAGAATTATTTTTATTTAACTTTATTTAGACATCTACTTATTTATTTCAGTTTGACCAGAGATGGGCAAAGCAAGTGGGAGAGATAAAGAGAGTGATAACGCAAGCCACCAGGTCTGAGACCTGAACTGCAGTTGGTCATGTGGGAGTTCAGCGCCTTTAACCACCACACCACCTGTTGGCCCCTAAAATATGTATTTCTCTTTTTTTGAAGAGGTTTTTGCTATCGGGCATGTGCGCTAGCCAGACAGACAGAGAGAGAGATAGAAAGCAAGAAATCACCCCCCCCAGGGGGGATGGCCATGCCCCATTACCCTCTTCTATTCTCCTCTTAGGATCTTGGGCACACATGCACATGCAACTGGCTTGAGTTTAAGCCATCGGGTCCAGGATTTGAACCATGGTTAGCTACATGGGAGTCTAGTGGTATAGCTATTATGCCAACTGCTGGTCCCTAAATATGTATTTCTTAAACAAAAACTTCAGAGTTCAAATTACTCCTTATTTCATGGGCTGTTGTGTTAGCAGATGTCTGTTACTGCATTGCTAACAAAAATACCTGTGACTGGGTAGTTTGTAGAGGTGTATTTGACCCATGATTCCAATGGCTGGAAAGTCCAAATGCATGTAGCTGGCATCAGGCTGGCCTATGTCATATCATAGCTGACAGAAGCAGAGAGGATGGCAGGCATATAGACAGTGTGAGGTGCAGGCAACTCTTTGAACAAACCACCTATAAGAAACCCTCTTGTGAGAGCTAGATCTCATTCAGTTTCTCAAGAGAGAGCATTAACCCTTTCATGAGGCCAATGCTTCCATGATCCAATTATCAACCACTAGAAACAAATGATAAAACATGAAACTTTGGGGTACAAACCATTATCCAAACAGTAACAATAGCCATGAAAACAACATTTATCTCCTTGTACATCTCCACCAGAGCTCTTGGGTGACTATGTGCATTGCCCAATAAACAACATTTTGAAAATAATCATTTTTTTCCTAAGCAATAGGTCTCAATAGTAGGCTTTAAATATTCATTAAATCATGTTGTAAACTGATGTGTTGTCATCTAGTCTTTTCTGCTTCATTTATAAACCACAGGCAAAGTAAGTTTGGCATACTTTTAACGGGTCCTAAATTTTTTTTGGAATGGTAAATGAACATTAGTCCCAACTTAAAGTAACCAGCTGCACCAACAAGAATGAGCCTGTCCTTTGAATCTTTGAGGCCAGGTATTAACTTCCCTCTAGCTAAAGTAGTGCTAGATGGCATATTCCTCCAATATAAGGCTGTGCTGTTCATATAAACTATCTGTTAACTGCAGCTGCCTTTATCAATTCTCTTTGCTAGATCCATTGAATAGCTTGCTGCAGCTTTTACATTAGCTTGCACTGCTTCACCTTGCACTTGTTATAGAGATGGCTTCTTTCCTTAAACTACATGAAGCACTCTGTTAGCTTCAATGTTTTCTTTTGCAGCATCCTCACTTCTTCAGCCTTCATAAAACTGAAGAGTTAGGTCCTTGCTCTGGATTAGGTTTTGGCTTAAGTTAATTTTGTGACTGGGTTGATCTACCCAGACCACTAAAACTTTCTCCATGTTAGTAAGCAACAGGGTTACTTTCTTATCAATCATGTGAGTAGCACTGGAGTAGCACTTTTAATTTCCTTCAAGAACTTTTCCTTTGCTGTCTCAACTTGGCTGTTCGGCACAGACGAGCTTTCAGATAATCTCGTCTTTTGACAAGCCTTCCTCAATAGCTTGTGTTGAAAGTGAGAGATGTGTGACTCTTCCATTCACTTGAACACTCAGAGGCCTTTGTAGAATTATTGTATATTATATTGATATAATATCAATATTGTATCTCAGGAAGCCTAAGCAGAGAGAGACTGGGGAACGACCTGTCAATGAAGCAGTCAGAATACGTACATTTACCAGTTAAGTCTGCTGTCTTGGTGTGTTTTGTGACTGCTCAAAAAAAGAACAATAATATCAAAGTTCACTGATCATAGATCACCATAACTGATAGAATAATAGTTTCAAATGCTGCAAGAATTTCCAAAATATGACAGTCATGAAGTGAGCACATGCAGCTGCAAAATGCTACCAAAAAACTTGTTCCATGCAGGGTTACCATGAAATCTAAATAAAAAAAAAAAAAAAGGCAAATATGGCCAGCAGTTGGCGTAATGGCTGTCATTGGACTCCCATGTAGTCGACCACGGTTCAAGTCCCAGACCCAGTGGCTTAAATTCACACTGGACATGTGTGCATGCGTGCTAAAGATCCCGAGCAGAGAATGGAGGAGAAGGAATTGAAGTGTGGCCATCCCCCCTGGGGGGTGATTTCTCGCTTCCTGTCTCTCTGTCTCTCTTTCTGGTGAGCACATGCACCCTATAGCAAAACCTCTCCAGAAAAAAGGACAAATAGTATCTGTAAAGTGCAATAAAGCAAAGCACAATGAAACAAGGTATACCTGTGTTTTCTATGTTATATCTCACTAGATTTCAGTTGCTAATATTTTGTTTAGGATTTTTGCATCTATGTTCATGAGATAGGCTTTCATTTTTCCTTTCCTGTAATGTACTTGCTAGTTTTTGACATCAAAGTTATTTTGGTTTCAGAAAATATGATAGGATTTTTCCCTTTCTTTACTATTTTTAGAAATAGTCTGTATTACCAAAATTAGTATTATTTTTCCTTTTATTGTTTGGAAGAATTTATCAAGGAAGTCATTTAAGTCTAACTTTTCTTTAATTACAGATTTACTATTAATAGATATAGCACTGTTAACATTTTCTATTTTATCTTTTAATCAGTGGTTGTAAGTTTTTAATAACTTCTGAAATGAAGTAACCACTAAACATATTTTTTAAAAGTTTATTAGCAAGAGTTGGCCTTAATAGACTTTTCTTTTCTTAACATCTGTGGAACACAAATGAAGCTTCCCTTTTCATTCCTGATACCTTGATTATGTCTTCTCTTTTTGTCTTCATTAGTCTTGTCAGAAGTTTATCAGTTTAGACTTTCCACAAAAACCTCTTTTGTTGATTTCTTTTTTCCTTTTTTTCTTTTTTTTTAATTTTTAGAGTGTGCATGCACTAGTCAGAGAGAAAGAGGGAGAAAGCATTCCCCAATAGGGTGTGGTCATGCAGCATTCCCATTTCATCCACTAGGCTACAGGGCTGTCTCAAGCATTTTACTTTACTAAAGAAAGTTAAATACACATTCAAATGAAAATATTTATTAAGTATAATTTCAGAGTTTTAATAAAATTCATATCTAGATGGGTTGGACCCAATCCCTAGTGGCTAAGGGAGCCAGATCTCACAGGGCCAACTATCAGTTGAAACCTGGCCTGGCAGCTTAAAATACAGACTGGTGCATGTACATGTGTGCCCCAAATCCCAGCAGGATGAAGAAATTAAGAGACTGTGGCATAATCACACCAGTGTGGGGTGCTTTTTCCCTCTCCCTCCCTGTTTCTCTAGCAAGTGCACACACAATCTAGTCAATCAATCAATCAATCAATAGTATCTAGAATATTCTTACCTGTTAAAAAATTCAGTATTGTGTAAATGTCCCCTTTGTCAAAGCCATCAGTAATCACAGTAAGTTATTTCATCTCATTATATTAATAAAAATTCCTAAAGCAGAATAAAAAGCATATACAATGTAAAGATGACAACGTGAAATTTTTCCCTAACAGATTCAGAAATAAAGTTACCCCCAAAGGAATTTGTTAACTTTTGGTTAGCTAGTAGCCCAGCTGAAATAACCTAATGTCAAATAACTCCAAATGTCAAAAAAGGTTTTCAAAACATTTCTAAAGTCCACCAAGGAAAATTAGTTTGTGGCATAATCTGTAATTACTCATTACACATACTGTTGCTCAAGTCATTTTGTTGACCTTACTGAGATAAACATGCAATTTTTGCATGTTAGGATGAGCTGGCCTCATAGCCTACTAAATAAAGGAGCCAGATCCCACAGAGCTGATTGCAGTTCAAATCCTGACCCCAGAGGCTTGAAAAAACATGCCAGACGTGTGTGTGCATGCCCCAAATTCCAACAGGATAGAGAAATGGAGAAGGGATTGTGGCTTGACCATGCCCCATTGAGGGGTGCTTTCTCTTTCTCTGTGTCTCAGGTGAGCACATGTGCCTTCTGGGAATTAAAATAAATAAAATAAGATGGCTGTGAACTGTGTTATAGATCTGCAGTGTCTTCCCATAAGAGACTACTTAATCTCCTAAGTATTAAAGTGGAAGACTAGCTTAGAACTGAAAATCAAGGTGTTAAAACATTCCAAGCAATGTGAACAATTCAACTAGAGACAGCTGTCTTTAGTCTTTCTAATTTACATTTCTTTAAAAATTTTAATTTATTATTAAGTTTTGATTATAGACACACACAAAGAGGAAAAGTGAGAAAGCAAGTCACCAGGTCCAGGATGCGAACTGTGGCCGGCCATGTGAGAGTTCAGCACCCCAACCACTATGCCACTTGCTAGTCCCTCTAATTTACACTTTCTAACGAGCTGACTTTACAGATAACCAGCGTTATCTGAGTCTACTCATTACATCCATGCACATTAGAAATAGTTCAAACAACTGTATATTTATCAAGTAATATATCATTTAACTTTCAAAATTATCCCTTTATGTTTTGAAGAAAACCTAGATTTTTTTTTCTCATCGTTTTCAGTATTTCTCAAAATATGCAGGTTAAAAATAGTTTAAATTTTCTCCCCAACCAAGTTGAACCAAGTTCTCCTGATGAAAGAGTGAACGTTCTTTCAGCCCTTATTGACATTTCTCCAAAATCTATTTTCTCAAGTGCATACAAGGTTAAGTCAGTAGTGTTATATTCACCAGGATATATAAGCTAGGAATCTTGGAATCATTGCTATTCCTTTTCTTGCTCACCTCCCACACAGCCAATAAAGTAACATAGATAAACCTACTGGTTTAATCTCCTGATGTTTCCTGAATTAATCACCTCTCCATTCTTATGCTGCTTCCCTGCTTCAGGTCTTCACCATCCACATTAATGTAGTAGCCTGACTTTGCCTCTTTTCTTCTCTAGTCCCTTGCAAATATTCCTACCAGTTATCTTTTTCTAAAACACAGAGTTGGTCACGCCATTACTTAATTAATCTTCAGCAGTTTTCTGTTCTTTCTGATAAAGCCAAACTTAGTTGTTATTAAAATTTTAAGTTTGCTATAGGGTACCTGTGCTCACCAGACAGAAAGTGAAAGTGAGAAAGCACCCCTCTGGGGATGAACACACCACAAACCATTCTCCATTCTCAAGAGTTCTGGTGGACCTCACACACTGAGTTCTACTCCAACAGCCATCTTCCCAGTTAGTGAACTTCCCAGTGACTCAGTCCTTCACACCTATGCAAGTGGGAGTCACTTCTGCCTACAATACTCCTTCACTTGATTTGCATTTTGAATTTAATTCCTTCAAAATTTAAGTCTCATGTCCTTGGCATGATGCTTTATCCTCCTCAGTTCACAAAATAGCATTGTGAAATGCTTTTTCCTTTTTTAAAGTTCAACTCAAATGTAACCTCTGTTGTGAAATCTTCCTAGAGGTAGTAAGAACTAAGCAGTTAAAATACTGACTTAGAAGCCTAAGGGTATGTGTCTGAATTCTGATTATACTTTGTAGAGATTTTAGTTAAATTATTTGACTTGTGTCTCAGCTTGACATCTATTTCACATAAAGTTTATCTTACCATGTAGCAGATCTAGCCCAGAGATAGACTCCTTTCTCATATGAAATCAATCTTACCTACATGGTTTTTTTTTTTTTTTGTAAAGGCCTATAAAAACAACAATTTTTATTACCATTTTTCCTTAGAACTTCATTGGTAAAACCCTATTATGAATCAGTGCTTAATAGTCAGATGTCCATTCACACAGTTTTTCAATGTACTCCACCATTAAATAGCAAATTACAGTAGCAAGGGGATATACAAAAACATGATATGCATTTTGAATTTAATTCCTTCAAAATTTAAGTCTCATGTCTTTGGTATAATGCTTTACCCTCCTCAATTCAGCTTTACTAATGTGTTTACTATGGGAGAAAAATACCAAAATATAGCTGTTTCTGAATGATGAAATTATGAGTAATTACTTAATTTATAGTTTAAAAATCTTTACTTGATTTCTGTCAATACCTACTCTCATTTCCCCAATTTAATTCTAAAGCCAAAATTTCAGTAGCTGGGTGGGGGTGAAGATGCCCTCTTCCTAAGTAGAGGAGGAAGTATGTAGGTGTATATGTATGTGTTAACAAGTGTGTATTAAAAAACATATATAGAGATGGATATATTTAAAACACGTACATGTGTGTATACACATAAAACTCCCAAGCACTATCCTTTGAGAATGAGTAGAGTTAGTGACATGTGAATTGTAAGCAGCACATCTCAGGCACAAATCTTGGCTCTTAACTACATGTTTCCACTAAAAGGTGGAGGAAAGGCTGGGCAAGGCAAGTAGATGAATTTGGAAAATCCTGTTGTGCCCAGGAAGTGAGAAAGTGCTTTTAAAAACAATGGGAACATCTCCAAAGGCAACAGGAGCCAACTCGAAGAGGTTCTCACTCACCCAATTTGGGACAATTTGAAATTAAAAAAACTTATAAACCACTGGACAGAAAGCCACAAATCCATATTTATATTAGTAAATTAAAACACTGGGAGCATGGTATATACACAGCTTCAAAGCACCTCCCCACACAATTTTGACAAAGGGGAACAGTAGGTTTTCAGTGGAGAAGCAGGATGGTAGTGCCTTAAGCAAGTGGTCAAACTGGACATTATCTGAAATGGGGCAAATTTAAATTGTGCACAACTAGATAAGAGGCAATGTGAACAAAGACTTGCATTTGTAATACTCCCAGCCAAAGAAGCACTACTGGAATCTAATCCTAAGGAAACAAAAATCCCTATGTAGGAACATTTTATAAAATAACTTACCTACAATCTAGAAAAGTACCAGTGGTCACAAAAGTCAGGGAAAGACTGAGGAGCTGTTCCAGTGTGAGAGACCAGAGACACTACAATCCAAAGCAGCACAGGAGTTTGAACTGGATCCTGGCATGACGTTACTGAGAGAATTGGTAAAACCAGAATTGGGTGTAAGCGTTAGATGATAGCAATATGTCAGTGTTAACATCCTAATTCTGACTGTTCTCCTGGTTATATAGAAGTCCTTCTTCTTGAAAATACAGAAGTACTGATGAGTGATGTAGCATCATGACAACAATGTATGCTCAAAGGGGAAAATTTTATTTGTACAATATTTATAACCCTTTTGTAAGTTCCAGATTGTTTTGAAAATTTTTCTTTAATAAGTAGAGTGCAGGACCAGCAGTTAGCGTAATGGCTATGTCGCTGGACTCCCATGTAGTTGGCCGCGGTTCGCGTCCCGGACCAGGTGGCTTAAAACTCACGCCAGGCACGTGTGTGTGTGTGCCCACAATCCTGAGAGGAGAATGGAGGAGAAGGGATTGCGGCGTGGCCATCCCCCTGGGGGGTGATTTCTCGCTTTCTGTCTGTCTCTGTCTGGCGAGCGCACACGCCCTATAGTCAAAACCTCCCGCCCCCCAAAAAAGGCAGAGTGCAGAAAACTAATTAATAGATTCTTATTATTAAAGAACTGATCAAGAAATTCAGTGTAACACATAACCTAGAAAACCTCATTTTAACTATGAACTTTCCAATCCCTGTGTCTACTCTGCATGTACATCTTCTTCAAAATTATTTTGGGTTTGTGTCATTAATTCCCCAAAGCTTTTCTCATGTATGACTTTCAAGACCTTATTTATGCATACAAACATGTACATGTATGCACATGTGTGCACACACAAACATCCTGGTAGAATAGTGACATATTCACAGGTGCTGTTCAGTAGAGAGAAGACATGTGAATTCTGTTTGTAAAATCAAATGAAAATGTAGCTATCACCATGAAAATAACTTCTCCCCCTTGTGGCAAAAATTAAAAATACACTCTCCCAGAGAATCCTAATAAGCACTTAATATTATTCCTTACATTTTCACATAATTCATGTGAATGTCTAATGTTATCCTTTCAAACAGTACGTAGTATTTGTAAACAATATACTTAGAGGTATTTTCAGTTTTCTTTCGAATAGCACTATCCAGATTCTATTAGGATAATATTCTTTATAGCGAAAAGCTGTACGTAGGTTTGCTAGAACTGCCATAAGAAAAGGCCAGAGTTTAAAGAAACCCAAGTTACCCACAATATAAAGATTAAAATGATAGGAAGGCAAAAGAGATAGGTTCATTCAAGGGTACCTGCCTATTTAAGATTTCAGGGCACCAGGAAGACTTTTCATCCATCAAATTTAATCTCAAAACTTTCAAAGTCTACCAGGAGAGATGAATTCCTTTGAGTTAGTTCCATCTAATCTTTATTAATACAAATGTCTATGCTGAAAGGGATAAGACATTTTCTTCATTTGAGATTGCCACTGGTGAAAACAAAGGAAGTCACTCTTCTGAGCTATAAGTGAAACTTATTCCAGATTCCTTCTACCATTCTCAACCCTCCACATATTTCTTCCTATTAAGTCACCATAATAATGTTATGTTTTACTGACCTTTCACTGAGTATGAAGTAATTTAAGTGGTTTTTGGAAGGAAACTTAATTCCAGTTTCAGATTTTTAAATTAAAAGTGGCTCAGTTGGATACTGTCTCTTAAATACAGTAATATAAATATTAGTATCTTGGCTAAAATGAATTATTGACAATTTTAATACATGTTGCACAGTACATATTAATATAGAAAAATACATGTTATCAGCAGCATAATGTTGACCATGTTCTAATCCATTCCACCTGCTCAAATATTAGTGCAAATAATTATATATTTGTAATGCATCACTGCTGTCTAGAGCAAATCTATGCCTTCTGAATAAATGACTTTCCTCTGAGGTTGTTTGCTATTTGGAGTATGATATGATACATTCCCATTTAAATTGGCTTTGTATGGTGACCCAGACTGCATGCACGCTTCTAAACACTTAGTAAATGAGCATGTGTATTTAATCACTTGTGTATCCCCCACACACACCCAAAGTAGTTATTTAATCATAAGAACTGAAGTTTACTGGTACCTACCAAATAACATTGATAAAAGACATGGATCCTCGTCTAAAAAAATGAATTTTGCTAAGCTCAAGGTTATTGACCTAGCTGTTCCGATTCACCAATTAAAATTCTTATTGTCTATAATTTCTCAGGTTTTCTGTCCCATGTAAAACTTGAAAGGTTGTTCCTCTCCTAAATTGGGAAAGAGAAATGACTGAACAGTGGTAGGAATAAAAGGGAAGAGTTAAGGAAATCTTAAATAGATTTAACATGCAATTTTGACTGCATGAAAATGACTTCCTATTGGTAAAATACTACATGCTTTTTACCCTACATTTTTACTCCAGATTTAGCCATTTAAAAAGTACCAGTACACTAAAAACAGTTACCAGAGTTGGCAAACCTGTGACACTTAAAATTTTGCCAACTTTATCATTCTTCCAAGGTAGAGTTGTCATTTACTTGTGTTATAAGACATGGTATAAATACCCAAACTCTCTCAAGTATGAAAATTATTAATCAGAAACAATTATATAAAATAGTGCTCACTAAAGATAACTTTGTGATGGACATATCTCTATTAAGTACAAATTTCATATTCATTTAAAATTTCATACCCCGATACACAATTACTTTAAAAACCAAATTTGAAAAATGTGGCTACACAATGGACATATTAAAAAAAATTCTAATAGTAAATTAGATACTGATCCTGTATACCAACCTCATACTCTAAACACTACAATGAGAACCAAATATTGGATTAAAAAGAAAACTAGATTAAGCAAAACTAAGAAACCTATCAAACAGTATGATATAATGTTACCAAATTAAGGAGAACAGAATATAGGGATAAGAGTGAGTGAGGAAGATTTAGGTTTCAATCTGAGCCTTTTACTAGCTGTAGACCCTGAGAGGTCTCCCTCTATTTGTGCCTTTGATCTTTCATCTATCAAATGGAAATAGCAGTACCCAAATCCTGGGGTTGGTTTGGGATCAAGTAAGATAATATATGTTAAGGACTCAACATACTGAGTGGGTCTTAAGTCAATAATGTTGCTATAATTACCTTTATTATACACACTAAAAGTTTAAAAACTGCTATTTTACTTCATGTAAAATTATTGAGCCTAACAATATGGATTGGTCTTTTCTCCCTAAGTACATAATGTCTTACAGGATAGACCTTAAGCAGAGAGCAGGACAGGAACTGAATATATTTAAACTAAATGGATGAAAGCAAAGAAAACTTTGTATGTCAAATTCTCCATGAAAAATCAGGAGAACTCAGTCTGCTTTTGGAAAACATCTCATACTTTTGAGAGACCAACAGGCAATAAGTAGGCAGTGTGTAGAATATTTTTGCATTTAAAAAAGTTAATCTTCCAGATAGAAACATTTTTAGTCACCAAAAAATTATGCACTGAGTGACCCCTGCTATCTTTTCTCTCACATAAAGTTCAAGCATGCCTTAATCACTACCTATAAACATGACCATCTTAAGGGGTTTTGTGACATTTCAGGAATCAAAATCTCTTTATCTGGATACCTGTAAATATTCATCACTAGAGGTGAGCAAAAGACATTTTAAAGAAGCAGTAAATTCTCCACTTGGAATTAATCTCTTGGCTGATAGTTAACTAGCTTCATTGCCAGTCAGAAGGCGCATACCAGAAAGATAATAAAATAACCTATATAATAATAAGAAGAAATAAAATAATCTATAACATAATGGAAGTTAACACACTTTAAATTCAATTTTAATTTGGGCCACCCTGTGGTCTGGTGGTTAAGGTGGCTGGATCCCACATGGCCAACAGTGTGGCTTGTATTCTGGACCAAATGGCTTGAAAAACAGGCCAGGTGGATGTGCATGCACGCCCCAAATCCTGAAAAGAGAGAGAAAAGAAGGAGAAGGGACTGAGGCATAATCAACCTGCCCTAGGGTGCTTTTTCACTTTCCTTCTCTCTCTGTCTCTCTCCACCTTTCCCTGGCCAGCCAAGTGCCCTCTAGCAAGTTAAAAAAAATTTTAATTTAACTTCCTGTATCAGTCTTTAAAATAAGGAAGAAAGGGCTGTTAGCCTTGGTGATCTTCAAAATGAGGTTGATAATTGTTTTAGAGTGATCAAATGTTATTTAATAATTCATAATGACTCTTCATCTGCTCTGGTAGACTCTCATTTTCAATATCATAATTTATAGAAGCTATACTTCCTTCTTAAACCTGTGTTTTATATTTCACATAATATACTCAAATTTTAGAAAAACAATTTGCAGTTATAGGACATACTTTCAACTTGAATACATTACCTAAATGTTTACTGTCAGTTAGCTCATGTAGAAATGCAGAATATTGCACATTCACCTTTTTTAATGTTAAAGTTACTAATGAACTTTAACATTATTATTATTATTATTGCAGGTTCACCTTTATCCATTATCTCTACTAAAACTTTATCATATGTATATGAAAAACATTTTACTTATTAGTCATCTCTTTGGAGCCATAAATTTTGGACAAAATTTTGTGATGGCTATAAATATAAAAATCTGAATACAAAGAATGCATATTGCTTCCTATAATACATTCTCTTTTTTCTTAAAGAAAGACCATAGGTTTGGGTTACATTTGTAATCTTGGCTATATGGTTAAGTACTTATTCAGCTAAAAAAGTGAAATCAATGCAATGAAAAAATAAGGAAAACCTTAAAATGTTAAATAACAGATTATTTATAAAATTCAATATGGATGTCATTAACATGTAAAAATAGAGTGAAATAAAAAAAATTCCAGGGAATTTGTTTATTGAGCATTAATGTCAACACTTCTAAATTAAGTATTCACTTATGAGTTTTCTTTGTCACTGTCCGATCAATGGACATAATGGAAAATATTGCACAGAACTCAAGCATGGAAATAATAATTAACAAAATATCGAAGCAACAAATATTTGCTTAACAGTTTAAAAACTAATTCAAACAAAATAATTTGAAGCGCTTCTCTGATCTGGAAGTCTTAAAATGTTATCTCATATTTTGAGATTTTTTCTTTTCTTATTTTTTTCTTTTTATTTTTTTTTACAAATTGACACTGTACAAAGAGTTCAAATGGCCAGTAAAACTACTGCCCTAAATTGTTGGCTTTAATAACAGAGGTATAATTTGAATTCACATCAGAGCTTTCTAAAATGGCAACAGTACAGCATATGACTTTCTCTAGTATCCAAAACCTGTTCTGTCTCTCCCTTGGCTAAAGAATAGAAAACTAGACAGCCTTCTAAAGCTGCCACAATGTCCTAAAATGTTTTGACAGAAGTTGGCATACTTCACTCTCCTTGCTTACCTTGATAACACTGAGCTAAAGAGAAAATGAAGAAAATCAGTCAATAGTAACTTAAACAGTTTTGGACCTGGAAGGTTTGGTAAAGTTGATGACCACTAAGAATCAGTTCTCCAAAGAAAGCAGTTTTCTAAAATAGGCCAAAACCCACACTAAAAAAAAAAAAAAAAAAAAAATGCCAATCATGACTTGAACAGAGAAGTTTATCCATTCCTGGAAGACTACGAACACAAGGGAAGTTGAAACAATACATATAATTTAGATGCACTCTTGTAGGGCAATTTCACAGAGTTTATAAAATAATGGCCTTTCTAAATTCTCACATGATATTTAAAATTTTATAAATGCTGTATGAATTATTTCAGAAATGCCTTGAAAAACAGGAATGACAAAACTAGAGAGATGAAAAGCAACAATTCTTTGGAAAGTTTGTCTCCACACTTTGAATATGTTATCTATCAATTTCCAATTCCTCTTAAAATAGAAGACTATCTACATGTTTAGCCACTCCATCTTACTCAAATTGAGCATTAAGAGAGAACTCGCAAAGGTCTGCACTGTTGCTAAACATTGTCAATATTTCTCATATGCACCAGTTGGCCTATACCTCACTTTTTTACTTCCTTTATATTAAAATAATGAATAAATATGGTCCTTTAGTCAAGGTCCTCCACCTTAAGTGAAATATAAAATACGGTAGTTTTATTAATTTCTTGCTAGAATTGGCTTTAAGTCTATTTACCAAATAAGAAATAAACTATTTTTTAAAAAAGGGCCAAACCCCACAAAAAAAAAAAAAAAAAAAAAATGCCAATCATGACTTGAACAGAGAAGTTTATCCATTCCTGGAAGACTACGAACACAAGGGAAGTTGAAACAATACATATAATTTAGATGCACTCTTGTAGGGCAATTTCACAGAGTTTATAAAATAATGGCCTTTCTAAATTCTCACATGATATTTAAAATTTTATAAATGCTGTATGAATTATTTCAGAAATGCCTTGAAAAACAGGAATGACAAAACTAGAGAGATGAAAAGCAACAATTCTTTGGAAAGTTTGTCTCCACACTTTGAATATGTTATCTATCAATTTCCAATTCCTCTTAAAATAGAAGACTATCTACATGTTTAGCCACTCCATCTTACTCAAATTGAGCATTAAGAGAGAACTCGCAAAGGTCTGCACTGTTGCTAAACATTGTCAATATTTCTCATATGCACCAGTTGGCCTATACCTCACTTTTTTACTTCCTTTATATTAAAATAATGAATAAATATGGTCCTTTAGTCAAGGTCCTCCACCTTAAGTGAAATATAAAATACGGTAGTTTTATTAATTTCTTGCTAGAATTGGCTTTAAGTCTATTTACCAAATAAGAAATAGTAAACTTTAAGTTTTACTCAAAAAGCAGATATATTCTGATCCACTCCTAATATCTACATAAAACATTTTATCATTTTAGTTCAGTTTAAAACATTTCTTGGAATCATATTATTGTTGTACCTCAGAAAAAATCTGATTAACCAACTATAGATCTATGCTTAAATGTTAACCTTTTGAAAAAGGCAAAAAATTCTTTAGGGAAACATAAAATAATTTGATAACAATCACCAGTGCTGAAAGGGTCATTAAAAATTGATGAATAATAAATGCAGTTTGGCTGTATTCCATGTATTACTAATGCAAAAACGGGATGGTAAAATTTCCAAATGGAATATGTTAAACAGGAACTGAAACACTGGTTAACATTTCATTTGCTTTCTGACACCAACATTTTCCCAGAATGAAAACAGTAACATGTAGATTTACAGAATTCATTATCTGTAAGTTAAAGAATGGAATTAGAACTCAACTTAGAGGGGAAAAAGGCAAAACAAAGATAGTGGTGTCCAAATTTCAAACAAAACCTGAAGGGTGAGTATGGCTGCTGTTTTCTTCCAGTAATTGTTCCATAAAATGTTGGCTATGTCGTAAGGAGTCTCCTGTGCTTTCTATCAACCGAGACCTGCTGAAGTACACACATTTGCTTTGTAAATTCAACCTCAGCTGAAGTGTCGAGCAAGGCGGGCAGATCTATAGTCAGCACGAAGTTGTACAAAGGAGTGAAGTATGTTCTTGTCCAGATTAGCAAGTTGTTCTCCTGAGCAGACTTGCTTTAAATTGTCTGGGGCAACTACCAGAAGATTGCAAAGTGCATGCAAAGTATCAAAAAGATGTAACACCATTGGAATCTGAATTGAGAGAGAGAGAAAAAAAAAACAGAAACAGAATAATTTCCAGTTTTAAAATTAGTTTGTAACTAAGTCAAAACTTACTAGTTTGGGATTTCAATATATTAGAATTTTTCAAAACCTCAAAAGCACTAAAACTCAAAGATTTCAGTAGTTATATACACTGTATAATCTTTTGAAGAGTCATACTTAAGTCTGTTTAAGTCTATAATTTGCTATAAGGCATATACACCTGCCAAAGAGAGACACAGAGAGAAAGAAAATGAAAAAGCATCCCCCATGGGGGAAGGCAATGCCTAAATTCTTTTTCTCCATGTCTCCTTTCAGTATTTTGGGCCTGCATGCACACGTGCCCAGTATGTTTTTCAAGCCACAGGGTCCAGGACTTGAACTGAATAGTTGGCCAGCTGTCTTAACACCACATCACCAGCTGGCCTTTCAATTTTTTTAAAAAAATAATAATAAATAACCATTTATACTTTGGTGAACTATAGGGTCATTGGAAAAGTCATGACACATTTTTGCACAGAAAAACAGAAAAAATATGTCATGACTTTCCAATAACGCAATAGAACTAGTTATTATTAATATAGCACTTTTCTTAAATAATTTAAATCTTTGGGAAAATTTCAGAGAAACATACATGAAGAAAGAATGCTATTTTCTTAATGCCTAACATATACACTATTAGTCATGGATGTCAATAAGGCCACTTGGACTGTGGAACTGAAATATGGTCTTGTCTAAAATAAAATACAACACAAAAAATATGCTAATACTGAAACATGACTGGGGGGCCAGCATGTGGCCTGGGTGGTTGAGGCAAGGAACTCTCACATGTCTGACCACTGTTCAAGTCCTGGATATGGTGGCTTGCTTTCTCACTTCCTCTCTCTCTCTCTAGTCAAATTAAAAATATAATAATAAACTAAAATTAAATAATTAAAAAAGAAAATATAGTTGGAATTAACACTTTTTCATGTAAGATGTATTAAATCCATTTCACTACTATATCAACAAGTTATAAAATCTTCACTCATTCTAAGTCAGACTTTTAATGGTCTGACTTATATTTCTGATTCTATTTTCAAACTTGATATTTACATATACATACCTTGAAGTCTTTGGCACACTTCCTATATTCAGCTACATCACAAATTGCTAACATGCCACCCATACAACTGTAGGAATATTGTTGAAGATGCTCATAAATAAGTCGATGAAAACGTACTCCAAGTTCCATTAAAACTGTATCTACATTCTTCCCATCCATAGAATTTTTAATCTTCTCCACTTGTTTTCTTACATAAGCACAGACTTTTACACAGGCCTGTAAAAGTTTTTCTATATTTATTATATAGAAATGTATATCAGCTTTGCTAAGAAGAAAATATATTTGGTTTCTCACTAATTTCTAAATATTAAAAAAAAAATTAGGGTACAAAGGACACACCAATAAAAAATATTAAAGCAGTAACATAGTAGATAGTCTCACTAGCAAACTGAATTGTTTTACTTACATTAGTATATTGAACCAAAACATTATTTTCATCTTCTGGTTTAAAATCTGTTTTCTTTTGTTCTGCAGCCAAGATATGCTTCATCTGCCCAATCATACAATTTAATGTCCTAGAAAGAACAAAATATAGTTGATTGATTTAATTCATTCTATATTTACTATTTTCTATACTAAATAAAGCTACGATTATTTCATTTCTTTTTTTTCTTTTCTTTTTTTTTTTTTGAAGAGGTTTTCGCTATAGGGCACGTGCGCTCGCCAGAGAGAGACATAGAGACAGAAAGCGAGAAATCACCCCCCCGGGGGGATGGTCACACCGCAATCCCTTCTCCTCCATTCTCCTCTTGGGATCTTGGGCACACACACGCCCGGCGTGAGTTCTAAGCCACCAGGTCTGGGACGCGAACCATGGTCGACTACATGGGCGTCCAGCGACATAGCCATTACACTAACTGCTGGTTCCCCGATTATTTAATTTCATATCACCATGAAAATATTTTGCTATGGGGAAACTTTAAATTAAAAAAAAAAAGTAAATTCCAGATCATAAAAGAGTTGTTGATTTTATTTTCTTTCTGCTCAAAACAGAGGGCAAAGATTCTTAAGAAAATATTAAAGATCAGGCTTAGAAGCCTAGTCACTAACTTATTCCTTAACAACTAAGAATCTTCAAAAGCAAATGCTGTATAGAGAATGTTTAGGAAAGTGAGATGATAAAGGATTTAAGAATGGCTAAGGTATAGAAGAGTAGGTAGGAGGAACATGAGTCTCACGGTCTGAGGACAATTAGGAAAAAAGACAAGTCATAAAGATCCTGCTGAGAAGTGAGGACACAGATCTATAATGATACCAATAATGTATGAGTTACGTGATGTTGTCCAACAGCAACCAGCTACCCAGTTAAAGAATAAAGAGACCACAATGACCCATAGTTGTGGGTTATAAAATAACTGTGGTTGAAGGAGATGGATTTTAGGGTAATTATAAGGGAGTAATTTAAGAGATATACCAAGCAATCTAAGCACAATAATGAAGTAAAGTGAGGAAAAGGATAATAAATTGGTATAAAATGAAAAGATTAATGGACAGAGGTCCTCCTGAGGTCAGAAAACAGGTAAATGGAGAATTGAAGAGTTAGAGAAACAGGAGGTTATAGGTATAGAGTAGGATTATTCAGGTTCAAGGTTTTTGATGCCAATGACAAGGGCCAGTGGGGCTTGGGGGTAGATAGATGAAACAGAGTTGATCAAGAAAGTGCATGGGTCACAAACATGAACATGGACATAAGATTATAGAATAATCCAAGACTTAAGATTGAAAGAAAAATTGTAAGACAGATGCCCAAATCCTCAGTAAATGTTTGGGAACTGACATAAAAATGGAGACAACAGCAATAAGAAAGGAAAGACATGAACCTCAAAGGCAAGGGTGTTCTGGTCTAATAGATGAATGCTGGTCTGAAAATATCAGTAAAGATGCAATGAATGCTGAACCCATTCATGGCCTCAGGTTACAAGGGTATGAGAAAATTAGAAAGTCACAATTAAGACACCTTTACAGACCACTGTGCTTTAGAGACAGTAACTGATGGCAAAGACTTTGAGATTAAAGCTTATTTATAAGGGAAGATGAAAAGAAGTTATTAAGAAAAAAATCTCAGAAAAATGAATTCCACATTCTTTTGAAAATTTAACATATCCTACCCTTCTTACCTCCCAAAAACGATTTTCAGGAATTCTGAGGCAAGGCAAGAAGAAGCAAGTTGTAAAAATGAGAAATTTAGGTTAGAAAAATATCACTTTTTGGGAGTAATACTTATATATAATGATAAGTAATGTGTATGTACACATTATAATAAAAGAAGTTCAGGGCATGTATACTCTAATGAGGGATCCTGAATAAAAAACAAAGGGAGATTATGTGCCAACAAACTGTATAGCCAGAAGTAATGGGTAAATTTCAAGAAACATACAATCTACCAAAACTGAATAATGAAGAAATAGAAAATCTGAACAAACCAAAAATGAGTAAGAAGACTGACCTAGTAATAAATTTTTTTTGGGGGGGAGAGATTTTTGCTATAGGGCCCGTGTGCTCGCCAGACAGAGAGAGACATAGAGAAAGCGAGAAATCACCCCCCAGGGGGGATGGTCACACCACAATCCCTTCTCCTCGATTCTCCTCTCGGGATCTTGGGCACCCACGCACGCACCCACACGCCCCCGGCGTGAGTTTTAAGCCACCGGGTCCGGGACGTGAACCGCGGTCAACTACATGGGAGTCCAGCAACAAAGCCATTACACTAACTGCTAGTTCCCAACCTAGTAATAAATTTTAAAAATTAAAAAATTTTAAAAAAAAAGCACAAAACTCCCAGCAAAGAAAAGCCTAGACTCAGACAGCCTCACTGCTTAATTCTATCAAATGGCAATTCCCAAATTCTTTCAAATGATAGAGACGTGGTGGTAGTACTTTCAAACTCATTTTATAATGCTAGCTATCATTATTGTGATACCAAAGCCAGACAAGAACAGTACAGAAAAGTCAAATTATAGGCCAATATCCCTGATGAACATAAAGATCATAAAAAGAAAAACTAGCAAACTGAATCCAACAGTGCATCTAAAGGATCATACACCATGATCAAACAGGAGTTATCCTTGGAATGCAAAGATGAGTCAACATAGGCAAATCAATAAATGTGATATACCACAATAAATACGATATAACCATCTGAAGAGATATATTTGGCAAAACTCAATATCCTTTCATGATTAAAACTCTCAGGTAAATTAGGTACAGAAGAAATATAACTCAACATAAAAAAGTTCATTTGACATAAGCACATAGCTAATATCATACTCAACACTAAAAGATTTTCCTCAAAAACAAAATAAGGATGCCCACTCTTACCACTTATATTCAACTTAGTAGAAGTTCTAGTCAGAGCAATTAGTCAAAAAAAAAATAAACGAATAAAATAAGAGACATCCAAACTGGAAAGGAAGAAATAAAACTGTCTCTGTTTGCAAATGGCATGATCCTATACACAGAAAATGGTACACTCCTAAATTTCATTAAACAAATTGTTAGAACTTGGCAGGACCCATAGCACAATAGGTAAATGATAGGCAGAGGAAGTCGGATTTTGCATGGCTGAGCAAAGTTCAAATCTGAGTCCCAGTGGCTTGAAAAACACACCGAAATACTGACAGAATGGAGAATCAGAATAAAAAGGAGTATAGCATGTCCTTGCCCCACTGAAGGGTGCTTAGTCCCCTCCCATGTGCAATCACCCACCTTCTGGCATTTAAAACAAACAAAACACCTGTTAGAACTAATAAATTCAGCAGTTATAGGAGATAAAACTGACACAGAATAATCAATTGTTTCTATATACTAATGATAAAATATCCAAAAAAGAAATTAAGAAATAATCATTTATAATGACATAAAAAAAAAAAAGAATAAAATACTTAGGCTTTAACCAAAATGGTAAAAGACTTGTACACTGGGGCCAGTCAGGTGGCGTAGTGGTTAAGGTGGTTAGATTCCTCATGGCCAACTGTACTGCTCAAGTATCAAATCCAGAGCCTTGGAAAATACGTGCAGTTGAGTGTGCATGCACTCCCCAAATCCCAAGACAATAAAGGAAAAGGGACTACAGCATGACCATCCCCTCTATCAGGTGATTTCTCACTTTCTCTTTCTCGCTGGCAGGCACACACACCCTACAGCAAAAACCAAAAAGACTCGTACACTAAAAACTAAAAAACATTACTGAAAGAAATTAAACACAGACAAATGGAAACATATTTCATGTTCACTGATTGAAAGATTTAATATAAAATGTCCATATTACCCAAAATAATCTATAGATAGATTCAATACATTCACTATCAAAATTTAAATGGCGGGGTCCAGCAGACGGTATAATGGTTGGGGAACTGGACTCCCACATGGTGGACTACAGTGCAAGTTCTGGACCTGGTGGCTTGAAATTCACATCAGGCATGTGTGTGTGTGCGTGTGTGTGTGCCCCCAAAATCCCCAAAGGAGAATGGAGAAGAGGAGACTGTGGTGTGATCATGCCTCCAGGGGGTGAAAAAAAAATCCAAAGGCAAAGCTAGAAAGTGGCATTGTGGTTAAGGCAGTGGTCTCCCACATGGCCAACTGTGGTTCAAGTCCTGGATCTGGCAGCATGAAAATCACGGTGGGTGTGTCTACATGCATGCCCAAAATTGCAGGAAGAGAATAGAGGAGAAGGGACTCTCCTCATCCCTCTAGGGGGCTGATTTCTCACTTTCCCTCTCACTGTCCCTCTCTAGTGAGCACACGCAGCCTATGACAAAAATCTTAAAAAAAAAAAATTCCAATGGTATTGTTGTTCACAGAAATAGGTAAAAACAAGGCTAGCCCTATAGCCTAGTGGTTAAGGGAGTTGGATCCCACATGGCTGACTGTGGTTCAAATCCCAGCCCCAGCAGCTTGAAAAACACACCTGGCACATATGCATGCATGTCTTAAATCCCAATAGGATAGAGAAATGGAGAGAAGATTGCAGCTTGACTATGCTCCACTGGGGTTTTTTTTTTTTTTTTTTTCCCTCTCTGTTTCTCTAACTCTCGCTGGTAAATGCACATGCTCTCTGACAATTAAAAAAAAAGGGGGGGGAAACTATCCTAAAATTTTTATGAGACCACAAAAGAGCCTGAATAACCAAAGCAATCTTGCATAAGAACAAACATTCTTGCCTTCAAAATATATGACAAAGCTTCAGTAATTAAAGCAGCACGGCTTTAGTAGCATCAAAACAAGCATATAGATCAATGGAATAAAATAGAGCCCGAAATAAATCCACAACTGATCTTTGATGATAGTGCCAAAAACATAGA
>NW_006159602.1:3418706-3441846 GCF_000334495.1 Tupaia belangeri chinensis | reverse complement strand
GTTCAGGTCCTGGACCTGGCGGCTTGCTTTCTCACTTTCCTTCTCTAGCTTTCTCATATTCTGTCTCTCTGGTCAAATTAAAATAAATAAATAAAATAATTCTTTAAAAAAATTTTTAAAAAATGGTGTTGTGAAAACTGGATATCCCCATTCAGGAGAATAAAATTAGACCCTTATTTCACACTATGTATAAAACAATCAACTCAAAATGGACTAAAGATTTTTACATATAAAACTACAAGAAAACAGAGGAAAAAAAATCTTCTTGTAATTGGTCTTGGCAATGGTTTTGTGGATATGACTTTAAAAGCACAAGGAACAAAAGCAAAAATAGAGAAGCGAGAAAGTATCAAACTAAAGAGTTTCTGCACAGCAGAGGAAACAACTGAGTGAAGAGATGACCTGCAGAATGAGTGAAAATATTCAGAAACCAGACATCTTATATGGGTTAACATCCAAAATATTTTGATAACTCCATAGGAGAAAAAACAACCCATTTAAAAATGTCAAAAGACTTATAAATGGCCAACATGTGTATGAAAACATGTTCAACTTCACTAGTCATCTGGGAAATGTCAATCGAAACCAAAACAAGAATCACCGAACATCTGTTAGAAGGGCCATTATCAGAAAGAAAAGAGATAGCAAGTGCTGGAGATGGTGTGAAGAAAAGAGAACACTTGTAAACTGTTTGTGGGAATGTAAACTGAAGGAAAAAATCAGAACTAGAACTGTATGTGATCCAGCAATCCCACTACTGGGTACATATTATCTCCAAAGAAAATAAAATCAGTCTTTTTCTTTCTTTCTTTTGGCCACAGGGTGCATGCACTGCCTGAGAGAGACAATAAGAGGGAAAGTGAAAAATCACCCCACTAGGGGGTATGGCCATGCTGCAATCCCTTCTTCTCCACTCTCATCCTGGGGTCTTGGGCACACATGCACAGGCACCTGGCATAATTTTTAAGCTACCAGGTCTGGGACTCAGAATATGGTCAGCCATGAGAGAGTTGACCAACTTTTATTGGTGCCAATAAAATTAGTATCTTCAAGAGATGTCTGCAATCTCATGTTTGCTACAGCATTATTCACAATAACCAATATATGGAAACAATCTAAGTATTCACTGGAGGATGAACTGGTAAAGAAAATACGTTTGTTTATTTAATTTGTCAGAGGGTGCAAGTGCTCACTGCAGAGAAAGATACAGAAAGAGAGAGAAAATAAGAGAGAAAGTGAGACAGTGCCCCTAACCGCCTTGGGATAAGGCCCTACTGCAATCCATTCTTCTCCATTTCTTATATATATATATGTATATAGATATATATATATATACATACATGCCTAGCATGTTTTTAAAGCCGCTGGGCCTGGGACTTGGGTCTGCAGTTAGTTGGCCATGTGGGATTGAATTACCTTCACCACTGCACCACAGGCAGGCCCAGAAAATGTGGCATATTTTTACAATGAAATATTACTGAGCCTTAAAAAAGGAAATCTGTCACTTACATATGGAATCTGAAAGAGTAGAACTCATAGAAGCACAGAATAAAACATTAGTTGCCAGGGGCTGGGGGATGAAGGAAACAGTGAGACACCGGTCAAAGGGTATAAAGTTTCAGTTATGCAGAATGATTAAATTTTGAAGACCTAACGTACAACATGGTGACTTGGCTAGTAATACCGTATTATACACCTGAAATTTGCTAAGAAAGTAGATCTTGGGACCTGCAGGTGACGTAATGCTTACATGCTGGACTCCCACATAGTTGATCATGGTTTGAATTCTGAACCCAGAGGCTTAAAACTCACGCCAGGTATACATGCGTGCATGCCCAAAATCCCAAGAGGAGAGAGGAGAATGGAGGAGAAGGGACTGCGGTGTGGCCATCCCCCCTGGGGGAGATTTCTCGCTTTCTATCTCTCTGGTGAGCACGTGTGCTCTGTAGCAAATCTCTCTCTCTCTCTCTCTCTCTCTCTATATATATATATATATATACACACACACACACACACACACACACACACATATATTTTTAAAGTACATTTTAAATGTTCTTATTACAAGACAAAAGATAAGCATGTGAGGCGACAGAAATGCTAAATAGTTTTATTAGTAATTTCATAATGTGTACATATATCAAACTTTCATACATATATTAAAAATATCACATTGCACATCTTAAATATATAGAATTTTTTTAATCATAGAGAGTGTATGTGAAAGAGAGAGAGAGAGAAAGAGAGAAGAAGAGAGAAAGTATTCTCCAATGGGGCCTGGGCACCTGACAATTCTTTTATCTTCCTATTTTCCATCTTGTCAGGATTCTGGAAAAGAGTGCATGCATGTGTGTGGTGTGAGAGCAAATCCTGGCAAAATGACTTCCTCTGTGCTGCACTATGGAGCCAGCCCAATTATACACATTTTTTTACATGTCAGCTATACCTTAATAAACAAACAAAGGGAGAAACCAGTTTTAAACTAGTCTTCAGTACACTAGTTTTTGTCTTGTTTTTAGGTTTCTACCACAGGGTGCTTGCACTTGCCAGAGACAGGGAAAGTGACATATCACCACCACCACCCCAGGAGGGGATGGCCAGCTGCCATCCCTCTCATCAATTCTTTCAGGATTTTGGGCACGCACACACACACACACACACACACACACAGTGTGATTTTCAAGTCACTGGATTTGGGACTCGAACTGTGGTCAGCCATATCTGAGTCCAATGCTTTAAACTACTATGACCCCTGCTGGCCCCAGTAAATTAGTCTGAATAATTAATTCTTAACATCTTTATTTATTCCAGTTTTATTATTCTATTTTATTTTTCATCCTTCTATTATCACATATGGTAGTTCTTGACCTTAGTGCAACTATCAATTGGAAGATGAGTTGCAAGTCATTTATTATCAATAAAATAGAAAGTGTTTACTCCTTTATAAATGCTAGGCCTTCTTTTTACAGTGCTGTCACTAACTTGCATTCAAATGTTTTCTTGAGTAGAAAAGAGAGTAGAATTACAGCAAATAAAAAGATACACCCAAATCTCAGTGGCACAGATATTAAAATTAGAGTCTCAGCTTAACCACCATAAATGTTGTGATCATGAGCACCTTATTAAATTTTTTTAAGCCTTCATTTCTTCATCTGTAAAACAGAAATAGTTCTACCTAATACATGAAATAATAAAAGTAAAGATCCTTGTATTATACCTGACAGTAGCAGATACTTGATAGCTAACCACTATTATCACCAATAAATACAAGTTCAACACCATCTCAAAGAGAGACCCATAGTCTATACTATGAACAGGTAAATAACTAAAGTAAACATTACAAAAGTTTTTTGTACTCACTTAACAGTAACTTTGAAAGAATTAACATTTATTTAAAATATTTCATATATAAATATGAGAATTCAAAATGAAAATACAACCTTTTAAACTACATACCATTTTTTAAGGAGTTTGTAGTTTGTGTACGGTATAGAGTATAGGTGAAAGTGGATTATTAAAAAAGCTTTTACTTGCTAGTTTAAAAGTAACATACCAACTTCTAGAAATTAAAAACTTGGGTTCTAATAAAAGTAACATTCTAGTAAGAATAAAGCAGTATGTAAAAATACAATAAAATGTTATATCAACATACTGGAATTAAGACAGACTTGTCTCTTTTCTAGAAAGTCTTCATGCTGCTATGCTAGTGCTTCTGTAACAAAAAGATACAAGTGAAAAAATAAAACCAGCAACTTACCTATCAATGCCAGTATCCAATTTCATTTCCATTTGTTCAATTATTTCCTTTTTCTTCTGAAGGCATTCTGATAACTTAGGAGAAGAGCTTTTTGCATATTTAAAAAGGGGAAAAAAACACATTTAAGAGCCTTATAATTTCTAAGTTTTTCATTGTATATGTGTAATACATTACATAAACTTATAAATACATACATACACATATATTAATATAATTTGCTCATAATTCCAAGAAGCATATAAAAAGTAATTATATAGCATTCATTATACCTAATTTATTATAACAATTATACTAGGAACAACGAACCCATTAGAAGAAAATGGCCTAAATTTGTTATTCTGATCTATAAGGACATACCTTAAGAATACTAGGGTACTTTAAAAATTACAGGAAAATTCAATTAAAATATGAGTGTATTTTCGGTGCAGTAACATTTAAAAACTCCTGCACAGTTTTTTCATAATACTATTTTACATTAACTTTATTTAAAGATTCTTATATAAATGTGATTTTCAAATTTTGTCATAAAGTTTCCTTCATAACAAAATATCTAATATAACTGTAAGAAAAGCCACAGGGTTGTCACCAGTCTAAGAATATAGCAAATCGAGGCCAGTAGGTGGTGTGGTGGTGAAGGTGCTAGTTTCCACATAGCCAACTCCACAGGTTTGAGTCTGCACCTGATGGCCTGAAAAACATGTGCCCAAAATCCTGATAGAAGACAGGAGGAGAAGAGACTGCGGCTTGGCCATCCTCCCTAGGAGGGGATTTCTCACTTTCCCTCTCTATCACTTTCTCTGTCTCTCTTGAATGAGCACACACACCCTATAGCAAAAATCTAAACAGCAAAAATACAGTAAATCAGGACCAGCAGTTGGCGTAATGGCTATGTCACTGGATTCCCACATGGCCGATGCGGTTCAAGTCCTGGACCCAGTGGCTTAAACTCACACCAGGCACGTGTGTGTGCATGCTCAAAATCCTGAGAGGAGAATAGAAGAGAAGGGACTACAGCATGGCCATCCCCCCGGGGAGTGATTTCTCACTTTCTGTCTGTCTTTCTGGTGAGCACATGCACCCTATAGCAAAAACTTCTCAAAAAAAAAAAAAAAAAAAGTTTTAAATCATATGAATTGAAATGTGGAGGCTAACAGCCAATCCAGTGGTATTTTGCTTTTCTAAATTAAAAAAAAAAAAAAAAACAAAACACCTGATGATATTTGCCTTCTGAATCCTCACAAAATATCAAAAATAACCAAAATATTAAAGGATATGCAACTCTAATAATTGTGTGAATTCTCTGCTATGTGGCACAATAGCTTTTTTTTTTTTCCTTCTTTTTTTTTGGAGAGTTTTTTTTAAAAAGCAAATTTCCTTTCAATGTGCAATTCAGGGATTATGAGTGATCTCTACCTTTGAAATTGTTTCTGGCCTATCAAAGTTTATAACGAAATGTCTAAAATTTTATCTTTTATATAAGTATTTTTCATTTTTAAAATATTGCTAAACAATTTTGTAAAGCATGTTCACATACATACTAATTTACCTAATTCTCATATGCTTTAAAAATTCACATAAATTTGTATGAAGATATAAACCACATCTGTAATTGTCACCAAAATCTGTCCTATTAATCTCATAAATGTTTTAATAATTGCCAGAGAAAGTGAGCCCTTACCAGAGACAAATGGAGAGCGATAAAGACAATGCATATGTCCAATGTAAGTGGGTACGGTCACAACACAATCCCTTCTCCTCCCCACTTCTCCATCCTACTGGGATTTGGGGCGCACACACACACACGCATCTGGCATGTTTTTCAAACCTCCGGGGCTAGAATTCAGACTGTGGTCACCCATGTAGCATCCAGCTCCCTTAACCTCTAGGCTACAAGGTTAGCTCTCTTAAATTTTTTTGGTCTGACTTTATGTACTTATTGATTTTCAGAGAGATTTTTATTATAGAGTGCATGCACTCACCAGAGAGCCAGTAAGCAAGGAATCACCCCCTGGGGGGATAGCCACACCACAATCCCTTCTCCTCCATTCTCCTCTCAGGCTTTTAGGCACATGCACCTGGCATGAGTTTTAAGCCACCAGGTCTGTGACTCAAACTACGGTCAACTACTTGGGAGTCCAACGATATAACCATTATGCCATCTACTGGCCCTGGTCTGACTTTTTAACAAATGGGTACAAGGAGACAATGTCTATTGGATCCTTTTTTCTTTTATTTATTTATTTTTTTTGGGGGGAAAGGTTTTTGTTATAGGTCACATGCATTTGCTGAAAAGACAGAGACAGAAAGTGAGAAATCACCCCCCAGGGGGAATGGCCACACCACAATTTCTTCTCCTCCATTCTCCTCTCGGGATCTTGGGCACGCACGCACGCCCAGCCTGAGTTTAAGCCACCGGGTCCAGGACTCAAACTGCGGTCAGCTATGTGGGAGTTCAGTGACATAGCCCTTATGCTAACTGCTGGTCCCTTTCTTTATTTTAAAGACAGGATCTCACTCTTACAATTCTCCTGCCTCAGCTTCCCTAACAGCTAGGATGACAGGTATATGCCACCACATCTAGTTCTTTCAAACTGGATTTCACTAGCTGGCATTACAAGACTGTACCCAGCTTTTAGAAATGGGTTGAAAAATCAAACTCAGGTATTCCATATGGCCTCAGCTTGCAGAGCAGTGGTATCTAACCAGCATGCACCACTGAGGCTGGGCTGGTTAGAGCTTTTGAAGGATGTCAAATTTGCAGAGTTTCATCATGATGGAGGTCCTCTCATATCAGATTTTGGTTTTAGGCTTATGAGACTGCCTTTTCAAAAACACTAAAATCAGTAACACAGTACGAGAAGAAAACAGGATTGCAAGGAAGAAGAAAAGGAACTCTTACTTTTTAGTTCAAACCTCCTGTTCTGTTTGACATGTTTATGAACAGGTATCACTCAACTTTAAAAACAAATATATGTAGAATATTATACTACTTTTAAAATACCAATGAAAATCAGACAATTTGACTAACCTTATTAGTGGCATAAGGTGATCATTAAACTGCTTGTCAAAAAGATGAAAAATAGTATTGGCCTGTTGCACAACATCCAAAAAATAGAGATTTGCATTCTTAGAATCTGAAGAAGGAATTCCTAAAATTGGAAAGAATATACATATATAAGTGTGTGTGTGTGTGTGTGTGTGTATGTAAGAATCACTCTTGAAGAAATTCATCTTGAAAAAGTGATTTTATATATATAATATAAATAAAAGTAACTGCTATTTTTAATAAATCAGTAATGATTTTTATGATCAGAAGAAGAAAATTAAGCATATTAATATCTTAATAGTTATTTTTTGGTCCAGATTTTCATCGAAGTTATTTTTTTGTACAGATTTTCACCATCTATTTAGCCTTAATAATTTGTTTAGATAAACCAAACAATAAATCAATAAACTACCCTGGGCCCAATCTTCTCCTTCCCTTTCCTAATGATTCATGCATGCCAAGAATACACTCCCTATTGTTCTTGTAACCAGGCCTCTTTATCTCTGATAACAAGGAAAATACACTTATAGGTCTTTTTGGTTCAAGTTTTTTTTTTTTACCATACACACTGCTGTTTTTGGTCACCTCATGCCTCAACACATTTCACTCACCATGTTCTTCACTATTTCCTCAAAAATATTCAAACCTCACTATTTATAGGATCAACTCCTGATTTCTAGTAATCGAGCTGCTCCAAATTCTGACACCAAAAAGCCAACTGTATTTCAGTTTCTTTCTTTTTATAAATAATGACAAATGAACATCAAGGCCCCTTTTACTTGTAGATGTGCATGTTTCTAGCCAAAATTAAAAGATATGAGACTATGAAAAATATTCATAGATAATGGGAAAGTATAAGTGTAATAACTAGAGGGTTTTTTAAAGAATTAATTTTATTTATTATTAGTATTATTTTTTAATTTGACTAGAAAGACACAAAGTGAGAAAACAAGCTGTCAGATCCGAGATGTAAATTGCAGTCAGCCATGTGGGAGTCCAGAGCTTTAATCACCACACCACCCACTGGCCCCAAGACCCAGAGTTTTTTTGTTTGTTTGTTTGTTTTTTTAATTAATTAATTATTATTTTTTTTTTTTTTGGAGAGGTTTTTTGCTATAGGGCACGTGCGCTCGCCAGCCAGACAGAGAGAGACATAGAGACAAAAAGCGAGAAATCACCCTCCAGGGGGGATGGTCACGTCGCAATCCCTTCTCCTCCATTCTCCTCTCGGGATCTTGGGCACGCACGCACATGCACCCGGCCTGAGTTTTAAGCCACCTGGTCCGGGACTCGACCCGCAGTCGACTACGTGGGAGTCCAGCGCATAGCCATTACGCTAACAGCGAGTCCCCAAGACCTAGAGTTTTTTTTTTTTTTACAGCATCTTTATAGATGACTTTGGACTTGTCCAAAGTTTTAACAATGAAAAACAAAGATATTTTTTTCCTTACAAAATATAAAATCACCAATTAATATAAAAGTTAAAGCTCCAAAAAAATTTGTAAGAGGAAAACAGAAAATGAGTACACAGGTAGAACATACTAATCCTTGCTATTAAAAAAATGAAGGCAACACACACACTACTTTTTAGATTTGTGCCATAGGCACATGCACTCATTGGAGAGAGAAAGATACAAAAAGTGAGAAATCAAACCCTCAGGGAAGATAGCCATGCCTCAATCCCCTTTCCTCCAATTTCCACTCAGGAATTTTGGGCGGACACACACACACACACACACACACACACACACACACACACACATGTGCCAGGGGTGTTTTTCAAGTCACTACGTTTGGAACTTGAACTGTGGAGTCAGTCATGTGGGATCTGGATTTTTTTTGGGGGAGAGGTTTTCGCTATAGGGCGCGTGCGCTCGCGAGACAGACAGAGATAGAGACAAAGCGAGAAATCACCCCCCAGGGGGGATGGTCACGCCGCAATCCCTACTCCTCCATTCTCTTCTTGGGATCTTGGGCACGCACGCACACGCGCCTGGCGTGAGTTTTAAGCCACCGGGTCTGGGACGCGAACCATGGTCGACTACGTGGGAGTCCAGCGAAATAGCCATAACAGCTGGTTCCCGGATCTGGCTTCTTAACCACCACGCCATCTATTGGTCCTGATAAATGTTTTTAACCACTAAATTATTTTTAAAAATTTTTTAAAAATAATTATTTATTCCATTTTATTTGTTATTTTTATTTTTTAATTTGACCAGGGAGAAAGAGAAAGTGAGAAAGCAAGTTGCCAGATCCAGGACTCAAACCATGGTTGGCCATATGGGAGTCAGCTGCCCAACCACCACACCATCTTCCAGTCCCACAAGTTATTAAAATTTTTAAGGAATATTTAATGATGCACACAAAAAGTGGCATATGAATATAGGCCAGTAGCAATATATATTGGTGGTGTTTTCTCTCTAAGAGTAAGAGAAAGCCATGAAAGGGTTTTAGTTAAGGAAATCTTAATTAAACTGATTGTTTAATGAAATATTAATAATTTGGAAAGAAAAGAATGGACACAAGGAGATCACTTAAAAGTAAACAGAGCCAGCTGGTAGTATAATGGTTAGATCCCACATAGCTGACTGCACTGTTCAAGTCCCAGACCTGGCAACTTAATAGACAAACCAGGCGTGTGTTTGTACATACCCAAAAATTCTGAGAAAAGAATGAAAGAGAAGGAATTACAGCATGACTATCCCCCGAGGGGTGCTTTCTCACTTTCCACTTCACTCTGTCTCTCTCTGGTAAATGCATGCAGCCTCTAACATATTAAAAATTATAATAATAAAATAAATAGAAATGACAGTGAGGGCGGCATCAACAGAGATGGAGAAAAGTAGATGAATCTGATTTATTTTGGAAGTATATTAATAAGGCTATCAGGGTTCATGAAAAGGAAGAATTAGGGCAACTCTTGGCTTAAAATTTGAACTAGTAAATGATAATAACTTTCCCCCCATTTTTGCTATAGTGTGTGTGTGCTCACAGGAGAAAGACAGAGGCAGAGAAAGGAAAGGCACAGTGAGAAATCACCCCCTCCCCCCCAGAGGAGACGGCTACACTGCAATCCCTTTCCCATTTCCCTGTTGGGATTTTTGGGCACATACACCCCCAGCGTGATTTTCAACCTTCTGAATCTGGACTCGAATTACAGAGTTGGCCATGTGGGATCCAGCTGCCTTAACCTCTACACCACCTACTGACCTAGTAATGCCTTTTAATGATAAAGGAAAGAACATGGAAGGAACAGGTTGAGGGGAAAACAGATGTTCATTCTGAATGCTCAATTTGAGATGGCCACTGAAAATGTGGAGAGGCCAAGTAGGCAACTGGATTATTATACTATTTATATTTAGTGGTAAGCCTAAAGACCAAACACAAAACAAAACAAATCCAAAATAAATCCATTCCTTTCCAGACTTCTTTTTAATATTTCCCTTCTATACCACCAACCAGAATTGTTCTCATCTTTGTTTTCGCTCTTTTATATTTTATAACTTAGACCACTGAAAAAGATCCTGCTATAGTGACTTATGTAGCTTATTACCCCACGCTGTTGTATATAAAACAACAAGAGGAGAGAACTATGTCTTCTTTATTGTATAACATTCAATATCTGGCAAATCCCTGCACTGTAGAAGCTCAAAATTCACTGCACTAAAGTGAATTGAACATAGAGATGATTGTATATGAAACAGTATGATACATATATTGTAGCTTAACCAAGCAGGATGATTAAGGGAATGTAATATAAAATGTAACACAAATATACTTACCAGCAAGTCCTGTTTCCAAAGCATAATCAATATGCTCAATACATAAAAATTCCACAAGAATGGTAAAAATTCTAAAGGCATTCCTTGGTAAATCAGAAGGGTCAGAGAGCTTTAAAAACAAAACAAAAATAGTATCACTCTTCGGTTTACTTTTAAGAAAGCTGATTTTTTAAAGCAATCGATTTTCTGTAATATGGAGTCAGTGTTTCATATATCACAATAACTCACATCCCTTCAACACACACACACACATACACACACACAGACAAAATTACAGGGTTCCATATTTGTCTACAACTTTCTGACTTAGAGCAATGTACTTCAAACTTGGATTGCAATTCACTAGAGGAATCCAGGTATGCTTTTATGAAATATATGCACATATACCCACCCCATTTACATATAACATGGTGTATTGGGCTACTATGTGAAATGCATTTCTTACTGCAAGTCAGGAGACCTATTGCCCATGCAAAGTCTAGTTTAGTAAAATTCAGAACAAAAAGGATTTTTTTTCTTTTTTATTGAGGAGTGAAGATGGAGAAATCAAAAATAAACATAAAGAAGGACCAGCAGGTGGCATAGTGGTTGAGGCACTGGACTTACAAATGGCAGATCGCAGTTTGAGTCCTGGTTCTGGTGGCTTGAAAATCATACCAGGTGTGTGTGTGTGTGTTTGTGTGTGTGTGTGTGCATGTACGTGCCCCGAATCCCAGGAGAATGGAGGAGAAAGGACTGTGGTGTGGCCATCTACCCTGGAGAATTATTTCTCACTTCTCTCTCTCACTCACTCTCTTTCTCCAGCAAGCACATGCACTCTATGGCAAACACCTTAAATAAATAAATAACAACAAAGAAATGTAAGGTGAATATTTGAAAGGCAACCAATAGGAGGCCAGCAAGTGGCATGGCGATTAAGATGCTGTACTCTCACAAGACTGGCGTGGTTCAAGTCCTAGACCCAATGGCTTGAAAATCATGCCAGTCATGTGTACATGAATGCCCAAAATCCTAGGAGGAGAATGAAGGAGAAGAGACTGCAGCATGGCCATTCCCTGCTGGGGGATGATTTCTCACTTTCCCTCTCACTGTCTATCTCTAGTGAGAGCAAGCGCCCTATGGCAAAAATCTTATTAAAAAAAAAAAACCCACAAAAAACAACAACAACAAAACCAGTATTAATTCACTATATTAACAAAATAAACAAAAAGCATTTGACAAAACCTAACATCTAATCCTTATAAAAAACATTCAGCAAACTAGGGGAGAAAAAGGGTTTCTATCAATCTAAAAAAGAACATCTATGAAAAACCTAGTTAGCATCATATTTAATGGTAGAAGACTAAACGTTTTATTCTGAAGATCAGAAATAATGCAAGGTGCTTGTTCTATTCAACATTATATTGACAGTCTGTCCAGTATAATCAGGTAGAACAAAATAAAATCTGTATTTAAAAGGAATGAGTAAAAGGGTCTCGATGAGCAGACATGATAATGTATACAGAAAATCCAGTGGAATTAATTTTTAAAAAGCTAATAGAACTAGTAAGTTTAGTTAGGTTGCAGGATTTAGAATAAGCATATAAAAATCAATTGTGGGGACCAGCAGTTAGCGTAATGGCTATGTCACTGAACTCCAATGTAGCCAACCATAGTTCGAGTCCCGGACCCAGTGGCTTAAACTAACGCTGGGTCCATGTGCATGCGTGCCCAAGATCCCGAGGGGAGAAGGGAGGAGAAGATACTGTGGTGTGGCCATCCCCCCTGGGGGGGTGATTTCTCGCTTTCTATCTCTCTGTCTCTCTTTGTCTTTCTGGCGAGCACACGTGCCCTATAGCAAAAAACCTCTCCCCAAACAAAAAAAATCAGCTGTGTTTCCATATACTAATAATTAAGCTAAACTATAAAATTGATATACTTTTTAAAAATACCATGTATATTGCTTTATAACATGAAAAATATGTTAATTCTCCCCAAACAGAACTATAGATTCAATGCAATTCCAATCAAAATTTCAGACTTTCCCCCAAAACTGATGAGCTATTATAAGATATATAAACATACAAAATGTCTTCTATGAAAAGGAAATGTTGGAGAACTTATACTACCTGATTCAAGACTTATATTATAAAACCACAGCAATGAAGACAGCATAGTACTGGCATAAAGACAAACATATCAATGGACGAGAACAGAGTCCAGAAATAGATCCATATGTAAATGGAAAAAATTTAATTTTTTAAAGATTTATTTATTATTATTTTAAAATTTGCTATAGGGAACATGAGCTCACCAGAGAGAGACAGAGATAGAGAGAGCGAGAGAGAGAAAGTGAGAAAGCAAGCTGCCAGGTTCATGACTCAAACTGCAGTCAGCCATGTTTGAGTCCAACACCTTAATCACCACGCCATCTGCTGGCTCATCAACTGATTTTTAACAAAGGTTCAAAAGCAATGCAGTGGAGAAAGAATACTATTTCAATCAATAATGATGAAACAATTGGATATCTAATTGTAAAAAAAAATAAATTTTTATCCATATACTGTATGTTACACAATAGTTAACCCAAAACCGATTAAAGTCCTAAATGTAAAACTTCAACTATGAAACCATTAGAAGAAAACACAGAAATCTTTATGACTTTGGCTATGCCAAAATTTCTATAAAAGACATTGAAATCTTCACTATAATAAGAAAGTGTTAAATTGGATTTCATGAAAATTAGTAACTTCTATCCTATGAAATAAATGTTAAGAGAATAAAAAGACAAGCCATAGACTGGAAAAAAAATTTGTAAATCATATAGCTGATAAACAAATTGTAACCAGAATGCACAACTCTGAACAATAAGAAAACAGGGACCAGCAGTTAGTGTAATGGCTATGTCGCTGAACTCCCATGTAGTCGACTGCGGTTCGAGTCCCGAACCCGGTGGCTTAAACTCACGCCGGGCGCATATGTGTGCGTGCCCAAGATCCGGAGAGGAGAATGGAGGGGAGGGGATTGCAGCGTGGCCATCCCCCCAGGGGGGGTGAGATCTCGCTTTCTATCTCTCTGTCTCTCTCTGTCTTTCTGGTGAGCGTATACACTCTATAGGAAAAAAATATATATACCTCTCAAAAAAAAAAAAAAAAAAAAGAAAAGAAAAAAAACAGACAACCCAATTGAAAACTGAAGCCAGCAAGTAGCATGGTTGTTAAGGTGCTGGACTCCCCTGGGACTGAGGACTTGAAAATCATTCCAGGCACACACGTGTGCACACGAAATCTCAAGAGAAGAATGGAGGAAGAGAGAATGAGGCCTTGGGGGTGATTTCTCATTTTCCCTCTATGTCTCTCTCCAGTGAGCACATGTGCACTACAGCAAAAACCTAAAAAAAAAAAAAAAGCGCAAATGATCTAAACAAATACTTCACCAGAGTATACAAGGGAGTCTTCAAAAAGTTCATGGAAAATGCACATTATGCATAAAAGACTTTTAAGTTTTTTTTTTTGCACCAGATAAAAGCTGTATTTTAATTATAGTTTTCTAGACTTTCTGAAAGCCCCTCATATAAATAAACACAGAACATATGTCCAACAGCAATCATCATTTCATTGGGAAAATAAAAAACACATAGTGAAATATTACTACATGCTCTATTAGTTTGGTAGTCTCTTTTTTTAAAAAAGAATTTTTTTTGTTTACTTTTATTTACTCATTCATTTTTTTTAATTTAACCAGAGAGAGACGTGGGGGGGGGGGCAGTGAGAAAGTGAGCCACCAGGTCCAGGATTCAAATCGTGATGGGGCCATGTGCCTTAATCACCACACCCCCTGCTGGCCCCTGGTAGTTCCTTATTAAAAAAAAAATAACTGTTTGAACCAGTGATATCGCTTCCAGCTATTTTTGAGATTTATTCATGTTGGTGTATGTAACTCTAGGTTGTGCATTTAAATTGTTGTACAGTGGGGCCAGTAGGTGGCATGGTGGTTAGGTCGCTGGACTCTCACATGATGAACCGAGGTTCAAGTCCTGAACCTGGTGGGTTTCTTTCTCACTTCACCCCCTCTCTCAGGTCAAATTAAAAAAATGATAATAGGGAACAGCAGATGGTTTAATGGTTACATTGCTGAATTACCATGAAGTCCACTGCAATTTGAGTCCTAGACCGGGTGGCTTAAAACTCATGCCAGTCCATGTGCATGCATGCCCAAAAATTCCAAGAGAAAATAGAGAAGGGATTATGGTGTGGCCAACCCTCCAGAGTATGATTTTGTGCTTTTTGTCTCTTTCTCTGTCACTCTAGTGAGCACATGTGTCCTGTAGCAAAAGTCTCTATTAAAAAGACAAAATTAAAAAGATGATAAAAAATAAATAAATAGATTAAAATGAAAAACTTATACAAGTTTTGGGACCAGTAGATGGCATAATGGCTACATCACAGTACTCCGCAGTTCGAGTACCAGACCCAGTGGCTTAAACTCATGCAGGGCACACGTGCATGTGTGCCCCCAAGATTCTGAGAGGAGAATGGAAGAAAAGGGATTGCGGTGTGGCCTTCCCCTCTCGGGGGGTAATTTCTTGCTTTCTGTCTCTCTGTCTGTCTCTGGCTTTCTGGCGAATGCACGCGCCCCCATAGTAAAAATTTCTCAAAAAAAACCCAAACCCAAAACCTTATACAAGTTTTTAAATGTATGAGAAATGCCAGTTTATCAGTTCTCTTTCTGATGGACAATGTGCTTGCTTCTAATTTTTCACCAAAACAAATAATACTGCTATGTCCAATATCATGCAGACATATGATCTTCTCCAAGGAACTGCTGAATTAATAGTCAAAATAACTTTACCAATTTGCACTCCCACTGGCAGTGTATGAGAAATTCTATTGCTCCACTCCCTTATCAATACTTGGTATGGTGAGATGTCTTGATTTACACTAATCAGGTGAAAATAAAATGTTGCTTCTCCTATTTGAAATTTCATCTCCTCCTTAGTGAATCTGAAAATTGGTAATTACATTTTCTTTATTTTTGTAAATAGCTTGACTGTTCTGTTTTCATTTATATTTATAATTTATACTGATTTACTTTCCCTTAATATAAACATATAGATTTTATGCATCAATATAAACAAAAAATTAAGTCTGACTCGACTCTCAATTCCACTACTTAAGAGCTATGTACCTGTTTATCTGCAAAAAAAAATCATAGGATTGTCATGAAGATTAACTGATTGTCATGAAGAACAAATACATACTTTCATATGTATACGTGTGTGTGTATGTGTGTATATAGATACATACACATATATATATGAAGTGCTTAAAATAGTGCCTGAGACATAGCATGTACAGTAAAACTACTGGGTGCCATAATTTGATTCATAACATCTTTTATTACTATTGTTGGTTACCAATACCTTCTCACAGACTACACCTAATCTATTCACTTTTTTCAGAGTGTATCTGTTGTAGAGACAGTCTAAATTGTAACAGAGTCAAATTTTCATTTTTTCCCTTTGATGTTTGTGTCTTAAAACACCATTTTTTCACTGACACTCCATTTCTTTATGAGAAAGGGCTAACCCTTTAACATTGTAATTTAATATCTTACAGAACAAACATCTGTTCTGCTCAACTTAAATTTAAAATTATATAAAGTTTATCCCTAAATTTAATGATTTTATCTAAAACAAAAATCCTGTTACTTTTATTACCAAAAAAATTTGTTCTTCCTAACCAGAGCATAGACTCATATCTTAGCATAACAAGGTAAAACTTAAAATACACAACTATACATAAATAAAATAAATTTACAATCACTCTTACCCGATGACATCTTTCAAAGGCTTGTTTGGTTTCTTGTAAAAGATTAACCACCACTTCTTGGGATAGGAAAGTTTCCCCATGAGTATCAATACTTGGCCCCAGTGGTAAGTTGGTACGCTGTCTAATTCTCTCTTTCAAATCTTGAATCCTAGTACATGATTTAGACAAATGAAAAAATGTGTATTTTACTATACACAGATTTAAACTTTTAAGTATTGTCATACTAGTATATATCAACAGCAAAAATGAACCAATAGCTGAGACCTAAGTTCCAATCAGTTGTCAGAAAAGTCATGACACATTTCTGCATAGAAAAACACATCATGAATTTCCTGATTTTTCTGAGAGAGATTTTGCTATAGGGCAAATGCACTTGCTAAAGAGACACAGACAGAAAGCAAGAAATATGTCCCCAGGAGGCATGGCCATGCTGTAATCCTTTTGCCTCCATTTTCCTCTCGGGATTTTGGGCATGCATGCATAAGTGCCCAGCATGAGGTTTTAAGTGGTCAAGTCTGGGACTCGAACCACAGTCAACCATGTGGGAGTCCAGTGATGCAACCATTACGTCATCTGCTGGTCACCATCATGACTTTTCTAACAACCCAATAATTCCAATAACTTTTATAAAATGAACAAGGGTGCGTGCGCTCGCCAGACAGACAGACATAGAGACAGAAAGCGAGAAATCACCCCCCGGGGGGATGGTCACGCCGCAATCCCTTCTCCTCCATTCTCCTCTCAGGATCTTGGGCACACATGAACATGAGCCCAGCGTGAGTTCTAGGCCACGGGGTCCGGGACATGAACCACGGTCAACTACGTGGGAATCCAGCGACATAGCCATTACGCTAACTGCTGGTTCCCAACAATCTTGATTTCTGAATAGAAGATTTTCATATGAAAAACAAGTAGATTTGGAGTTATGATCTCAAAAATCCCTTCCAACTTTATAATTCTGACTCAATAACCAAAAATTTATTTGATGTCCTCAGGAAGTGAGCTATTCTAAGTTAATACTCTAGGTAACTAGTTCTGTTTAAAAATAAAACTTCAGGGGTTAAATGGTAGCATGGTGGTACAATGCCACTCTCTATAAAGCAATGCCACGTGGGAAGGTTCCAGGTTGAAGTCCAGAGACCTCCTTGAGTATGGTGAGTACAAGCACGCCTAAGACATGGGTGGGGCTGGTTGAAAGCGGGGAGTGAACTGGCATTGGAACCCTGTTGAGGATGCTGTGTCTCTTTCTATTTCTCTCTCTTATTCAAGGGAGAAACATGTAAACTTAAAAAAATAAATAAAACTAAAATCTTAACAAATTTAAATATACCTAATCATTTAAATATATTACACATTTCTTCACTATATTAAATAAGATTTCTAGCTTTCCTTAATGACTGCGGTTAGATTGTTTTGCTCCTAGAATATTTGGCTCCAAATTACAATCAAATCCTTTTTTTAAAATTCTGATGAGTAAAACCAGCAGATGGCATAATGGTTACGTCTCTGGACTCCCATGTAAGTTCACTACAGTTCGAATCCCAGACTTGGTGGCTTAAAACTTACACTGGACGTGTGTGTGTGCCCAAAATCCTGAGAGGAGAATGGAGGAGAAGGGACTGAGACATGGCCATCCCCCCGAAGGGTGATTTCTTGCTTTCTGTCTCTGTCTCTTTCTGTCTTTCCGGCAAGGACACACGTCCTATAGCAAAAATATCTCTAGTAATAATTGAAAAATTCTGATGATTGTTCCTTAGTTTTTCTCTTCCTTTTTTAGCTACTGTCATTAGAAAAGATGCTACCTTTTACTAATTATAACCTCTCTGATCATTATTTAATAAAAAATAAACTAGGAATAAAGAAACTGATTTGGATGTATGTGTGTGTAGACTCTGGACTCAGATATATGGCTCCACAGAAGTCACTGTTTTCTCTTGTGTTTTTATTTTTAATTGTCAAAGGGTGCATGAGCTTACCAGACAGAGATGGAGAGAAGGAAAGACAGAGAGAAAGAGGGAGAGGAGGAGAAAGCAGCCCCCAAGGGGGTATGGTCAGCTCTAGTCCCATTTCCTCCATTTCTCCATTCTGCCAGGATTTGGGGCATATATTCAAACACATCCAGAATGCTTTCCAAGTCATCAGGGCTGGGATTCAAACTGTGGTCAGCCGTGTGGGATCTGGTATTCCTTAACCACTTGGCCACAGGACTGGCCTTTTCTCTTTCTGGAATCAACTGTGTTTCTTATAATTATGGTCTGGATAACTGAGATATAATCAATTATTACAGTAAGCTATTTGTATCTAGAATGGGAATAATCACAGGTTTTAAGATATTAATTTAATAATTTTATCCCCAAGTTGTTGAAAAAACTCTTCAACGTAATTGTGGGTTTTTTTCACACTTGCAACAATAACAAAAGAAGGATGTGCTTCCTAGTCAATAGCCTGAAATAATTTACTCTGTCTGGGAATAAAATTTTTTAAAAAATTATAGAACACTTTATATTACTGGCACTGTTCTTTACATTTTTTCATTAATTTTTTAATTGACAAATATCTGCTTTATGTTTTAATTATGTTATATCAGATCTTTTCAACATGTTAACTCAAGAGGAGGATTTGATCAATAGTAAAAATAGAGTTAATAAGAGTTCTTCACAAAAAATTTTAGATAGTCAATATTTGATAAATTTGTCCAAACATAATAAAGTTCTTAATGTTTTAGTTATAATGGTCAACAAAATACTCACCCTCCTGTGCCAATGGATCTCTTTTGATGGTTTTTTGAATCATAATAGCGCTGTAGGATCATAGCACTTCTGCTTTTCAAATATCCAGTCTCCACCTCAATATAATTCTCCAAATAGGAAATGAAAATGGATTTGATAAGCTTAGACAAGAAAGTCTGTTTATCAGTACCTAAGTTAAATTCCATCAACTTGCTGGAAAGATTGGTGGTTCTTTTCATGGAAAAGGGGGAGAAAAAGATTAATGTATATTTTAGGTATAGTAACAACACTAAGGAATATATATTTTCACAATGTGACTTTAATGACTTATGTTAAATCACCATTTTTAAAAATATTTGATAGAGGATGCATTCACTTTCAGCAAAGTGACAGAGAGAAAGCAGGGAAGTGAGAAATTACATCCCGTTAGGGATGCCTTGCCACAATCCCTTATCCTTAACACTCTTCTTAGAATTTTGGGCATGTATGAACAAGTCCTGGAGCATTTCCCAAGCAAGTGGGTTTAGGACTTGAACTGTGCATTCAGTGATATGGGATCCAGATGCCTCAACCAGCCTACTGCATGCCACCAGCTGGCCCATCACCATTTCTTAAATCTTAGTTAAGTACTTAAGATGCAGACAACAGCTCTACAGGGTTATATGGAAGTAGGATAAAATACTACAAACAATATTAGGATTTGAAAATTGTTGTAAATTCTTAGAGATGACCTAGGAGAAATATCTGAGAAAATAAACCCATTTAGAAATGACAATAATGGCAGAATGGCCCCAAGTGTGCCCTAATATTATTTGTCCCATGGTATCCCAGAGTACTAAAAGGTCTACTCTCTGTTCACCCTCTTTTGTCTTTGTCCATGTGGTCTTTCCTCTAATTTTCTATTTCCCATTGTTGAAGACAGAGTCAAAATAGTGATATTGCTGACACAGACCTCTTTGTGGTAACTTCTGAAAAACCTTCTTCCAAAATGAAAACACTGAAGAATGTCAACAGGGTTGGAAAAAATCAAGGAGGAAAAACTCATCAAGTTTCTGAGAAATTCCCACAAATTTAAGCCTGAAATTGGCATCTGTAATGAGCATGTGACTTCCTTTTGCAATTTTTAAAGTTTTAAGTGCAGATAAATATACCAATCAATTTCTCAAGTTGATGTACTAAGAATGCTGCTCTTCTACAATACTACTTTATAGCCAAACATTTAATGCTAAAGGGTATACCGTTATTTGACAAGCTGTTTTTCAAAACTACCAGAGTATTTATATTCTTCATTTTCTATAAGAAATTTAAAAAGTCTGAGATCTATTATTTTTGAATAATTAAAAATATACCTTGTATAAAGATCATAGAGATTTTTGAGATACTGTTCTGCATCGGACTTCCTACATTCTTCTAACTGGTCTTTGACAAAACTCTGGAACAAAGAGTCAACATTTGTTAATAAGTAAATGTTAATTATATACCTTCTCAAGATATTCCCCCCCCTCTAAAAATATCCCACAGTTTTAACTATTCTAATTTAGAAATCCAATAAAAAAAGGCAATACACAGAAAATAGAAAATTCACCCAAAAATTAAAAACCAAGTTTCTGAACTTTATTGCTTCTTGTATTGACCTGAACAAGACCTAAATTGGTCTTGGAATTAAGTACTAAGAATTCAGAAATACCTTTTCTTTTAAAACTGGCCCATTATGTCCCATATGGTACACTGACTGACAAACAACAAAAACAAAAAAACCCTGAGACTAGGTCAATAGAGTCGACTCCTTAGAGCAGCATTTCCCAAACTGTGGCCTAGGAAACACTAGAGTCCCTCAAGACATTAATAGGTGTTAAGTCTAAAATAGACTTCCTTGGTAGGCAAATGTGGGAAATGCTGTACATAACCACCCCATTTGCAGTGAATCACATTATGTATAAGTAGCCATAAAGGCTACTGAAAGTCCTAAATTATGTTTAAAAAACAAACATTTACAGATTAAGAAATAGTGTCTGAAAGTATAGTGCTATGGGAGTCAAGGTTATAAATTAATTCTCGTGTTTTTCCTTTTCAGGTTAGTACCATATAAAAGAAAATTACAAACTACTTTTGTAGATCTTGTTCAAGTTCATAGATGTTATCTACTAGTCAAGGCAAAAGCAAAAGAAGTGAGGTTACCTTACCATGATACATTACTACTACTGCTACTGCTGCTGCTACTACACTAACGTCAAACATGTACTGTAATGACACCTAGTGATTAGTACCTTTTTCTTGGTGAATAATAAGTTGTCTTTTTTTTAAAGCGTAACACTGACTTTACTTTTCCATTAACTAAACAGATTATTATTCCTAAAGTCATAATACAACTAAATTTAAAAAAAAGGAAAACTTTAAATACAGGAAAAAACTCACATATTACTTTAAGAACTACTTAATGTATCACTGTTTAAAATTACCTGTAGTTTGATTTCAAATACATTTTGAATAAGTTTAGCCAGTACTGTTTCTGGATTACTAAATATATCTCCAACTTGTTTGTTCACACGTTGACAGAGTATTGCCGCATCTTCAAATACATCATTTCTCAAGTAAGCACCCTAGATAGCAGATGTATTTTTATATAGTGAGTATATAATGTTTAAGGTTCTAAAATAAAAATTAGCATAAAGTAAAATCCAATAAAGTACACTTCTTTGTTACCTCCTGGCACTGCTTTATATAAACATCAACACAATGGGAATAACCCTACAAAGAAGAAACACACATGTTATCTCTGTTCTGGTTCAATTGTAATAATACCCTCAATTTAATAAGTATTATGTTTAATAAAAATATGTTTAATAGGGACTAACAGTTAGTGTAATGGCTATGTCGCTGGACTCCCATGTAGTCGATCGCAGTTCAAGTCCTGGACCTGGCGGCTTAAACTCACTCTGGGCGTGTGCACGTGCGTACCCAAGATCCCAAGAGGAGAACAGAGGAGAAGGGATTGCAGTGTGGCCATTCCCCCTGGGGGGTGATTTCTCGCTTTCTATCTCTCTGTCTCTCTGTCTTCCTGGCGAGTGCATGCGCCCTATAGAGAAAAAACCTCTCAAAAAAAAAAATATATATATATATGTTTAATAAAACTACGTGTCAGTGAATAGCCAATAACAGTTAACTGCAAGAGTTAAATAAAATTAATTGAAGAGAACCAATAACTTAATACAGGTGTCTTCTCCCAGTCACTTTCTGTAATGAAATTTATCAGTTGGTTTATATCTTGGCTGGACATTAGACTGAAACAAGAAAGCTGAGGTATAGGTGAAGTCTTTCTAGTAATTTTTGACCTACGATTATCTAGCTATCTCCTTCAACTCCAAAATACGCACACATACACACACACACACACACACACACACACACACACTCTTCGCAAAACAAAGGTCTTTAAAAAGGTTTTACATATACACATTTCCTTCTTTTTTGGGGGGAGAGGTTTTTGCTACAGGGCGTGTGTGCTCGCCAAAAAGAGACAGACAGAAAACAAGAAATCAACCCCTGAGGGGACGGCCATGCCGCAATCTCTTCTCCTTCATTCTTCTCTCAGTATCTTGGGAACACAAGCACACGTGCCCAGCATGAATTTAAGCCACCAGGTCCAGGGCTCAAACTGCGGTCAACTACATGGGAGTCCAGCGACATAGCCATTATGCCAACTGCTGGTCCCCATATTTCCTTCTTTCCTCTCTTGGATTCAAAGTACTGGCCTTCTCTTGCAAGAATCTGGACAGGACTATGTTCATTTTTTTTTAAGTTTCTTTCTTTTTTTCCATGGTTACAGAGAGAGAGAGAGAAAGAAAGAGATAAGTATCCTTACCAGGGTCATCATGCTCTGATCCACCCTCAATCAGCCCCAGATCATGGGTACTGATTGGGTACACACAACCAGCACATTCAGGAAGGTCCCCAGATGTGAACCCAAAACTTTCCCACGTGAGTCAGTCCCACAGAGTACCACGTTACTGCTGAAC
>NW_006159602.1:3409739-3418616 GCF_000334495.1 Tupaia belangeri chinensis | reverse complement strand
CCTGGAAATTTACTTTTTTTTTTTTTTTTTTTTTTGGAGAGGTTTTTGCTATAGGGCACGTGTGCTCGCCAGAAAGACAGAGAGAAACAGAGAGAGAGGAAGTGAGAAATCACCCTCCTGAGGGGGGAATGGCCATGCTGCAATCCCTTCTCCTCCATTCTCCTCTTGGGATCTTGGGCGTGCATGCGCCTGGCGTGAGTTTAAGCCACCGGGTCTGGGACTTGAACCAAGGTCGACTACAGGGGAGTCCAGCGACACAGCCATTACACTAACTGCTAGTCCCGGAAATTTACTTTTCAAATGAAATCTATTTTAACAAAGTACGTTTCAAACAAACTAATTTGTCATACTAAGCTGGCCACAATGATAATTTTGCCTATCAACAAATCATACATAAAAACAGGTTAAACATTATGAAGCATACTATTGTCTCAAAAGCTATTCTCACTACTCTGAGATGTTACCAAAACGAAAAGTCCAACAAACAGCTTCCATTTCCCTAATGTGAGATAAATATTAACAAACACATTGAAGGGAAAACTATTTCTTTTAGTATGTTCACAGAAATACACTCCCACTCAGGAATTATTCTCCTCCTTCATTCAAATTCCAGGATGACAGTTCCATAATATATTCCTTTGTATTACCACTTGAAATCTCTTGAATCTAATTTCAGTCTTTCACTAGTCACATTCCAACTACTCTTTGGTCCTACATTCCACCAGATACTTATGGTTAAGTTTTGTTGCTTTTAACCTTCACAACACACTTGACTGAAAAGTATACATTAAAAAGAAAGACAATATGGTTTTATCAACTATAAAAATTCATTGATAATATTATTGAACATAATATCCTTATTTAAATATTAAAAACCTAACATTTAACATGATCTATGAAGAGAGAGATAAAATGTGAATTCAAATATACTAATCAGTGAAAACTATCACTATGATATAGTTATATAATACAGAAAAAATCAGAAACTATAATACAAACATGTAAAATCACAATCTTGAAGATTAGGCTTCATTTTTTATTTTTACTATTTACCTTGAAATGAAGTAAAACAGCAGCTACTTCTCTCATTCTGGAGATTTCACCTCTTCTTTGAGCACTGGTAAACTCCTGAATCAGTTGGCATTCTAAATCATGGTATTTACCTAAAAATAAAAAGAAAGTAATTCAAGTTCATTGAGGCACCCCTATAAATACAAATTTATATCTGTAAAACACAAAAAACTTACAAATTAGTAACAGCTGAGCTCTTTAGAATCTGCCTACCATTTACCACTGTTACTCAAACTATTAGCTGACTGGGAAAAAACCTCCAGATGCCATTTCTGACTGCAATGAATAGGAAAAATCTTAAACAAGAAATACTGAAAGGAGGACAACAGCTTCTAGCCCCTGGAAATTTACTTTTTTTTTTTTTTCTTTTTTTGGAGAGGTTTTTGCTATAGGGCACGTGTGCTCGCCAGAAAGACAGAGAGAAACAGAGAGAGAGGAAGTGAGAAATCACCCTCCTGAGGGGGGAATGGCCATGCTGCAATCCCTTCTCCTCCATTCTCCTCTTGGGATCTTGGGCGTGCATGCGCCTGGCGTGAGTTTAAGCCACCGGGTCTGGGACTTGAACCAAGGTCGACTACAGGGGAGTCCAGCGACACAGCCATTACACTAACTGCTAGTCCCGGAAATTTACTTTTCAAATGAAATCTATTTTAACAAAGTACGTTTCAAACAAACTAATTTGTCATACTAAGCTGGCCACAATGATAATTTTGCCTATCAACAAATCATACATAAAAACAGGTTAAACATTATGAAGCATACTATTGTCTCAAAAGCTATTCTCACTACTCTGAGATGTTACCAAAACGAAAAGTCCAACAAACAGCTTCCATTTCCCTAATGTGAGATAAATATTAACAAACACATTGAAGGGAAAACTATTTCTTTTAGTATGTTCACAGAAATACACTCCCACTCAGGAATTATTCTCCTCCTTCATTCAAATTCCAGGATGACAGTTCCATAATATATTCCTTTGTATTACCACTTGAAATCTCTTGAATCTAATTTCAGTCTTTCACTAGTCACATTCCAACTACTCTTTGGTCCTACATTCCACCAGATACTTATGGTTAAGTTTTGTTGCTTTTAACCTTCACAACACACTTGACTGAAAAGTATACATTAAAAAGAAAGACAATATGGTTTTATCAACTATAAAAATTCATTGATAATATTATTGAACATAATATCCTTATTTAAATATTAAAAACCTAACATTTAACATGATCTATGAAGAGAGAGATAAAATGTGAATTCAAATATACTAATCAGTGAAAACTATCACTATGATATAGTTATATAATACAGAAAAAATCAGAAACTATAATACAAACATGTAAAATCACAATCTTGAAGATTAGGCTTCATTTTTTATTTTTACTATTTACCTTGAAATGAAGTAAAACAGCAGCTACTTCTCTCATTCTGGAGATTTCACCTCTTCTTTGAGCACTGGTAAACTCCTGAATCAGTTGGCATTCTAAATCATGGTATTTACCTAAAAATAAAAAGAAAGTAATTCAAGTTCATTGAGGCACCCCTATAAATACAAATTTATATCTGTAAAACACAAAAAACTTACAAATTAGTAACAGCTGAGCTCTTTAGAATCTGCCTACCATTTACCACTGTTACTCAAACTATTAGCTGACTGGGAAAAAACCTCCAGATGCCATTTCTGACTGCAATGAATAGGAAAAATCTTAAACAAGAAATACTGAAAGGAGGACAACAGAACTCTTGACTAAAGTTTAGGTCAGTCTACCATGTTCAATGGTGAACTGAACACCAAATTTCATTTTGAGATATGCGGTATTCAGTTCACTACATTCTTAAAGCTAGTTTGGTTCTTTTTTTTTTTTTTTCTTTTTTGGAGAGGTTTTTGCTATAGGGCACATGCGCTCGCCAGAAAGAGAGAAATCATCCCCCTCCCCGAGGGGAATGGCCACACCGCAATCTCTTCTCCATTCTCCTCTCAAGATCTTGGGCACACATGCGCCCAGTGTGAGTTTAAATCACCAGGTCTAGAACTCAAACCACAGTCAACTACATGGGTGTCCAAGTGACATAGCCATTACACCAACTGCTGGTCCCGAAGCTAGTATGGTTCTTAACAAACACTTGAACTTTGGGCTAACTTATAGTGACAAAACCTTTCCCAGAAGTCCAACCACCTATATTATCCTTATTCTAAGATCTGTGGAAATAGAGGTGGTTCTTTGTACCTTTTATGCAGTGGTCTAACCAAATAGTGACCCAAGCTACATGGAGCCTACAGATATGTGGTCTTTCCAGAAACCTGGTATGATCTAGCTTAAAATACCATCCAAAGATTGGCAAGAACCAAATCAATCCTGTAAGGAGTCAAATGCTAATATGATCTTAGCTTCAAAACCAAAATTATTCAGAGATATGGCTGAATAAAAAATAATCCAAAATATATTATTAAACTAAAAATACAGGGGCCAGGGACCAGCAGGTGGCGTGATGGTTAAGGCATCGGACACTCCCACACGGGACTGGTGGCTTTCTTTCTTTTTCTCTCTCTGGTCAAATTGAAAAAAAAAAAAAAAAATATGAATGAATGAATGAATAAGTAATTCTTAAAAAAAAAAAATACAGGTGCCAGCAGGTGGAGTAGTGGTTAAAGTGCTGAACTCCCACGTGGTTGACCATGGTTTGAGTCCCAGATCCAACGGCTTGAAACACATGCTGGGCACATGAGTATGCATGTCCAAAATACCAAGAGGAGAATGGAGGAGCAGGGATTGTGGCATGGCAGACCCCTCGGGGGGGGTGAGGGAGAGGGTTACTCCTTGCTTTCTGTCTGTCTCGCCAGCAACCTCACTCACTCTATAGCAAAAATCTCTCTCAAAAAAACACAAAAACTAAACTAAAAATACAAGGTCTAAAGTTATTTGTATAATATACTACCAATTATTTTATAAATACATGAAGATAGTAAAACCACACACAGGCATACACAATTTCTATGCCTTACATTGGTATGTCCATAAAATATGCTGCAAAATACCCAAGAAACTCATAATGGTTCCTTTCAAGGGAAAGGGGATCAAACTCAGGGATGGGGCAGAAGGATGACATTGTTTCCATTTTCTCTCCTTTTGTTGTGTTTTTGCTTGTACACAGTTTTTTGTTCTCTTTTTACTTAATAAAAAATTATAAATAAATAGAATTACACTTACTTGCAATTTTGGATTTTACTTCTGAAAATCTGAAAGATAACAATTGATAATGAAATGCATTAGTAGTGACAAATATATCATGATAATGTAAGATATTAACAAAAAAGAAAACTGAGCAGGGGTATATGGCAACCCTATGTAGTACCTTTTAAACTTTTCCATAAATCTAAAAAGTATTATATAATTAAAAGGTTATTATTTTGGCACCAGGAAGAGTTCCACATGAGACACTAACAACCCTGCTTGTTCCAAAACTGAATTATTGTCCATACTCATATTCACTTGCATTTTAAATCTACTTGATTATTTGTCTGTGTCCCCCATGGGGACTTCTAAAAATAAATTTTCATTATTATTATTTAAAGAAAAACAATGACAAAATTATATATATAAAAATGACAAATGATAAAATATTTCATAAAAATAAAATGATTTATGGTAATATAAAATCATAAAGTGACTGACAAAATAAAATATACAAATGAATTATTCTAATAAAATAAAAGAGGCTATAAAAAGGGCCTAGCAATGTGCCTAGGTCACAGTAACCAATTTTTATAAATTCAAAAACTACACTACCACACACTAGTAACTTTTTTCAAATCTCAAATGTCATGGGGGAATGTATAGCATGGAAAACTAATGTTGAGAGATCCTATGTAATCACTTTAAGAGAAAGGAGAAAAGCTCCAAAAGAAAGACAAAATAAAAATTGAGGTCAAAGTCATGGCAGATCACAGAATACACATAAGGACATGTTGTTGTATAAAAAAATTAAATCTGATTACGATATATAGCCAACTGCAAGGCTTGTTAGAGAGGCTAAAACTGTTAAGTATATACTTGAAAGGTGGTGAAGATGAGTACAGTTGACCTTTGAACAACATGGATTTGAACTATGGGGTCCACTTGTACTGGGATCTTTTTCAATAAATACATTGGAAAAATTTTAAAGATTTCCAACAATTTGGGAAAACATGGCAGTCAGAGAATAGTTAAAAATTTACAGATGCAGTAGTAATCATAACTGCATAAAATGAACTGTTAATACATACCATACTATTGTAATAATGTTGTAGCCACCTCCTGTTGCTAGTGTGGTGAGCTCATGTGCTGTTAAGTGTCCACTTCAATCTCCAACACCATGTGATGCTAATCATCTCCATGTGAGTAGCTCATCTCTCCAGTAAACTGCCTAAAGCAGCAAAAACTGATCTCTGGTGATGATTGTATATTTTTCAGAGTGTTTAGTGCAATACTGTAAACCTTGAATAACACTACAGGACCCATAAGAAGTAGCACTAGTGATGCTGGAAGTACTTCCAAGAAGCACAGAAATGTCACATTTCAAGAAGTTGAGTTGCTTGATATGTATCACATATTAAGGTCTGCAGCTACGGCCGCTCACCATCTCAAAATAAATGAATCTAGCATAAGGACCGTTGCAAACAGAAAAAAAATTAAATTGTTTTTGCAGCTACACCAGCAAGTGAAAAAAACCCTGCACCTTCTTATTTCATATTGAATGCAGTTTTTCTGTGGGTCAGGATTGCTACAAGAAAGGCAGTAATATGAGTCAAGAAAAAGTGAACGCATTGTAAGACAATTGAAAGCAAAAAGACCTGAAGTTGGAGAATTTAACGCCAGAAAAGGAGGTAGGTTCTAACAGAAAAATCAGTCATCATGTTAACGGTATAAACTTACAGCATTGATACAGTACAGTACCATAAATATATTTATCTTCCTTATGATCTTAACATTTTCTTCTGTCTACCTTACTTTAAGAATACGGTGTATAATACACAGAAGATATAAGATATGTGTTAATCAATTATGTTATTAATAAGACTTCTAGTTAACTGTAAGCTATTATAAGTTAAGTTTTAGGGAGTAAAATGTCATATGCAGATTTTCAACTGCACAGGGCTGGGTGCCTTTAACTTCTACGTTAAGAGTCAGCTATATAGGGAACCAGCAGTTAGCGTAATGGCTATGTCGCTGGACTCCCACGTAGTCGACCGCGGTTCGTGTCCCGGACCCGGTGGCTTAAAACTCACGCCGGGCGCGTGTGTGTGCGTGCCCAAGATCCCGAGAGGAGAATGGAGGAGAAGGGATTGCGGCGTGCCCATCCCCTCTGGGGGGTGATTTCTCGCTTTCTGTCTCTATGTCTCTCTCTGTCTGTCTGGCGAGCGCACGTGCCCTACAGTGAAAATCTCTCCAAAAAAAAAGAGTCAGCTATATATGCACATGTGTTCCAGTGGAGAAGACTAGGACAGAGACAGGGTTAGGAGATGCAGTCAACTATTATCATGTAATAGTTAAGCTAGACATTTTACTCATTTTACCCATTGTTGTGTAAATGGTCCAACTCTGAAATATGATAGAGGTCTTGGTGGGTGGCTTTAAAAATCATTACAGCAAGTTAATACTGTACAATACTGCAATGCTAAGGAACAGGGAATAGGAGATTATCCTTACTGCTAACTCTTCATGCTGATACAGAGTTGAGAGTAAACTACACTTTTTTGTGGGAATTCACTGTCATGTTTGGGAGGTAATGGTCAAGCTTTAAGTGTAGCAATATATCCACATTCAATTTGTAACTGAAGATCCTCATGTACCACCAAGAGAATAACATATATTATCTATCAAAGCAATCATATTTCTTTTAGATGGCCACATGGAGGATCTACTATTTCCAAGATTTTATTAGAGTCTGACATTCAATGGCTTAGAGGAAATCAAGAAAAAATTTCCTTCCAATGAACAGTGAATTTTCGGAAGAACCTAACTTAACAAAGGCATAGGACCCTGCATTTAAAAACCTTACCTGAAGTTCCTAGAAGAGTTCTATGAACAAACTAAAGTCTAAACTTCACAAAACTGTATACAACAATTGTGTGTATCTAAATTATTGATAAAACTTTTATGCTTTCATCAGTTTTTCAAAGGCGTTCAAGATCTCAAAAAATTAAGAACCCTCATCTAGAAACAGGAAAAAGCAGGTGAACAGCTCCATGCTTAGGCTCTCTGTACCCTACCACCTGCTTCTCAAGAGGCCAAGACATAAAAATTCAAACTTTAAGTTCAATTTCGACATTCACTTTCATCAAAATTGTTTTGAGAAAACAAGCAAGGGATTTAAATTATTTCAAGATAGACCATGAATTTTAGATATTAAGAGTAAGATCACATTTTTTCCAGTCAATTACTTCACAGGGTACAACAAAAGTGCCCTTTAAATTCTTGCTTAATTAAAGGCAAAGAGAAATCATATAAGGAAAGAAAAAATATATATGTATATTCCATAAATTTCACCATATATCCAAATTAGTTCTTGAGAAATAAACTTGCCTATCAAAAGGTAACTCCTGGGCGATTAGGTGCAACTTCTGAATGATGTCTGCTGCCTCCTTTATCTATTAAAACATAAATAAAAACAAGCAATAACATTTTTAAAAAACTCATATGCATATCAAAAATTAATTATTTTTCTAAAAACAGTAACTATAACCACCCCTCTCCCAAACAATTTTCTTTTAAGAATCCGTGAAACTTGTGAGCAACATGAATTTATCTGGAATACTATCATGATGAATCAATAAAACACAAACATTTGTCTTTCTAGTACTAAAATTTTGTAATTTGTTTGATATCAACCAGAATCTCTTCCTAATGAAACCTGCAGTTACTCTGAAAAATTCAAATTACTGCTTGCTGAAAGCACAGTGTAAATCTCTAAGTTTACAAACCCAAAATGTATAAACAAAATTTATGAAAATGACTTAGAACATATTATTGCACATATCCACACTTTTTTAAAAAAGTTGCCAGAGAGTGCCTGTGCTCCCCAGAAAAAGAGAAAGGGAGAAGAAAATACCCCTCCAGTGGTAGTCATGCTACAATCTCTTCTCCATTTCTTCATTCTTTTGGGATCTGAGGCATGCACATACATGCCGTCAGCATGTTTTTCAAGTCACAGGACTAGATTCCTACCTCAGTCAGTCATGTGGAATCTGGCTTCCCTTAACCGCTAAATTATGGAGTTGGCCCTATTCCACTTTAAACTAGCTGAATAAAATATTAAAAATTTGTCATTTAATGGTCATATAAGTTTATAACATTTACTCTAAAAGTAAAGATAGTTTATAATATAAAACCTCCTGAATATACTATAGAAATGTGTATAATTATAATAGAACAAAGGGACTTAGGCAACAGGTCTAAAGCATTCTTTAAATGCAATATTTGCGTTTATTTATAGAAGTTAGGGGAGTTATATAATGTTCACTTTTCCTTTAAACTTAAAATTAGTACTGAATTTTGTTTTGGCACAATTTTAATAACTAATTTTATGATGACCTGTTTTCTTTCACATTTAAAAAAGAGAAAGAGACTTTTAAAATATGAAGTAAGATCTAAAACATTAAGATAGATTTGCCAAGCATTCATGTGAACTGTGACAAGCAAATCTGGGTAACAAAAACAGGGAATGTTCCTGCTTCTTGATCCCAGTGATCATGAATATCGCTCTGCTTCGGTTTTCTCTTCTCCCCTAGTCAGCAGGTCACTGAAATTTTCAGTAGCCAAGTGCTCA
>NW_006159602.1:3391905-3409708 GCF_000334495.1 Tupaia belangeri chinensis | reverse complement strand
CTGCTGCAAATGGACACAGTATCACTCCTCACCATGTCATTTACTTATACTAGTGAAATCTATCACTTTATCCTCACCAAGACCCCCTTCGGAAAGAATATGCCTTGAACAAAGTCAGCTCTATGTTTCTCTAAGTTTGTTCTTGCTATTTTAAGAGCTAGAAGTCTTCATCACGTGCCGTTTCCAAACTTTAATGTAGTTTAGCAGTAAATAATGCTTGTTTCTATTAAATTCCCATAGCTAATTATTTTGTAAATTATTTAAAACATAAGTAGCCCTTAAAGTTAAAATATACTACAGTTAATTTATTAAGCCACACTACAACAGCAGTAAGTGCAAAAGCTGTCAAAACCACAATTCGATAATTTGCTTACACATGTTACTGATATAGAGTGAAGTAAAAGATTACTCATACTAACAAAGTGTGTTAAAGATAACAAAAGTCGGGGCCAGCAGGTGGCGTGATAGTTGGAGGTGCTGGACTCCCACATGACCGACTGCAGTTCGAGTTCTGGACCTGGCGGCTTGCTTTCTCATTTTCCCTGTCTCTCACTGGTCAAATTAAATAATAATGATGAAAAAGTTAAGTAAAATAATTCTTTTAAAAAAATAAAGATAATCAAAGTCATTAGGTATTATCTATAGGGAGAACAATAAGTTACAGTTCTAGAAAGAAAACCAACATACGTGTAAGGAAAGAGGTAAACATAAAATAGGTTATTTTTCAGAGAAGATTCTGAATCAAAGACTAAAAAGTCACAAACGGAGGCCAGCAGGTGGCATGGCGATTAAGGCACTAAATTCCCACATGGCCAGCAATGGTTCAAACTCCAGATCCCACAGCTTGAAAATTATCCTGGACGTGTGTGTGCCCAAAATCCCAGAGGAAAGTGGAAGAGAAGGTATTGCAGCATATCCATAACCCCTGGATGGTGATTTTTTATTTTTTTAGAGTTTTTTTTTGCTATAGGGCGCATGTGCTCACCAGAAAGACAGAGAGACAGAAAACTAGAAAGCACCCCCCTATGGGGGACGGTCACACTGCAATCCCTTCTCCTCCGTTCTCCTCTCGGGACCTTGGGCACGCATACACACACGCCCATCGTGAGTTTAAGCCACCAAGTCCGGGACTTGAACCACGGTCAGCTACGTGGGAGTCCAGCGACATAGCCATTATGCCAACTGCTAGACCCACCTGGATGGTGACTTCTCACTTTCCCTCTATCTCCAGACACCACATGCACCTTATGGCAAAAACCTAAAGAGAAGAAAGATAAACACACACACACACACACACACACACACACACGACTATGGGACAGGAAGAAAGAGGAATATAGTGTGTTAATATTTTATCCCATTCTAACTCCTACCACAACATACATCTCTCTAACTTATGTAGGTGATTTTCCATTTTCCCCCCACAGGGAAAGTAGGGCACAAAATCCAAAAACTCAGCTAGAAGTTTATCTGATAATTGACAAACTAATACCTTATATAAGGTACTTTTTTAAAAGAATTATTTATTTAACTTTATTTATTATTATTATTTTCATTTGACCAGAGAGAGACTAAGAGAGAGAGAGGAACAGTGAGAAAGCAAGTCACCAGGTCCAGGACTCAAGCTGTGGTCAGCCATGTGGGAGTCCAGTGCCTTAACCATCACGCCACCTGCTGGTCAGGGGTGGTTAACTGTGACCTTACCAGGCCAAAAATAATGATTCTTAACAAGCAAACAGTAACTCAAAACTGTGTGAGAGGTGAGAGAAAAACAAGACAAACAATAATGAGGAATAAAGTGTCAGAAAATAAGGAACATGAAAGAAATCAAAAGAAAAGGGACACAGAAGAGAATGAAGCAAGGAAGAGAAAACAAGAGGAATTAAGTTAAAAACTTTGTTAGTCTATACTTAATCCTCCAAAATTATGGACAGCTTGTAACTAAATGAATTAGCTAACAAGAATTAAGGATTTTTTTCTTTCAATTAAAACCTCAAAAATTGAGAACAGCAGATGGCATAATGGTTACGGCGCTGGGCTCCCACATAGTTGATTGTGGTTCAAGTCCCTGATCCAATTACTTGAACTCAGGCCAGGCACATTTGTGTACATATCCAAGATCCCCAGAGGAGAATAAAGGAGAAGGGACTGTGACATGGCCATCCTCCCTGGTGTGTGTGTGGGGGGGGGGAGGGGTGGTGGTGGTGTTATTTTTCTCTGTCTCTGTTTCTCTATCTGGCAAGTACACGACCCTATAGCAAAAATCTCTTAAAAAAAAAAAAAAAAAGCCTAAATAGTTAAGAGACAACAATAAAACCATGAACTAGACAACTGCTTAAAGATCATTTAAAAGCTTAAAAGAGGGGTCAGCAGGTGGTGCATAGTGGATAAGGCGGTGGATTTTACATGGCCGACCACAGTTCAAGTCCGGGACCAACAGCTTGAAACTCACATTGGGCATGTGTGCATGTGTGCCCCAAATCCCAGGGGGAAAATGCTGCAGAAGGGATTTCATGTGGTCATCCCCACAAGGGGGTGATTACTCATCCTCCTTCTCACTGTCTCTTTCTGGAGAGCACATGTGCCCTATGGCAAAAACTTTACACACACACACACTCACACACACACACACACACAGGAAGTTTTAAAGGAAATTGTAAAGAATATAGTTCATGATACAAAATATCAAAAATACAAATTAGGTTAAAACAAAATCAGTCAACTTAAAAAATATTTATTGGGGCCAGCAGATAGCATATGGTAATGCAGTGGACTCCCATGTGGCCAACCACAGTTCAAGTCCCAGACCCAGTGGCTTGAAACTCATGAAAAATATGTGTGTGTGTGTGTGTGTGAGCCCAAGATTCTGGGAGGAGAAGGGATTACAGAATGGCCATCTCCCCTGGGGGGTGATTTCTCACTTTTCCTCTCACTGTCTCTGTCTCTCTCCATGGCAGGCTCACACACACTAAAGCAAAAACCTCAAAATATTAATAAAATATGGGGCCAGCAAATGACGTGGTAGTTAAGGGTGCCAGATTGCCACACGGCCAGTCACAGTTCAAGTCCTAGGCCTGGCGGTTTGCTCATCTGTCCCTCTCTGGTCAAATTAAAATAAATAAAGTTAAATAAAAATAATTCTTTGAAAAATAATCAAATAAAAGATATTTATTTTCCTTTATATTCTAAATGACTATCGTGGCCTACATTCAGATAAACAGACCAATGCACATCAGGTACAGTATCTATATTTTGTGTATGATAGAGCATAAATATACTATTGGGTCATCGGAAAAGTCATGACACATTTTTACGTAGAAAAAATATGACTTTTCCGATGACCCAATATATAATTAAATAAGTATAATCCAAGTAATGCAATGACCACATTAATGTACATTAAAAATGTACATTTAGAAAACTTACAAAGTAAAAATAAAACATTCCATAATGCTCCTGAAAAAGTGTCCAAGTCTTGTATAAACTCACACAAATATAAATATACAAAAGCTAGATATTGCCAACATTTAACAAGTTTTTAAGAATTACAATTTTACTGGTGTTGACCTAAACTTTATACTACAAATACAATTCATGAAACTTGTTCTTTAAAATAATATATTTTCTTTAAAGGAATTATCTATACATATATAAACACTTTTCAAAGATTTCAAAATTATATATTCTAAACCCTACAGAGTCCTACTCATAAAAAAAAGTCTCCCTTAATTCAAAGTACACATCAATAATACCGTCTTTAAACATTCAACTGAGATAGTCTATAGAATAAATTTGGAATAATTTAGGATGACTGTATTCAGTTATATGAATGGACAATGTTACTTTGTGCCCATATGATCTATACAAATGCCCATATTTCATGCATTTGAGGGGAAGAAAGTGAGCTAAATTATCTTCTTTCAAGATCATAAAGCAGCCAACAACATAACTTTAGACTAGGGTTAGGTGATGAGAACTATAAAAAGGATTAATATAAACAGTTAATTCAGACTTCAATTCTACTTGGCCCCAAATGCTTTAATTCTTTATAACACATGTATATTTCAGTTTTTCAACTTATAAATTAATTCACAATTTATACGTATATCCAGTAAAAAATAAGAACTTCTGAATTCCTTTACAGAAAGATATTTCAGCTTATCAATCATTTAGGTCAGATCACTGCACCACCACCCAGTAAATGTAACTATTCAAGACTATAGAAATTCTGTAAGGAGTCAATTATGTTGAAAAAATACTTATGAATTTAGTTACCTCAGCATTCCTAAATCAGACAAAATTTCATAAACAAAAGCGCCAAGCAATCCAATTAAAACAGTATAAATACTTCACCAATGATCTGAGGTACAAAGTTGACATTCCAAAGTAATAAAAAATTTTAATAAGTTAGCTACTCTCAGCTATTCAGTGATCTGAAGTCTGACTCTAGAAAGTAATAACTATAGCGCATAATCAGGGCATTGTTATTAATGCTGTGCTTTGCTTTTATCCTCTGGCAGTGCTTACCTTTTCGGAATTTGTAAAAACATCAGATTTTAATTCTCCATCTAGAAACTCATTGAAGTATTTCATCAGTTTTTGAGCTTCCACTGCCCGTTGTCTAGGTGTGTTTACCCCCTCCAACTGGTCTCCAAGGTGACAGACTTTGGTTGCTACATAGCTAATGTGCTCATCTAGTTCTTGGAAATGTTGGAAGGCAACCTAGGAAAAATGTGCAGAAGCATAAAATACAATCAGAGAATGCAATATATAAGTTTAGTTATACACCAAAACTAAACCAATGTCAATACTACTCTCCACTCTCTCTAACAAAAGAGAAAATAGAGGTTATTTATATATGAGATGATCTGTAAAAACAATTCAAAATCATCGGCATGATATGACTTCAAAACCTTTTATTTTTAAAGCTCAGTTGCAAACTCTTACAACTTTAAATAATAAAATTATCATAAATTTTATTATTTTTAATTAAATCAACTTATATTGTTCTTTTTAACTTCATAACATCTCCAAATGATAGTTTTCTTCTAACAATTATGAAACAAATTTGAAAGGCAGGATTATTCACATTATAGACTTGGTAGCAATTTGTACTTTCTATACATGAAAAATGTCGGTTCTAAGATTTAAATGTTTAATTTACTTTGGATTTTATTACAAAAGACAATAGCACTGTAATTATAAAAGTCATAAAACTGGAACTATGTTGTGAAATTACACCAAGGTATCAAATATTACATAAATGAACAACAAAATTCAATTTGTCTACTAAAACATAGTAAACATTGAAGAACAATCTAACTCCCTGCAAAAAACAAACAAACAAAAAACAACCTTGAGGGCCCAGCAGGTGGTGTGGTAGTTAAGGTGTTATACTCTCACGTGGCTGACTATGGTTCAAGTACCAGATCTGGCAGCTTGCTTTCTCTCTATCTGGTAAGTGCACATGTACTATAGCAAATTAAAAAATAATTACAATAAATAAAATTCAATAATTTTTAAAACCTTGAATAATAAAGCAACAAAATAAAAGCCACAACCCAGAAGCCAATCAATGTGCAAAAAATCTATTAAAAAGAAAATTCTAAGTTAAATGTAAAAGTCAGTATGTGCTAATTTAATTTTAAAAATTATCTTCAGATGATTCCAACTATGCTTTCTTGTAACCAATATTTTTTTGAAAAGTTAGGAAAAAGATTTTACACTGAAATTGCCAAATTTTGCAATTTGAACACTATTTTAAACTTCGAATATCTTTAGTCTTTATTTTCTAAAATGAATAACTGTTGGAATAAATGAAAAGATATTTCACATATTTGCCTGCATATAACAATGATGTGATCTATATAAATTTAAAACATTAAGTTATTTAATATAAACATTTTTAGATTACAATGTTAAATCAATAGCTTACACATCTGAAATCTGATATATTAAGCTGCTGACACTTTTTTTGAGAGAGAGAGAGATTTTTGCTATAGGGTGTGTGCACTTGCCAGAGAGATAGAAACAGAAAGCAAGAAATTCCCTCACATCCCCAAGAGAGATGGCCATGCCGCAATCCCTTCTCTTACAGTCTCCTCTCAGGATTTTGGGCACACACACAGACTCTAATTGCAATCGACTACATGGGAGTCCAGCGATGTAACCATTATGCCATCTGCTGGTCCTGACACTTTTTTTTGGTCAGTCACTGGTACTGTTCCCCGGGGTTCTGCTGTCCTAATGAAATTCATCCCCAGGTTCCTCTGCTGCTCTCCTCTAGGTACCACTGTTCCTGGAACTAGAGATGGAGTTTTGGCACAGTAAATTCTAGCACATGTGATGGTCTACCTGCTCTTAAACAAGAAAGCACAAGTCAAAATGTAGTATCCAGATAGAGGCCAGTCTCTGGTGAAGTGTAACGTAAGAGGACTCTTGCTTTTTTTTATTAATACATTACTTAACAAAAAAAGCTAAAAGGTTACTTATTATTCATACTGTTTAACAAAGTACCTGGCACTATTTAGCCCTAAATAATTATTTTTAAAACAATGAACTAAACATCAAAGGTACCAGATACCTGAAGAATCCTCTTGCTACTAAGCTGTGAAGAATAAAATGTCAGAAGGAAAAGAATTAAAAACAGAGTATTTGACATTTATTTTTAAATATTTAAAAAGTGATGCTATGCCGGCAGGTGGCGTAGTGGTTAAGGTGCTGGATTCCCATGTGGTCAACCACAGTTCATGTCCTGGACCTGGCAGCTTGAAACTCACACCAGGCATGTGTTTATGTGTATCCCAAATCCCAAGAGGAGAATGAAGGAAAAGGGAATGCAATGTGGCTATTCCCCCTGGGGAGTGATTTCTCGATTTCTGTCTCTCTGTCTCTCTGCCTCTCTGGAGAGTGCACATGCCCTACAGCAAAAGTCTCTCACAAAAAAGAATACAAAATCAATAAGAAGTGATACCAGCATTATATATAAAGCAAAATTCTTATTTCCCAGTTACAAAAACAGAAAAGATTACAGAATTATTTTTAGTAAAGCAAAGATGTATTACTTTCTAGGATACGTTTTCCCTTTTCCCAGGGTACACTGATTGCTCTGTGGTAGGCAAAAATTATGTCAATGAATACCTTAAAATTGTCAATAGCAGAATTACTGATAATTCAGTATAACATTTTTATTATAACCTTAAATTGAAGGAGAAAAGGCTACAAACATTTATTGAGGCCTTCCTCTGTCCTAGACACTGTTCTAAACATATGATACGTATTTACTTATTTAATCCTCACAACCACACATTTTAGAGATAAAAATCTGAGGCACAGAGATTAAATTGCTTGGGTTATCACAGCTAATAAATGGCAGAGATACAATTCAAATTCTGGCAGACTGGCTCCAAAGCTTGCTAGCTTAACTATTAATATTTTTATTATTCCTAAGGGATATAGTAATTATTTGAAAGCTGTCACCCTCACCACTTAAAAACACATTTCCTATCTTATTTAAATTATTGATTTCCTTAATTATTTTCTCACAGTCATATATACTTAAGCCAAAGAATCTAAATAAATAAAACTTTAACAGAAATCAACTTGCTAATCCCTAACACTAAAGAACAAATGGCCCTGAGAGGCAGAAAGGTGAACAGTACTCCTCAAACTATACTTGGAAAGCAACATCAAATTTCAGATTATGTCCTGACTGTAAAAGGGATTCAGAAGTTCCAAATTAAGGGCCAGCAGGTGGCATGGTGGTTAAGGTGCTGGAATTCCCACATGGCTGACCATGGTTCGAGTCCTGGACCTGGTGGCTTTCTCGCTCTCTCGCTTGCTCTCTCTCTCTCTCTCTCTGTCTTCGGCAAAATTCAAATGAAAAATAATAATAAATAAATAATTCTTTAAAAAAAAAAGTTCCAAATTAAGTCTAGAGTGACTCAGAAGCATGGCACACTTAGCTCTAGAGCCAGTTTCTAGTAGTTTGGTTTTACTCTAAAATGAAAAAAAGAGTTCGGGGTTCAATTTTCCTAGAATTTTTCCTTGGGGATATACTTTATCACAGGGTTTTTCTCTAGGGTAAAAAAGTGGTCCAGGCAATAGCTAGTCTGGTGTTACATTAATTTAACGTTAAAGAAAGTCCAAGTGATTACTTTAATAGCTGAGTTCCTAAAAGTACAAATCAACTAAGTGTCATCTTGAAAGTTTGCATAGTTAAAGGGAAGCAAGGATCACACTGAACTGGGTATCAATCACTTCGTCCTGGGAAGGGAGTTCTGTGATTCCAAACCAACATTCAGTAGCAAGCCAAAGCCAAGAGTACTTGATAACAATTCATTTTACATGTTATGCCATGAGACCTAGGCAGTAGAGAAAACTTCAACAGTTACTATCACTTGACTAGACTTTTATTTAAGAGCTTAAATCTGGTAGGGAATTGGTCCAGCTAGAGGTTAAAAAAGATGGATCCATGTTGCTGATCATGGTTCAAACACTAGCCCCAGAATTTGAAAAAAACATACTGAGTGTATATGCATGCATGCCCCAAATCCTGACAGGATGGAGAAATGCATTGAGAAGGGACTGCAGCATGACCAGTTCTCACTGGAGAGTGCTTTCTCTCTCTCTCTCCCCACATCTGTCTCAGGATAGTGCGTGTGTCTTCTAGTAACTAAAAAAAAAGTTGTTTTAATTTAAAAAACACTGGAAGGAAACCAGTATTTCTTATTATAACCTATATAAGCTATTCATTGCTTAGCTAAATGTTTACCTGATTGCTTTTCTGGAGCTCTTGTACCTTCTTGGCAAATTCCTTGGCTTCTTTCTGACACTGTTGCTCTAGTTTCTCTACTTTCCTCTGAATCCTTTCATCCATTATCTGGAGTTCTTGAATATGATTTACAAATTCTTCCAATAATCTAATAGAAGAAAGTTAGAATATGCATCAATCTACGTTTAATCATTAGCAACTAACCTATTCACTTGAAAGTCTTATTAAAGAGTTTTTTGAACTAGAGATGATCATGTTCGTTTTCTCTATAGCATCTTCAGAATTTCTTCAATCAAAAGACAAAGTCTTTCTATAACTTTATGGCTTGTTCATAGCTTTGTTCAGGTCACATACTTTTAAAATAAACACAACATTCAAAAATACAACCAGTCTTTATTGATTTTTTGGTGGATGAAAATCTTACCCAAGATCTCCTTAAACCCCCCCAGAGCAGAAATGAATTTAACAGCCTATTTTAAACAGTCATGAAGGTAAATATACCATATAAAAAGAACATTATAAATTCCAAAGTTCTGTCACTTTCTGGTTCCCTAATTTACCACTAACCATAAAACAACAAATTCAACATGTTTTGATTTTAGAAGTATAACCAATCCTTTCTAATTTACTACTAACTAGAGAAAATATTAAATTCTTATAGTCAATAAAATCCCTTCCTGGGCCAGCTGGTGGCATGGTGGTCAAGATGGCTGGATCCCACAAGGCCAACTGCAGTTGAGTCCTAGACCCTGGTCGCTTGAAAACATGCTGAGCACGTGTGCTCATCTGCCCCAAATCCTGAAAGACAGGAGAAATAGAGAAGTGACTAAGATGTGATCATCCCCCATAAGGGTGCTTTCTCATTTTCCCTCTCTCTGTCTCTTTCTCAAGTGCAGACACCTTGTAGCAAATTAAACAAATAAACAAAAAACAAACAAAAATCTTTCCTTATTTAAATTTCTTAAAGTGCTTCTCTAAAATAAAAGTAACAGCAAAAACACAATCCCAAACTTACCATGCTGTTTGTGTATTTTATTGACCAATTATTAATTGGGTTTGTGAAAATAAAATGAGTTTTTACTTCACCTTTTTGGATCAAAAGCTTCAGGTCCACCTCTAGAGCCTCCTCCTGGGGTTCTCCATACAAGACGTTCAATATACTCATCTGCCACAAAAGGCTCCTAGTTTACACAATAAATATGTTTTAATGGAGTTTCATAGATGATAACCTAATATTAACTACAAAAATAAAACAGGTTTTATTAGCTGAGAACTTAAGATAAAATGAAATTACTAATTCTAGGTTGAGTGTCTCTTATCCAAAATGCTTGGAACCATAAGTGTTTTAGATATATTTATGAGAGAGATTTTTGCTATAGGGCAACAGGACAGAAAGGAGACAGAGAAAGAGAGACTGAAAGAAACTCCCCAGGGGGAGGTGGCCATGTTGCAATCCCTTCTCCACTCTCTCAAGATTTTGGGCACGTGTGCTCAGCATGTGTTTCAAGACGCCATTTCCGGGATTCAAACTGCAATTGGCCATGAAGGAGCCCGGCGACGTAACCATTACTCCATTTACTGGTCCCCCCCCCTTTTTTTATTTTTTAATATTTGCCTATATATAATGAATATATTGAGGACAGGACTGAAGTCTAAACATGGAATTCATTTATGTCCCATATATGTCTGATACACACAGCTTTAAGGTTATTTTATACAATACTTTTGTATTTCAGCATTTTGACTGTGACCCATCCTACGTCATCAAGTGTAAATCAGACATTTTACCAGGTAACTGATAAACTGTCACATGTCTACCTGTGCTTACTAACTTCTTAAAATCAGAAAGCCATACAGCCTTTAATCACTAATCACTAGAAAAGTAAACACCAACCAGAAAGAACAAAAAACAATGTTAAGTAGGTGTTAAAATTTTCTAAAGAGAGGGCCGGCAGGTGGCACAGTGGTTAAGGAAACTGGACTTCCATATGGCTGAGCGTAGTTCGAGTCCTGAACCTGGCGGCTTGCTTTCTCACTCTCTCTCTGTGTCCTTCTCCGGTCAAATTTAAATAAATAAATAAAGTTAAATAAAATAATTCTTAAATTTTTTTTTCCTAAAGATGTAATTTTATTTTTTTCTAAAGACTTAATTTTGCTATAAAAAGTTCTTTTTATAATGCTCAAATAATGGAAAACCAGCAGTCATATTAATCAAGCTTCTTTCCTAAGAACTCCATCAGGGACCAGCAAATGGCATAATGGATATGTTGCTGAACTCCCACATAGCTGATCATGGTTCAAGTTCCAGATCCAGCAACTTAAAACTCACATTGGGCATGTGTGTGTGCATGCCACTCAAGATCCCAAGAAAAGAATGAAGAAGAAGGGATTGCAGCATGGCCATTCCTCCAGAAGGTGATTTCTCACTTTCTGTTTCTCTCTCTCTCTGGAGAGTGCATGTGCCCTATAGCAAAAATCTCTCTTAAAAAACAAACAAACAAAGAGAAAACTCCAATATAGGAAAGCTATATACTATGACCAAAGCATTAAATTCAATTAATATTGCTAGCTACTTTTTAAATTTAATTTATCCACAAGAACTGACACTTTTGAGAATTAAATCTTGAGGATGAATTAGATCCTACAAAGTAAAACTTCTGGTGCTCTGAAATAAAATTAACTCATTTAGTATACCTATCATCATTTCAACATTTATCCCTCTAGTTTACCTCCTGTCTGTTAAGATAAAAGCTGGTCTGTACCTAACAATTCTTAATTTATGTATAAAATTGAGAAATATTGACTAAGGTTAAAGGCATGTTTAGAGCTACTTAGAGCTTTAGGAACAAAGCTACTTAAAAATTTTTAGAAAACCTGATCAACACATGAAATACCCCTAAAATAATGGTAAGATGATGCTAATACCTTAATTTTTTTAAGTGCTTACTATGTATCTGGCATGTGCGTAGCACTTTATATACTTTTATCATAGTCAATATCATAAGTAATAGAAGTCTATAAGCTAAGTTCTATTAATATTGATTCATTTTACACTTATGAAATTGTACGATATAAAAAATTGTCAAATCAAAGATAATAGGAAAGCAGGTAGTGTAGTGGTTAAGGCACTGGATCCTAAATGGCCTACTCTGTAGTTTGAATCCTGGATCTCGCAGCTTGGAAAACATATTAGGCACATGTACATGTGCCCAAAATCCCTTCAGGAGAATAGAGGAGAAGCAACTGAGACGCAGCCATCCCTTCTTGGGAGTGATTTCCTTTCTCTCTCCCTTCCTCTCTCTTTCTCCAGTGAGCTCATCAAAAATCTAAAAAAAGAAAAAGAAAAAGAAAACTCAAGAACACACGCATTTATTTATCTGCATTCAAAGGCCAAAATCAAGAGGGTTGTTTTTTTTTTTTTTAAATTGCCAGAAGGCATATGCTACTAGAGAGAAACAGAAAAAGAGGAAGAAAGCATCCTCCAGTGTGGCTTGCTTTCTCCTCCATTTCTCCATCCTGTCAGGATTTGGGGTACAATGCGCATGTGTCTAGCATGCTTTTCAAGCTGCCAGGGCAAGGCTTCAAATCGCAGTCAGCCGTGTGGCATCTGGCTCCCTTAACCACTAGACAATAGAACTAGCCTGAGCTTTTTCTTTGAGAGGTTAAATTACATTAGGAAGCAGTCACCTCTTCCAAAATTCCACAATACTTCCATTAAATAACCACACACTTATCAAGATCCTTTTCCCCGTATTTTGAATATACATATTGTGTAAATACCCAATAATCTTAGTTCTTATCTGTTATTAGTTTCATTTGTTACTGAGTAATTACAGTTTTCAATTAAACACGGTATACCATTCATTGATTTCAATATCACTTATAAATGATATATATCCAAAAGCTTATAAATCAATAGATAATACTACTAGCTTGCATCCTCATGAACTGAGCCAGTTGAGACTAGGGGTAGACTGTGTATGAAGACCCTGTTGGGGCTACCTGTCTTTCTGGAGTGTTTGTTTGTTTTCTCTCTATCTCATAGGATAAATAAACTTAAAAAAATGAAAAATATTAAAAAGGATACAGTGATGGATAGAAGGGAGATTGTTTTTGATAGAAGTGATCAGGCAAGACCTTTGCAGGAAAATTACTTTTGAGCAAAGACTTGTAGGCAGCTAAGGAATATCCCATCTGGGAAAGAAATGCTCTAAGTATAGAGATGACTATTAGTATGCAAGCAGGAACAAGAAGCCAGTGTGACTCAGAGTGAAGGGGAGAATGACTGTGGATGACTTAAAGGAGGTAGTGAGAGTCCAGAGTTTGTGCCAAAGTCTTACAAGTTGTACTACAATATATTCCCTGTTACTGACTGAAGAAAAGGCCAGGTTCCCATACTGCAATTCATGCTAAGAGGAAAAAAAAAAAAATCATTAACCAAGAACTTTGCATCTGGCAAAACTGCTTTCAAAAGTGAGAAGACAGGGGCCAAGTGATGGTGCAGTGGCACTGCAATGGACCCACATGGGAAAGGTCCTGGGTTTGTGTCCTGGGACCTCCCTGGGCATGTCAACTGAGACTGGAAGTGGATAGTGGCAGGAAGGCTCTGTTGAGGGTGGCTCCCTCTCTTATGAAATAAAAATAAACAACAACAACAAATTTTTTAAAAAGTGAGGGGATAATTAAGATATTCTTAGATAAACAGGAGTTGAGAGAGTTTGTTACCACTATACCTGCAAGAAATGTTCAAGAGAACCCTGCAAGGTGAAATGAAAGGCTACTAGACAGTAACTCAAAACTAAATAAAGGGCCAATCCCATGGCCTAGTTTTAGCTGGATCACATATGACTTAAGGCCCAGATCTAGCAGCTTGGGAGGCATGCCAAGTACATGTGAGTGCAATGCCCAGAATCCTGAAAGGATGGAGAGGTTGAGAAGAGGTTGTGGCAAGATTACATCCCATTGGAGGACAGGTTTTTCCCCTCTCTCTCTGTCTCTCTGGCAAGCACATGCACCCTCTAATGATTTTTTTTAAAATGAAGAAATGCATATTTTAATAAATGTAAATACATGGATAATCATAAAAGCTAGTATAAGGGGGCTTTCCAAAAGTTCATGGAAAATAAATATGAAAAAAGTATATATGGGTTTCAATATTTTTGCACCAAAACAAGCTCATGATTTCAATTTTTCTACAAAACTTTTTAAGTCCCTTAGTATTACTATAACAACAATTTGTAACTGCAATTTTTTCTACACGATTTAAGAGTCAAAATTTTTTTAAATTGCTAACCTAAAAGCTACTATTACCATAACTTTGGTTTTTAATTTCACATTTTGTTTTATACACAATTTAAGAGACAAATGCATTTTGAAACTTTTTAGTTCATATTTTGGGGCACACAATGTATAAAGATGGAACTATGTGATTTCAATAAGGAAAAGAAATGGGGATAGAATTGTTAAAGGAGCAGGGTCCTTGTATGTTATTGAGCTAAAGCCAGTATAAATTCATTCAAGTTACAGTGTTTTAAGATGTTAAATGAAGTGCTCATGGTAACCACAAAGAAAATAGTTAAAGAATGTAAAGAAAAGGAAATAAAAAAGGATTAAATGTTTCACTACAAAAAATAAACTAAATACAAAAGACAATGATGCAGAAAATGAAGGACAAAAAGAAAACAAAGAACAAAATAACAGAAGCTTTTCTTTATCAATAATTGCTTTAAATGTAAATAGATTAAATTATCTAATCAAAAGATAAGAGATTGTCAAAATGGATCCAAAACATACAATCCAACTATATGCTCTCTATGATAGACTCACTTTAGATCCAAAGACACTAATAGGTTAAAAATGAAAGGGTAGCAAAAGAAACCTTACAAATAGTAATGAAAAGAAAGCAGAGGAGAAAGAGGAGAGGAGAGAAGGGGGAGGATATACTATTATCAGACAAAACAGACTTTAAACCAAAAAGGCTACAAGAAACAAAGAGCATTACATATTAAAAAAAAAAAAAAAAAGGTTTAATCAAGAAGATGACAAAATAGACTTTAAACCAAAAAGGCTACAAGAGACAAAGAAGAGCATTATATGTTAATAAAAAGGTTTAATGCAAGAAGATATCACAGTTATAAACATTTACACACCTAATGAGAGACTACTCAAATATATAGGCAAAAACTGATAGAACTGAAGAGAGAGAGAGAGTTCCACAATAACCACTGGAGATTTCAACAATACCTCATTCTCAATAACAAACAGAACAAGATATAGTTAAGGAAACAGAGAACTTAGCACAATAAATTAAGTTCTACTAGACATACACAGAACACTCTATCCAAAGTAACAGCATATATGCTCTTCCTAAGTGCATGTAGGACATATTCCAGGATGGACTATATGTTAGACCACAAATTAAGTCTCAATAGATTTTAGAAGACAGTACCCTAGAAAGTATGCTTCTTAACCACAACAGAAGAAAGTCAGAAATCAATAACAAAAATAAAACAAAATAAAACAAAACAAAAAAAAAACCCTTTATATAATGCTGGGTCCCTAGTAGGAAAAACATCGGTCCTGGAACAAGGGGTAACAACAGAAGTGACTTGCTCATCATGACTCCTAATTTGTGTTTGCTATCCTTGTGGCTGTGGAGTCTGAAGGATTAGAGGTCCTGGCACCCAAAGAGAAAATACTTTTGTTTGGGAATGTAACAAGCATCTCATTAAACTGTAACCACACATGGTGCCTGGCACATTAGCTGCTTTTATTGGGGAATAAAAGGCAAGAAGAGAAGTGACCATCTTTGGCAGTCCTGATCATCAGGATGAGGCAGGGCTGCTAGGAATAGTATGTTTGGCACACTAGTGATTCTCTTGGGGAATTCCTTTTTTCAGTTTTTTTTGTTTTTTTTTTTTTTGCTATAGGGCATGTATGCTCACTGGAGAAAAACAGAGAGAGGGAAAGTGAAAAATCAACCCTCAGGGGGAGAGCCAAGCTGCAATCTCTTCTCATCCATTCTCCTCTCAGGATTTTGTGCACAAATGTACAAACACCTGGCATGTTTTTCAAGCTACTGGGCCTGGGACTCAAACCTCAGTTGGACATGTGGGAATCCAGTGCTCAACCCACCATACCACCTGCTGACTCCTGCTGGCTCTTAAAACTCTCTTGACCAATTCTGAAAATGAATGGACAAGTGTTACAAATCTGGCCTAAGAAGGGTATGGTGACCAGTTCAGATGCCAAGAATAACAGAAGTACAAGTTCAAGATAACACAAGGTTAGAATAGATGGTCCAGAAGGGGGATGGTATCAGGTGTAACCCTGAGATAAACTATGCAGCAAGAGCCACAGTTCAAGCCACTAATCTCCTTCTAATTTTCCTCTAGAATGCAACCCAATTGGAATGCTGAAGGTCACTCACCAAATGCATATGAAGAAGTGGACACAAGAGTGGTCTTTGGTGGACGCAAAGATGTGCCATCCAGATTTCCCTTCAAGAAGAGAGTTGCCCTAACTGCTGTTAGGCAGAGAACTTACACCTGGATGTACTTTCAAGGATCTCCTTAGCTGCACAAAGAAAGCTGGTTCACCCAGTGTCATGCCATCATGCCTTTCTCAATGTTATCCTTATCCAACAACTGATTAAGACTGGAGTATAAAGCCTGTCCATTTTTAAGTGAGACAATTCTAACAAGTCATTTTAGTTTAGTTCAACAATGTTCATGGGCTAGAATTGTGGGACCAGCAGATGGCACATTACATTGCTTGACTACCACATGGCTGACTACAGTTCAAATCTCAGACCTAAAGGCTTTAACATGCTGGGCACGTGTGCATGCATGCCCAAAATTCCAAGAGGAGAATGAAAGAGAAGGGATTGTGGTGTGGCCATCCCCCCTAGGGGGTGATTTCTCACTTCTCTCTCTCTCTGTCTCTCCAGGAAGTACACATGCTCTATAGCAAAAATATCTCTCTCAAAAAAAGGCTAAAAGATGCCAAATATTGATTTCTTACCCTGTTCTTCACAGATGGTTATCCAAAGTATACATCCTAGCAAATATTCTACACACTAAACTGTCTCAAAGTCTGCTTCTCAGAAGACTCAACCTGCAACGCTGTAGTTGTCTAGTCAGGAGATGCTCAGATGAAACTGGCAGTAGATGATGCACTAAGAAGTGGTCAGGTTCCTGACATTTTAAGGGATATACAGCTGATAGATTAGAAGATGTAAAGAGAAAGAAAAAAAGAAGAAACCATGAGTTATTCATACAGGTTTGCCCTGAACAACCCAGTGAATGGTGGTGCCATTAACTAAGATTAAAAGGGTCAGGGAAGGAAATGGATGTGAGTGAGAAAACAATAGTTTTGTACTACATATAGTGTAATACATATACCTATTATACAAGTGAAAATGTAGAGTACATAACTGACAAAACAGGTTGGTACTACAGAGAAGACACTGAAGCCATATATAATTTTAGAATCATCAATATATAGATAGGTAATTACTTAAAACCTTAGAACTAAATGAGATTATTTAGGAGATAGAAGAGCAAGACAAGGAGGAGGAAAAAGTTTCCACAAATGAGACAGAATAGGGGGCAGCTGTGGAGGAGAAGGAAAATTAGGAGAGGGAAGTATCTTGCAAGTAAAGTGTAGGTTTTATCCTTGGAGTCAACTGATTATCACAAAGTTTAAGATAAGTCAATTAATGATCCCTATATGGAAGTTCCAAGAAAGCAAAATACATAGAAAAAACTTTTTAATTATTCTGCTTACAAAACTAAATAAATCCTAATACCTTGCTTTTGAATACTTAATCTTATTGCAAAGTCATTTGTTACATGGAAAAATTGTCATATAAACAAAATCCCAAGACTTCCAAATGACCAAGTCTCCCCAAGAGGATTCTCAAACAATTTCCTCTAAAATTATTCCCTTTAACACAAATACCTGGAGACTAGCAGATGACATGATGGTTAAGGCACTGGACTCTCTCATGGTTGTCCATGGTTCAAGTCC
>NW_006159602.1:3384784-3391878 GCF_000334495.1 Tupaia belangeri chinensis | reverse complement strand
ACTCTTTCTGGTGAGCATGTGTGCCTGGTAGCAAATTTAAAAATAATAATGATAAATAATTAAATAATTCTTGAAAAAATAAAAATGCTTGTAAATAATGTCTTTAAAATTTTCATTAATCAGGCAAAGATCTATCTTCACTTTCTTTTTTTACCATAGTAACTAGTAGCAAAAATAACCATATCAGTTCTACAGAGTAGTAGTGAAGGGAGCCAGATACCACATGGCAAACCATGGTTTGAACCAGAGGCCTAAAAACAATGCTGGACACATGCACATGCATTCCCCAAATCTTGACAGGTAGAAGAAATGGAAGAGAAGGGACTGCAGCATGGTTGTGCACCAAGAATGGAGGGTTCTTTTACCCCTGTCCCTCTGGCAAGTGAAAATACCGTCTGGAAATTTAAAAAAAAGAAAGAAAGAAAGAAAACACTAAGGTGCACAACATAGTATTCTTTGTTGAAGACAGTGGATATGGTAATATCTTTGATTTTATCATCAAATATTGCATGCATGCTTTGAAAAACATAGTGTAGGAGCCAGCAGGTGACATGGTGTTTGAGGCATTGGGCTTCATGGCAAAGGCAGTTCAAGTTCTAGATCCGGCAGCTTGAAAATCACACTGGGCACATGTGCATACATGTCCAAAATCCTGAGAGGAAAGTGGAGGAGAAAGGACTGCAGTGTAGCTATCCCCGCTAGGGGGCGATTTCTCACTTTCTTTTTGTCTTTCCAATGAGCACACACACACTATAGCAAAGAAACTCTCTTAAAAAAAAGTGTATCCTACAGAGACATACAACAATTAAATGTAAACAGGAAATTATAAAATAAATATATACACATTAAAATAAATTACCAATAAATCGATTTAAATTTTTAAAATTAATTTTATTTATTATTATTATTATATTATTTTTAATTTGACTAGAGAGGAACAGATCCAGAGACAGGGAAAGTGAGAAAGCAAATTATCAGGTCTGGGACTAAAACTGTGGTCAGGCATGTGGGAGTCCAGCACCTTAACTACCATGCCACCTGCTGGCCCCAATTTAAAATTTTTTAAGCAATAATATCTGAAAATCCAGGTTTGAGGTGCTAGTTACACTGCTTCCTAATAAATGTTATAATTAAATGTACAACTATTTTTTAAAGCAAAATTCCAAAACAAAAATAAAAACCTAAGAACTATGCACTGAAATATTATCATATTAAATATGACTTTACATACTTGGTTACTGTGTTTTTCAGTTAAATTTATTTCTTATTTTTTACAAATTAGCTTGACATTCCACCATAAGATAAAGCATGGTTTCTGTGATCATTTCTACTAAAAATCCCTTGGACAGTAAGGTAAATCCCTAATTTAACATTGTTTCTTGGAGAAAACGCAACTAAACTTTTGTATTTTCTTAAATCACCATTCCCAAAAATAGATCCAATGAATGTGTTAGAACTACCCACAAACTCAAAGAACACTAGAATATTTTTTTCCCCTGCCTAGGCAAAACAATAAGATGATGACCAGAAGATTTCAGAGAAAGATATTTCTATACCCTGTCAAATAAAGCAAACTAACCTATGGGTTCAATACTGCCTTTAATACACTTTCCTTAAATTTATTACACATACCACTGCTAAACAAATCTTTAAAACACTGCTTCCTTTTAGTCAGAAATTTTCTATGCAAGTTCTACACTTTAAGTTCACACTCTGTATCTACCTTTTATCTTTTGCATCACTGACCCCAGTTTTTCTGTAGCCCAAAATGACCAGCAACACCTCCACCAGCCTATTGTAGGCTTCTATTCAAACCCATGCTACTCTTGTTTCCTAAACTGTGTACAGGTAACTCACCCCACAAAGATGCCCTTTCTCCTCCAACAATTCAAACACCACTTTGGAATTTCTCAAAGCCTGGCTCAGTCCCCATTTCTTCTCTACCTGATTTATACTCATTTATCTACTTTAAATGCCTATGAGGCTTAAAACTTCAAATTCCAAGACAGAACAATATATTACTAACTGAGATTTTGTCATGTATTGCTTTGTAATCATTTTTGTAAGTTTTATTCTTTATTCCACACTTAAACTGAAAGGACAGGCTCTGTCATAAACCTCTCTTACTTTCCAGGCCAATACAACATTGCTGAGCACACCAAAACACGAGCTAGTTGAGGCCATGGCTGAATATCCTGCAGAAGATCTTGAAAATCATGCCCTGATTTATAATCCAAAATCAAAAAGGTAGGACCCACTACTTCAAAAAAAGAAATAAAGAACACACATTACACAGCACTATCAATCCAAGATTCTAATAGAAACCAAATATGAGCTAATGCAATTCTGTAACTGAATGAATTTTACTACACTTGGCCTCTTCTGTCTAACCCTATTTGATTTTATTTTCATGATATTCTTTGTATGTTTTCTGTAAATAAATGAGTTACATTTATTAAAATTTTTTTGAAAAGCACTACAAAATGCTTTGTTTTGTCTCAGTCTAACAAAATGGATTTTTTAATAAGAATTATTTTTATTTATCTTAATTTATATATTTAAATTTGACCTGAGAGAGACAGAGTGAGAGAGAAAGAGAAAGAGAGAGAGGAAGAGAAAGTGAGAAAGCAAGCAGCCTGCTCCAGGACTCAAACCATGGTCTATAAAGTGTTCTCAAGTTAAGGACTCACTCATTCCAAAAGTCCATGCCCAAGTTGGCTTGACTCACCGGTCAACTTGGAGCATAAAATACTTGAGGATAAAACCCATTACTCAAAGCATCTGCCTCTACCTTTGCTATTCTCTCTGCTAAGAGCCACTTTTTACTGGCCTCCCCATGAAGAGACCAAAAATCTTTTGGATCTTGATGTAGATAAGATGTTGATCAGCTTCTGTTCTAGTTACCTATTGCTACATAATAACCATCTCAACATTCAGTGGCTTAAAATAACAAGAATCATTATTTTGTTCACATAAATATAATTAAGGCAGGGTTCAGGAAATCCAATCTCTGCTCTCCATAAATGAGCTATGGCTGTTCAACTTGGGGAGAAGATCCACCTCCAAGATGGTTAAATGTTTACTGTTAACTGGAAGTTCAGCTGGTGCTAAAGAATCAAGGGCCTTGGTTCTTTCAAAGGGCTTTCTTTTGGCATTCTCTTGGATTCCAAAATGGAATATCAAAAGATGGCCAGGTTGGGAACCAGCAGTTAGCGTAATGGCTATGTCGCTGGACTCCCACATAGTCGACTGCGGTTCGTGTCCCGGACCCAGTGGCTTAAAACTCACGCCGGGCGCGTGTGCGTGCGTGCCCAAGATCCCAAGAGGAGAATGGAGGAGAAGGGATTGCGGCGTGACCATCCCCCCTGGGGGGTGATTTCTCGCTTTCTGTCTCTATGTCTGTCTCTGTCTGTCTGGCGAGCGCACGCGCCCTACAGTGAAAATCTCTCCAAAAAAAAAAAAAAAAAAAGATGGCCAGGTTATCACCTTTCCTGATATAACTGGAAATCTATATAGCATCATTTGTACTATATTAACGGGCCTATCTATAAAGAGTCAAGTGGGCATAGGCCCCCCTCTCTAGGGGTATCTACTATCTTTGCTCCTATTTGAGGATAAGGGTGGGATCTGTACTAATTCAACATCTTTCTCAGTATATACCTTATAATTCAAAAAATTTTTTAAAGAATTCTTTATTTTTAATTTTATTTATTCATGAACTTATTTTATTTTGACCAGAGAAAGATACAGAGAGAGAGAGAGAGAGAGAGAGATAGAGAGGAAAGTGAGAAAGCAAGCCACCAGGTCCAGGACTTGAACCACAGTCAGTCATGTGGGAATGTCCAGCACCATAACCACCATGCCACCTGCTGGTCCCCCATAATTCACAAATTTAAGTTAATAAGCACTAAAAAATACAAGTCTTGTGTTCAAAAAAAGTTGGGAAATGGACTTCTCACAGTCTTTTTTTTTTTAATTACTTCTTTTATTTTATTTATTATATAACATACTAAGGTATACTGCAATTCTCCAATGGAAAAGACTATGCCTGCTTCCCAAACTATTTTGGCCCTGAAACATTCGGGGTTTTTAAAGACTAATTCTTATTTCTACAGAGTGCCCTTTGAGACACACAGCCTGGTAAGACTTGGCAACTTATCTTGAACTTAATAGGTAGGTATTCAACAAATATCTGCTTAATGAATTTATAAGTGACCCTGGTTACTAACAAAAAACTTTCCCATAAAGGCAGCCTGCCCAAAGAAAAGGGAAAAATCTTGAAGAATGACAGAAGTGAAAATTAGCAAACAAATGGAGCTCAAGTGTCCCCTTAGTGCACTAGAAGAGAGGAATATCGGCAAAACAAAAAAAAATTACCACCCCAGACACTTTTTAGAAATGAAGATATACCTAATCCAAATCACATAGGAATCCCTGCATGAATGTCCACCCTGACTTGATAATTTGAAAACACTTGGAAAAGGATCCGTTCAGAAAGATCAACAAGCGTTGAAACTAAGAAGGTATTCTGGGCAATTTCCACAATATATACTATCACCGTAACTAAATTATTTATTTCTAAATAATTTCTGTTAACTGAGGTAATATCTTGCAATTTGATTTACTGTATGAAGTTGTCTATATTTTTTTTAAAAAGGGTCATAAGACCAATACTAAGATTTTAGAAGAACAATTAATGAAATTTGATGGATTCGAAAGCTTGCTTTTGTTTTCATTTAACTTTTCTCCCTCAATGTGGAAAATGAAAGCGTAATTCCTAACAGTGCATGAAAACCAGGATGCATAAAGACAAAATACCCTTGACTATATCCTGCCCTATTTCCCAGCTCCCCCCAACTGTGACTAAGAAAGAGAAGTAGGAGAAAAAGACACTCCCTGACTTCTACAACCTAGATCCTATGGCAGTATTTACAGGAAATGGCAGCAGTGACTGAAGTGCTTTTGCTTTTGTGTGTGTATTTTTCTCCTTCCAATAAAGCCAAAAGGTCAACTTTTCAGTTGAGGATGAAAACTTACTCAAGAGCAGAGTCCATCATAAGACTAGACTCATAGTCATCTCCAAAAAAATAAAAATCAAGAATTCTTAATTATAACTATTAAGACTTAATTGTAGCTATTCATTTAATGCTTTAGATTTTGACAAATCATCAAGCTATATATGGCAAAGATAAAAAAAAAATTACATGAATTAAGGTCTATAAAAATGTTTAAGTTTGTCCTAAGACCCTTCTGGCCACAGGACTACTTGTCACTAACAGAATCTTACCAACTACCATGTAACTGAGGTTATTAAGTTAAATTAAACCATAATTTGATATACCTATTTTACTAAATGGCAAGACCCTGGAAAACAAAATATACTGGGTAGTGCAGTATCTTCAAAAAGTTCATATTAAACACATATTATGAAGAAACTATGCATGGATTTAAGATATTTTGCCTCAAAATAAATTTCTACTTGAAATCCATTTTTTACAAACTTTTTGAAGTCCTTTCATATTTCTCCACCTCTTCTCCATACTTACAAGGAGGGATGCAGGATCAAATATATTTTCAAGTTACTGGACTCATATGGTTAAACGTTTTAAAAAAATAAACACAATATGGTCCAAGACACAATTAAGAATGTCAAGCAGAATTCATTAATTAAAAGGATAATAGCTTATGAACTCTATGACAACATAATATTATAGTTTTCTATTAACAGCTAGCTTGTCACAAAATTCATTAAGTAAACTAAAGATCTCAAACAACCTTGTAGTTTACCTTCATAAGATGTAAAAATAAAAGAAGGAACTTCAGAACTATTTAATATCTTGCCCAGGGACACAGAGCAAAAGTTCTTACCAAGAAGATGTCGGCCTCCCTGCACTGGTATTAATATTCAGATTACACAATTTTGGAATTAAGAGTAATATCACGTATCTCCCAACACTTTATTTAGCAGAAAATGCAACTAATACTTTTGAAGTCTTCCTTGTAATGATAATCCTTCACTTACAAATTAGTGTTTTATTACAATTATCACGATGGCATGTATTACAATTATCTAACTGCTGCTTGAAAGTTAAAATACAGTAACAATGACAAATAAAAAGTTCCATTTATTATAAAAACTGTGGCATTCAACTTTATGCCACACTGCTGAATCTTAGGTAGAAAAGGATACAATTTTTACTCATAAAGAAATTCTCTATTGTCAACTCAGTGTTCTCAATTATTATTCACATTTTGCTACTTAATATGAAATACCACCACACAAGAGGGACTTTCTTTCCTTTTATGTCTTTGTCTTCATTTCTTTCACACAAGGAGATGCTTTATATGTTTCATTGTCATGTGATGCAATTAGCGTTTTCCCATTCTATTAACGTAAATATCACAAGTTCTGAAGATGGACTCCACAAAATTAAATGTTAAGGTTTAGATACTGAAAACGTTCAAGGAAATAGTATACATTTAGAATCTGCTCTCTATTACACGTTAAGGGTTCTCTAGCGGGCAGTTAGGTGATTTTATACTACACTTAAAAATACACTTAAATTCCTTAAGATCCGAACACATGATGATGTTGGTTTTGCCTTCCTTCAGTCGGAAGGGCTAAGTAGGCCTTTATTGTCCTAAAAAATACTCCCAGCCTTTTCAAACGTTAAAAGTAAACTGGAAAGCGCCTGCATATCACTCGTAACATTTAGTAATGGAATCATCATTCAACGAGAAGCCCCCAGAGTGTGGATCTCGGGTGGGACCCCTCAAATACTGTGTTGCAAGGATCCAAGGGAGAAGACAAGGCTGGCCAACGTGGGTTCCTGGCTCCTCTTTTCCCGTCCACAGTCAGCCCTCCCCACCTACTACTCATCCTGAATAGACGTGCTCCAACGTCCGAGCCTCCTAGATCCTCTCTGCGGCCCTGGCAGACAACGCCAATCCCGCTCCTTTCCAACACCTGCTTCCCCTCCGGGTCGACCTGCCCACCTCGGTCCAGGGCCACCCCTCCCCCACCTCACGCCCCGCCCGCGCTGACACCGGAGCCGCCACCCCACCCCTCGGCTCTCGCACCTTTCTTCCCCGGG
>NW_006159602.1:3331597-3384702 GCF_000334495.1 Tupaia belangeri chinensis | reverse complement strand
CCCCCTCCCAACAGCCCCCAGGCGGGGCGGGAGAGCGGCCATGAAGCGAAGCCGCAGACGCCTGTCAGCTGCCTCCCGGCGCCGCCCGCGCCGCTCCCATTGTCACCGCCTCGTACGCCGGAAGTGGGGCTGCGCGCGCCCGGGAGGCTGTCGGGAGGGGCCCGCGAGGGCGAAGCGGAGAGAGGCTCGTCGCGCTGGCGCGTGAGGAGCCTTGATCCTTGCGGGCCACCGTCCCGGAAGTGGCATTTAGAGGAAGAAAGTACTAGGGCTGTTGGGGCTGAGGAAGTTTGGCAGGATTCTAGGTGCGGCTCGTTAGGACTTTTTGTGATGTGTATTGAGCCGGAGGGACTGAGGTTTTTAGTCGCCTCTCCGTAGGGAGCTAGCTTCTCTCTGAACTGCCCCGCGTGTGGCGCAGGATGAGCCGCGGGCCTCCTGGTAAGAGCTTATCTGCGAAAGCCTACCGTCTTCGTCGGCGGCACCCTTAGTTATGACATGAGCTGATGTTTTAGTGCCTTACCATGGCCCAGCGGGCAGTGTGGCTTGTAAGCCACGAACCCGGAACTCCTCTTGGTGGCACTGTGAGATTTTCCAGGTAAATGCAAGTTTGAATCCCCGGGATGCTGGATCGGGGGACGGATGATAAATTCCAGCATAGTTTTTGATGCATTTTAGTCCGCGTCCGCCACAGATAGTCGCGTTACTTCACTCTTGTTTTCCTCTATTAAATAGAGATGTTAACAGTCTTTCCTCAGTGTCGTATAAGAATAAGATGTGTTGATTTCTGGCACACCTTAAACATGATATGTCTTCTAACGTTAGTTTTGTATTTTAAAATAAACATCACGTAGGATTGGTGAAGATGGTGAAAGAAAATGGAAATTTAGCACACTTAATACATTTAATGATAAAGTCAGACATTTCAACTTATTCTTGTGAAAAAAAAATCATTGCTGAATTGTTATCAGACTGTTGTTTTCATATTAACAATTTATCATTGGGAGAAATCATTAGTTTACAGCCTGTAATTATTGAAGAAAGTAAAAAAATTAAACCACGTCCACCTTTTTGTAGATGTTGTAAGTTGGCCTGGTCCCACTTCTAGAATTTACCGTATCGTATCAAAATCACTCAGTGCAGAAAACTATACAATAACTGGTAGACCGCTGGAGGCAGTCCGGTGATCTACAGTATTCTTCCTTTTGTTCTTAGTGGCAGTTGACAGTTCGTTTTTTGCCACCAATTCATTCTCTGAAGAAAGCTCTATAGTGGAGAGGCATGGTAAAATTGAGATTAAGACGGGTAAAAATGACTATATTATCATTATAAGTGAAATGTGGTTGGCATTGAAGATGTGAAAAATTCCATCTTAGCAACTCAAACAATTTTGTTACTTGAGAGCATCAGAGTTGGCATTTAACCATTTTTTCCTCAGGATAACTGGCTTATATTTGTTGTGTTGTTGGACCTCAAATACAGGAAGTTAATAATATTCTGTATTCTATGACTCATCGTCCTTATTGGCTCACTAAAGGTACCCATCATTTTATTTATATTATTCCTTTCAGACCTACTTGTAACTGCCAGCTCCCTCCCCTCTCATATGTTTCATATTACCATTTTATTTGTATGTATTTGTGTGTGTATTTTTCAAATTACATAATTAAGTGTGCTTTAGACTTCATTCCCATTTCTCCCCACCATTTTTAAGAAACATCCATGTTACTTTGTGTTCATCTAGAGCAGCACCACCCAGTGGGATTCCTACAGTGATGGGAAGGGGAGACGTCTAAATCAGTGCCGGCTTATATTATCGCCACTAGCCACATGTGGCTATTGAGCTTTTGAACTGTGGCTAATGTAACTGAGAATTCATGAGAAACTCAATTGTTCATTTTATTTAATCATAATTAAATAGCCACACGTGGCTAGTGTCCACCGTATTGGCCAGGGCAGATACAGGCCATTGCCTCCACTTGCTCTGTAGGACTCCATGGATCACCTTCCTCGTCATTTCACCTATCCCTTTTCCCTAGCAGTGATCTTTCCAGTTGTCTGTGAGGGCATATTTAAACTGATTTTGACTAAATACTGCTAAATAATGAACTCCTCAGAATGCTTTCACCTATCTACACAGTCACCAGAAATAAGAAAGGGTTCCTATATCTCCATTCTTTCCTAACACTTATTCAGATTTTTAACAATAAGGGGCATCCTTTTTTTTCAATTTGCACTCTTTTGTCTTGCAATGATTACTAGTCCTTTGGATTCCCTCTTCTATGAATTGTCTGTTCATATTCTTTTGCCCATTTTTTTCTTTGAACATTACTGAAGTTTTTTTTTTTTTATTTCCCGTTGATTTGTAGGAGTTCATCATGTATTCATCATGTATTATTCCTATCATTTATTATTATAGATAATACAGACTTTTCTTTTAATTTATCATTGTCACTTAACTTTATATTGCTCTCACACGTGGCTAGTGTCCACCGTATTGGCCAGGGCAGATACAGGCCATTGCCTCCACTTGCTCTGTAGGACTCCATGGATCACCTTCCTCGTCATTTCACCTATCCCTTTTCCCTAGCAGTGATCTTTCCAGTTGTCTGTGAGGGCATATTTAAACTGATTTTGACTAAATACTGCTAAATAATGAACTCCTCAGAATGCTTTCACCTATCTACACAGTCACCAGAAATAAGAAAGGGTTCCTATATCTCCATTCTTTCCTAACACTTATTCAGATTTTTAACAATAAGGGGCATCCTTTTTTTTCAATTTGCACTCTTTTGTCTTGCAATGATTACTAGTCCTTTGGATTCCCTCTTCTATGAATTGTCTGTTCATATTCTTTTGCCCATTTTTTTCTTTGAACATTACTGAAGTTTTTTTTTTTTTATTTCCCGTTGATTTGTAGGAGTTCATCATGTATTCATCATGTATTATTCCTATCATTTATTATTATAGATAATACAGACTTTTCTTTTAATTTATCATTGTCACTTAACTTTATATTGCTCTTGGTTAAACAGAAATGACTAATTCTGATGCAAAGTAGGTTAATACTTTTGAGAATTTGTTGAAGTCTTTCTCTATGGTTATTACCCCTAAATATTTTTCTATATTATCATCTCTTAACTTTACAATTTTATGTGTTATATTTAGATCTTTAATCCTCCATCTGTATCCCCCCTCTTTGGATATGGCATTCAGGAGGAACCCCATTTTGTTTTTCTCTATACTGAGGGTCAGTTTTCTTAACAATATCTTCCAAGTAGTATTATCTTTTCTTCATTTATTTCTGGGGCTGTTGACAATGTTTATTATATCTGCCATATAAACTTTGGCCTATCTCAGTTCTATTATCTTTGTTGTATTTTTTGGGCCAGTTCTGTACTGTTTATTGTTTTTATCTGTTGCTTTGTAGCTTATCATAAGATGTAATAAAGGTAATATAATAGAGGTAAGACTTTTACTATCTAAAAAGAGCCCTTTGAAGAAGTAATGCTAGGTCTCAGAATGTTTTCCCACTGTGCTTAGAATAATATATTAGAAGAAAAATTCAGGTACATTCAGGTAAGCTTTATGATATCCCTAAAGAGGCAGCAAGTAGGTTCAAATAATTGATTTGTCACTTTTATTCTGTATCATTGGATGAATTATTTTATTATTTTCAATTCTCTCACCTCTTGGGGCTGATGTTAAAGTAAATAAATATGTATTGGTATGTTTTCCATATATATGACAAAGGATTATTGTCCATCATTTAAGACATGAGAAAGCAAATGAGCTTTTCCCTATCTAACTACTTATTTCCAACAACAATACTTGTTTTCTATTCTGGTTTAAAGGTTTGCTGTCCAGGTAGTAATAACAACAATTTTAGTCTGTGTTTGGTTGATATTGTACCCTGTAGTTGTAGAGCCACTTAAGATTTGAGTCTGTTTTAGAAAAAGTGTAGAATAAATTTGAAATGACAGGTTGAGTCATCCAACAAGACATTTATCAAGCATACATAGAGGCATCGTGCAAGGCCCCAGATAAACTTCTTAGTTCTACATTTAATTATGAATTTTTTTATACTTAAGAACTTTAATTATCTTCTAGATAACTAAAGCAAAAGATACTGGACTAGAATTTAGTCTTTATTCTTACCCCGAGACTTAGAAATGGCATTTTCTTACTAGGCAATTACTAGTATGCTAGCTAATTTGTCCCTTTTCTCAATCAAGAAAATGTATCAGGAACCAGCCCCATGCCCTAGTGGTCAGAAGAAGCAGATCCCATATGGCCATTTGTGGTTCAGGTCCTGGCTCTGGTGGCTTGAGAAATAGGCCAGGCATATGTATGTGACTGTCCAAAATCCCAACAGGATGGAGAAGTAGAAGAGAAGGGATAGCAGTGTGACCACGCCTCCTTGGGGGGTACTTTCTCCCTCTTCTCCCATCTGCCTCTGTAGTGCATGAAACTAGTAACTGTTAAGCATCCCCTGGCAATTTAAAAAAGAAAGAAAGGAAGAAAGGAAATGCATCAGAATGTGAACAGTGTTCACTTGTATGTGGATGACCTTGAATACATTCTTATTTTCACTTTTAAAAATTAGTAGTGGGACCACCAGTTGCTTAATGGCTATGTTACTGGACTCCCATGTAGTCGACCGCAGTCCGAGTCCCAGACCTGGTGGCTTAAACTCACACCAGACACATGTGCATGTGTGCCCAAGATCCCGAGAGGAGAATGGAGAAGGGATTATGGCATGGCCATCCCCCCTGGGGGATGAGTTCTCGCTTTCTGTCTCTCTGTCTCTTGTCTTTCTGGTGAGCGCACGTGCCCTATAGCAAAAACCTCTCCAAAAAAAAGAAAAAAAAGTAGCAAACGTCAGTAATTTATTAGCAAAAAAACATAGTTTTAGCCAGGTGTGTTTTTGACTCTTGATAAGAACTGCCAATTTGTGCCATCCTTTATTTTACACTTAAGAAAACAGGCTTAGGGAAGTTGGGTGATTTACTGAAAAATTAATAACTAGTTAATAGATAGCTTTGTTATGGCTTTAGAAATGGGAAGAAAAGTAGTTTTGGAACCAAAAAATAATACCTGGGGCTAGCCTGTGGCATAGTGGTTAAGACAGCTGGATCCAAAATGGTCAACTGTGCACTTTGAGTCCTGGACCTGGTGCCTTCAGGAACACACTGGGTGCATGTGTGTTCATGCCCAAAATCCTGAGAGGAAAATGGAGGACAAGGGATTGCAATATGGCCATCCGTCTTGGGGGGTGTTTTCTCACTTTCTCTCTCTCTGTCTTTCTCTGAGGAGTGCACATGTTCTATATCGAAATTTTAAAAAGAAAAGAAAATGTGAGCAAAAACATTTTCTGTTTTGTTGTTCCATTATGTTTTTTATTTGTCAGAGAGTACATGTACTGCCTGAGAGAGATACAGGAACAGAGGGAGAGAGAAAGAGAAAACATCGCACAGTGGGGTATGGTCACACCGCAATTCCTTCTTTTCCATTTCTCCATCCTGTTGGGATTTGGGGCATGCCACATACATATGTTCAATGTGGTTTTCAAGCTGCCAATGCCAGTATTCCAACCATGGTTGGCGGTGTAGAGTCTTGCTCCTTTAATCCTTAGGCAATAGGGCTGGCCTGTGTTTTCTATTTTAAAAAAAAAAAAAACGATGAATTAGTAACATATCATTGTATCATTGAACCCAAAGCATACAAACTATGAATGATTGTTCAAATTTTCTTCCTTTTTTATTACCTCATTGTATTTGTCAAGACTGTATAGATAAACCATTATTACTAAAACAGTCTTATTTTCATAAAATAAAATCAGGGCTTGGCAAGAAGGCTCATGGTACCTGTTATTCACCATAGATTGGGTAGAATAGAACACTTACTTTAGCACGTATCATTTCAACTCATGAATCCAAAATTGTGAAAAGTTAAATTGAACCATTTCTTTAATCCCACTCTACTAAAATGGATTCAGAAAGGGAAAATATTCTAATAGTTGCTTAAAATGGTCCAGGTATATATACTCCTTACATACCAACAGAGAGTCTTGGATGTTTGAGACATAAGGATTTTGATTTAGAACCAATATACTTTACTTATTTTAAAAAATAAAAGGGAACCAGCAGTTAGCATAATGGCTATGTCACTGGACCCCCACGTAGTCGACCGTGGTTTGCGTCTCGGACCCGGTGGCTTAAATCTCACGCCGGGTGCATGCCCGTGCGTGCCCAAGATCCCAAGAGGAGAATGGAGGAGAAGGGATTGCAGCGTGACCATCCCCCCTGGGGGGTGATTTCTCGCTTTCTGTCTCTATGTCTCTCTCTGTCTGTCTGGCGAGCGCACACGCCCTATAGCGAAAACCTCTCCAAAAAAATAAATAAATAAATAAAGTGAATTAAACATTTACAGTAATAATAACCCTTTATCATTTGACAAAATACCATGTTTGAAACAGTAACTGTAGTAGGGACTTAATATGTAATCCTGTGATTGTTGGGTTTTGTGGGTGTGTATATGTATTTTTTTGTTGTTATATATTTTATTGTTATTGTTTGCCCTCTGTGTTAGGTTTTTTTGTTTTTTTTTTTTTAGTACTTCCATTTTGATTTTACTTGGAAGAATCATTTATATTTCTGTTTTCATAATGCAGGCGGTATCCAACTGTTGAAAAACGAGCCAGAATCTTCAATGGAGCAAGTTATGTGCCTATTCCCGAAGATGGTCCCTTTCTTAAAGCAGTACTTTTTGAACTTAGATTACTGGATGATGATAAGGACTTCATGGAGAGTCGTGATAGTTGTTCACACATCAATAAAACATCCATCTATGGACTCACTGTAGGAGGTGAAGAGCTCTGGCCAGTTGTTGCTTTTCTAAAGAATAGCATGATATATGCTTGTGTTCCACTAGTTGAACAAACTCTCTCCCCTCATCCACCGTTAATTAACATTAGTGGAATTTCACAAGGCTTTGAACTGCTTTTTGGGATACAAGATTTTCTTTACTCGGGTCAAAAAAGTGACAGTGAGCTAAATGCAAAATTGAACCAGTTACCTGACTTACTTCTACAGGCATGTCCATTTGGCACTATGTTAGATGCCAACTTCCAGAATTCATTGGATAATATTAACTTTGCTTCTGTGACTCACCCACAAAAACAGCCAGCCTGGAGAGCTGGAACGTACAAAGGAAAACCACAGGTTTCTATTTCCATCACAGAAAAGGTAAAATCCATGCAATATGATAAGCAGGATATAGCAGATACCTGGCAAGTTGTTGGAACAGTTACTTGCAAGGTGAGATTTTTCTCTGTTATTTGCATTATTGTATCACTTAGCACATGGAGCAAAGCAAAACTTGCTAATTGTATTTTACATTGTTAAATAGCATTCTTGATTTTCTTTGTAAGTTTATTTTTTTAATGAGAGAAAGGCACCCCCAATAGGGTTCTCATACTGCAGTTGACCCCCAGCCTCAGCCAAACCACATCATGAGCACACATATACTTGCCCAGTGTGCAAAGGGAGGCCCCAGGATATGAACTCAAGACTTCCTAAATCTTAAGCAGTAGTCATTAGCAGTTATAGTCATGTGAATTTTTTTTAATTATTATTTATTTAATTTTATTTATTCATTTATTTTTAATTTGACCAGGGAGAAACACACACACACAGAGAGAGAGAGAGAGAGAGGTGACCAGGGAGAAACACACACACACACAGAGAGAGAGAGAGAGGGAAAGGGAGAAAGGAAGCCGTCAGGTCTGGGACTCAAACCGTGGTCGGCCAAGTGGGAGTGTCCAGCACCTTAACCACTACGCCACCTGCTTGTCCCAGTCATGGGAAATTTTATAATCTTATTGTTTTGCATGCCTTGCTGGTTATTTTACTTATCTGTTGCTGTACAATGAATTGTTCCATTACCCCAAAATAAACATTTGTTATTTTTAGAGTTTCTGTAGGTCAGAACTTTAAGAATAGCTTAGGTAGGGATTCTAGTGAAGAGTGTTACGCTATTATAGGGTCATGGTAGATTACAGTAGGGGCTACAGTTGTATAAAGGTTTGACTAGTTCTGGAACATCTACTTGCAAGATGGTTCACTTATGACTGGCAAGTTGCTGCTGGTTATGTGGAGGGGAGACCTCAGTTCCTTTCTACATGGACTGCTTACATATCTTCACAACTTGGGAACTGGCTTCACAGAAGAGAGGAAGGAAGGATAAGGAGATATGCGAAGCTATTCTTAATTACTTACACCGAGAGGTCACATAGCATCACTTCTACTTCTTTCCATTCACTAGAAGTAAGTCACCAAGTCTGAACCACATTTAGGGGGTATGGAATTAGGCTCCACCTTTTGGAAAGAGTAGGGTCAAACAATTTGTGAACATATTTTTAAATCACCACATGTATTTTCCATTTTCTCTAGAAGCGTAAACTTGACAAATCTCTGATGTGATATTAAAATCATTTCAAAGAGCTATTTTTTTATAGGTCATGTATAGGGCACTTGGCATTCACCATAAGAGGGGAGAGAGAAAAAGAGAGAAAGTGAGAAATCATCCCCCAGGGCTCAAGGCCACACTGCAGTCCCTTCTCCTCCATTCTTCTGGGATTTGGGGCAGGAATGCATGGACACACACTCCACACCCAATGTATCTTTCAAGCTGCCAGGATTGGTACTTGAACCGGGTACTCAGCCATGTGAGATCCAGGTGCCTTAACCGTGCTACCTGGCTGATGCAAAGAGTTTTTGTTTTATTTAAACAAGGCAGTAGGTTAATATAGAGTTATCTGATTTAAGGTTAGTAAAAAGAAAAGGTGATGGGAATAATAATACAGTAAGGAATGATTAATGCCATGTTGAATAATGATCAAATATTCTCTGCCAGCCTCATGTGGTTAAGGGAGCTAAATCCCACATGGTTGACCACGCAATTCAAATCCCATTCCCAGTGGCTTGAAAAACATTCTAGGCATGGCCACATACCCCAAAGCCCAACAAGATGGAGAAATGGAGAATGAATTGCAGTGTGACCATGCCCCATTGAGGGTTGCTTCTTCCTTTCTCTGTCTCTCTGTCTGTCTCTGGCAAGTGTATATGTCTCCTGGCCAAAAAAAAAAAATCTCTAAGTAAACTTTCTAAGTAAGTCTATATTTATAGTATTCTCAGGTGTCTTTATTTTTCTGATAGCCTCCTTTATTCTTTGCAATTATGAATGTAGCCTAGGGCTGGCCCCAGGATTTAGTGTTACACAGAAGAAGGTGGATCCCATGTGACGAACCGAGATCAGCCTCCTAGCCCCGGAGGTTTGAAAAACATGCTGGGTGGACATGCATGTGATCAGGGTCCTGATGGGATAGAGAATTGGAGGAAAAAAGGATTGCAAGATGGTCAGGCTTCTCTGCCCCCCTTTCCTGCCCCTATGCATACACGTACCCTCTGGCATTAAAGAAAACCGAAAAAATAAAATTAATGAATATAACTTTTTGTACATCAGACTTAATGTTGAGTTACTTTGTATAAACCCTATGATTAAAAGTGGATTTCAGAAACAGAATTAGAGCTTTGCGCAGTGGCAGTATCGTAGCCAATGAGGTTTATCTGAGGCGTGATTATTGCTAATTGAAAAACAGAATTAGAACAGTCCTGACAGAAGTTAGGTCTTTGTTTTGTTTTCCTTTTTCAATGTAAAGATACCTAAGTTTTTGGATTTATTTTAAACTCATTTCAGTCATGGTCAAAAATACATTTGAGTTTTTCATTTTATTAGAAAGAGCTGTTGTAAATCACTCCAAAATTGAGGTCTTAATAGATTATGTCATTTATAAGTCTTTTAAGTAGTTGAACTTTTTTCTCATAAATTTAGTGAAATAGGGGCCAGCAGGTGGCTTGGTGGTTAAGGACGCTGGACTCCCACGTGGGTGACCACAGTTCAGATTTTGGACCTGGAGGCTTGCTTTCTCTCTCTCTTTCTCTTTTTCCTTTCTGGTCAAATTAAAGTTAATAAATACATAAATTTAAAAAAAAGTTCAATAAAATAATTCTTTTTAAAAAAGGAGGTCCAATGAAATAAAAGTATGAAAATTTACCATTTCTGGTTTTTATTTTAAGGCAGTAAATGGGATATGTTATATGTAATATAATGCTAATTAATATAACATTTAAATATCTCAGTAAATAGACTGATGCTGGCTTAGTGCTTATAGCAATTTTTGATTGATCCTATTTTTAGTCCTCATAGATTATCATGATGGAGAATGTTTTTCTTTAGTAAAACTTTATTCTGGGGCCAGCATGTGACATGGTGGTTAAGGGCACTGGACTCCCACATGGTCAGCCATGGTTCGATGCCCTTCAACATAAGATTCAGTTACATTCTTTTGATGATACTATATCTTGCCAAAATGGTGTTCTCAATAATTGCTGTGATTTAAAAAAAAAAAAAAATTAAATTAAAAAAAAAAAAAAAACCTCTAAGTAAATGGTTGAGGGAGATTGCTGTAGTGGTACAGTGGTGATTCAGTGCTCCACGGTGCTGAGGTCATATGGAAAGGTCCTAGGTTCATATCCCCACGGCTCCCTGTGCAATCTGGGCACACATGGCATGCAAATGATCCTGGCCAGCTGGGGTTTAGATAACAGCATGAAAACCCTGTTGGGGGTGCCCCTCTCTTTCTGCTCATGGAAGAAATAAGTAAACTTTTTTTTAAAAAGATAGGAATATAGCTATGTACTATGTTTTGTAAAGTTGAATATAAATAGTCTGTTAGCCATGTAATTTTTAAGCACTTGAGAAGTTTTATTATGAAGCTTACTGTAAATAAAAAATAAATTATCTTCATCTTGTCCTTATCCAATAGAAAGCCTGGTGAACCCAATAAACTAAACTTTTGGTCCACTAGTTTTCTATCTTTGGAAAAGTCACGCAAGTATGTGAATCTTTCCTCACTTTAAAAAGGTCTTGGGGTCTGATTTCTCACTTTCCTTCTCTCTGTCTTTCTCTAGGAGTGCATGTGCCTTATGGCAAAAACCTAAAAAAAAAAAAGGCAATAAACTCTTAAGTGCCTTCTATTTTTCTACTCTCTAGTTCTAAGGGCCAGATTTACATGTGCCAGTTTGGTTTAAAGAGCTGTATACATGGGGCCAGCAGATGGCGTAGTGGTTATGTCGCTGGACTCCCACATGGCTGACTGGCTTGAGTTTTGGACCTGGTTGCATAGCAGTCATGATTGATGCATGTGGTTGTGTGGTCATCTTCCCTGGGGGGTGATTTCTCACTTTCCCTCTCACTGTCTGTCTCTGTCTCTCCAGCAAGCAAACACACACTATGGCAAAACCCTCTAAAAAACAAGAGTTGTATACAAATTCCTTCTATTCATAGGATGGATATGGTAAGTGACTGATAATCCAGCAGTTTAAGTGTCTAAATAGGGGATAATTTGTTGGTGGTTTTATGATTGCTGTTTCTCTGACCCTTGGGCCAGCAGATGGCAAGGAGGTTAAGGCAGCTGGATCCCACATGGTCTACTTTGCAGTTCAAGTCCCAAATCTGGTGGCTTGAAAATCACCCCTGACACATGTCCATGCATGCCCAAAGTCCTCAGAGGAGAATGGATGAGAACGGATTGTGGTGTGGCCATCTACCCCCCCAGGGATGATTTCTCTTTTTCTTTGTCTTATGAACACACATGCTCTACAGTAAACTTTAAAAAAAAAAAAAAAAAAAAAAAAGAAAGAAAAGAAAAAAAAGACTATTAGCAGATAATGTAATAAGCATAGACCAAATATTTTTAACATTAATAGTAGTTATCATTAATGTTTGCTCATTATCTCTAAAAATCTATCAGAGAACAAAACTACTCATTTATTCTTACTAGTTCACGTAAAGTAACAGATGACTTAAAAGTTGGATCAGTAAAATCTGTTTTAAACTATTTTAGTAAGGTGTTTTTATTTAGAATCATTCAACTTGTGCCACTATACTTCCCAGGTAAGCAACCATGGAAAAGTTGAAACTTTATTAATCTTTATTTTGGTGTTTTTATTTTCAGTGTAATTGACATCATAACTGTCACTGGAAGACAAATATAAGACACTAATTATACATGTGATACTGGTCATAATGGCTCCCTGCTCTTTAAATGTTTATACTGTGTTGCAAGTACATTTATGAATTCATATATATGTCAAGCAGTAGATAAAACAAAGTGAGAGACCAGTAGATGGCATAGCAGTTACATTACTGGACTCCCATATGGGTGACTGCTGTTCGAGTCCCAGACCCAGTGGCTTAAAAATCACACCTGTTGGGTGTGTATGCATGCTTAAGATCCTGGGAGGAGAATGGAGGAGAAGGGATTGCAGCATGGCCATCCTCCCAGGGTGTGATTTCTCACTTTCCCTCTCTGTCTGTCTGTTCCTCTCTCTTCCAGTGTGCACACATGCCACAAGGCAAAAACCTCTTAAAAAAAAAAAACAGTGAAACACTTCATATTAGAATTTAAAACAAAAGTAAGATGTATAATTAGTAAAAGATAACCAACTACGCAACAATCACTTTTTGAGTATGTCACAGATTGCAAGGTGGTATAGGCACTGGAGACATAAAGAAAAGTATAACAACACTTTTTGGTTTTAAAGAACTTTAAGCATTAAGAGGGAAACAGAGAGACAAAAATACCTATAGGTTAATGCATGGTGCAGACTGCATATATAATAGTGCATTTAGAATTAAGCATTATGCCTGCTAGGTTCAACTAAAATATATCTATCTATATAGCTATATATAGATAGATATCTCTTGCTAAGCCTGTATATGGTTCAATCAGCCAGCTTGATCCAGTGTTTTAAAAAGTAAACACCAATTTAGAGTTGAGGTACAAAGAGAGCTGTGACTTCTAGCTTATACACACAAGTAAGTCTGGTTGGGTCAGAAAATGCCACTAACAAGATTTATAGGAGAAAAGGTGTTTAATGTAAGAATTACAGCTTATTCAGTTAAAGAGGAGCTGGGGAAATATTGGCTGTGCTTACAGAAATAGTCACTAATGACTTCATTCTGAAAGCTGGAGTAGTAAGTAAACAAAGCAAAGTTCACAGAGAAGTTTGAGAAGCTGCAGTGTCCTTTACATCCTCAAAGCTGGAATTCAAGGGAAGGTCTACAAGAGTGCCATCTCCGTGAACCTGTCATAATTTAGCTTTTATGACCTCCTAAGAATAATGGCTTCTGTTTCCTTTCTCCTTTCAAAATCTCTTCTAAGTAGCTCTTATTGGCAAACTAATTCAGACCACATAGTGGAAGAAGATCCTGAGTTTCTCTTCATGGCACATAGAGTCTATAGTGGTAAAAACACAGAATGTAAGGCTAAATGAGGTAAGACGTGAAGAATGAAGTGTTTACAGGAAGAAAAACACTGTAGCTAGAGGGAATAGCATTTACATTGTACATGATACTATAAGACAGTGATTTATTCAGAAAGATGTAAGAATCAGTATGTCTACAGCATAAGTTGCGTGGTAGAAAATGATGAAAGAGGTAGATGGGAACCCAACAGTGAAAGTCTTTAAAAGTAATACAGAACCAAAGGAAACCAGAAGAAAGCAGTCTGGATGTATTCAGAGAACTGTAACAGAAACCGTAAAAGCTACAGCAGTGTGGTTGCAAAAAGGAATGGGGAGAAGTCAGTGAATTTAAAATACCTTTTTAAAAAGTGTTTTAGAGGTAACCAGCGTTGGTGATACAGGATCCTCAAAAGGTCATGGAAAACACTCCTATGAAAAAAACCATGCATGTGTTTCGTTTTTTTACACCAAAATTAACTCATATTAATTTTTTTTTATGAACTTTTTTAAGTACCCTTGTATAAAAAGTCTTCTGGTCTCTCTGACTTGGGTATCTGACAGCATAAAACCATTCATCAGAACACAGAAGGTGAGGAGTATAATGCTGAGAAAGAGGAATTAAATTAGAGAAAAATGACTGATAAATTCAAAAAAACAGCTCAAGCACAAGTTAAATGCTTCTGAGATCTTGGTAATAATTGCTCGTTTGTATCGCAGTGTGATTTGGAAGGAGTCATGCCAAATGTTACCATCAGCTTGAGTCTCCCCACCAATGGATCTCCACTTCAAGATATTCTAGTTCATCCTTGCGTGACTTCTCTTGACTCTGCCATTCTTACTTCTAGTAGCATTGATGCAATGGATGATTCTGCATTTAGTGGGCCTTATAAATTTCCATTCACTCCACCTTTAGAATCATTCAACTTGTGCCACTATACTTCCCAGGTAAGCAACCATGGAAAAGTTGAAACTTTATTAATCTTTATATTTATAAGTACTGTGTTTGCTTATCAACAGTACAATTTGAGACAGACAGCATGGCACTTGAATACAGAGTGAAAATCACTCTATATTAAAATAATTTTAATTTCCTGGTTTTAGTCTCAGTACAACGTAGTCTACTTTTCTTACCTTCGATACAGTGAGATTACAAATCTGTTGTACTGTTGATAAGCAAATCATTTGTACTCTTCGTCCAAATGAGAATTCATGAATTATTTATAAGATGATAGTTGATAAATAAAAATGAAGATTCATTTCTTTTTTCTCTGGCATATATAGTACTCATTTCAAAGTCATTAATTTTTAAAAATTTTTTTGAAGTATTTTATTCAATTTTATTTTTTTAATTAAAAAATTTTAAAAAAATAGAAGGAAAGTGAGAAAACAAGCTGCCCGGTCCAGGACTCACACCATGATCGGCCATGTGGGAGTCCAGCATCTTTAACCACCACACCACTTGCTAACCCCTTTTAATGTTTTTGCATAAGGAGTACATGGTTACAGGATAGATGCTGGTATGATTTAGTCATGATTTTAATCATGAACATAAAATACCTCTAGTCTCAGGCAACCTTAGTTACAAATGTATATATTATTATTATTAATAGCAACTTACTGCTTATAGAATAACTAGTTTGAGTCATTGTCCTAGGCACTTCACATGTATTTTGTGTAGTACTAATTAGCAATCCTTAAGGTAGGTATTATCCCCCACTGTACTGACAAGGAAAGTTCCCAGAGAGTTTAATGACTTGCACAAGGGCAGCTCCTGTATTTGAACCCAAATATTCCAGATTTCCAAAGCCCACCCTCTTTTCTCCTGTACTATTTATTTCATGTCTTCATTGTGAGTTAGTAGGTTAGCAAAATCTATTCAAGCTAGCGTAAGGAAATTTATTTTGAGAATGCAAAAGACAGTCTCACTGTATTGAAGGTAAGAAAAGTAGACCAAGTTGTACTGAGACGAAAACCAGAAAATTAAAATTATTTTAATATAGAGTGATTTTTACTCTGTATTCAAGTGCCATGCTGTATTCAGAGAACTGTAACAGAAACCGTAAAAGCTACAGCAGTGTGGTTGCAAAAAGGAATGGGGAGAAGTCAGTGAATTTAAAATACCTTTTTAAAAAGTGTTTTAGAGGTAACCAGCGTTGGTGATACAGGATCCTCAAAAGGTCATGGAAAACACTCCTATGAAAAAAACCATGCATGTGTTTCGTTTTTTTACACCAAAATTAACTCATATTAATTTTTTTTTATGAACTTTTTTAAGTACCCTTGTATAAAAAGTCTTCTGGTCTCTCTGACTTGGGTATCTGACAGCATAAAACCATTCATCAGAACACAGAAGGTGAGGAGTATAATGCTGAGAAAGAGGAATTAAATTAGAGAAAAATGACTGATAAATTCAAAAAAACAGCTCAAGCACAAGTTAAATGCTTCTGAGATCTTGGTAATAATTGCTCGTTTGTATCGCAGTGTGATTTGGAAGGAGTCATGCCAAATGTTACCATCAGCTTGAGTCTCCCCACCAATGGATCTCCACTTCAAGATATTCTAGTTCATCCTTGCGTGACTTCTCTTGACTCTGCCATTCTTACTTCTAGTAGCATTGATGCAATGGATGATTCTGCATTTAGTGGGCCTTATAAATTTCCATTCACTCCACCTTTAGAATCATTCAACTTGTGCCACTATACTTCCCAGGTAAGCAACCATGGAAAAGTTGAAACTTTATTAATCTTTATATTTATAAGTACTGTGTTTGCTTATCAACAGTACAATTTGAGACAGACAGCATGGCACTTGAATACAGAGTGAAAATCACTCTATATTAAAATAATTTTAATTTCCTGGTTTTAGTCTCAGTACAACGTAGTCTACTTTTCTTACCTTCGATACAGTGAGATTACAAATCTGTTGTACTGTTGATAAGCAAATCATTTGTACTCTTCGTCCAAATGAGAATTCATGAATTATTTATAAGATGATAGTTGATAAATAAAAATGAAGATTCATTTCTTTTTTCTCTGGCATATATAGTACTCATTTCAAAGTCATTAATTTTAAAAAATTTTTTTGAAGTATTTTATTCAATTTTATTTTTTTAATTAAAAAATTTTAAAAAAATAGAAGGAAAGTGAGAAAACAAGCTGCCCGGTCCAGGACTCACACCATGATCGGCCATGTGGGAGTCCAGCATCTTTAACCACCACACCACTTGCTAACCCCTTTTAATGTTTTTGCATAAGGAGTACATGGTTACAGGATAGATGCTGGTATGATTTAGTCATGATTTTAATCATGAACATAAAATACCTCTAGTCTCAGGCAACCTTAGTTACAAATGTATATATTATTATTATTAATAGCAACTTACTGCTTATAGAATAACTAGTTTGAGTCATTGTCCTAGGCACTTCACATGTATTTTGTGTAGTACTAATTAGCAATCCTTAAGGTAGGTATTATCCCCCACTGTACTGACAAGGAAAGTTCCCAGAGAGTTTAATGACTTGCACAAGGGCAGCTCCTGTATTTGAACCCAAATATTCCAGATTTCCAAAGCCCACCCTCTTTTCTCCTGTACTATTTATTTCATGTCTTCATTGTGAGTTAGTAGGTTAGCAAAATCTATTCAAGCTAGCGTAAGGAAATTTATTTTGAGAATGCAAAAGACAGTCTCACTGTATTGAAGGTAAGAAAAGTAGACCAAGTTGTACTGAGACGAAAACCAGAAAATTAAAATTATTTTAATATAGAGTGATTTTTACTCTGTATTCAAGTGCCATGCTGTCTGTCTCAAATTTATTCTCCATGTCCTCTTTCAACTGATCTCATATTCCACATGATCTTACACCTCTAGGACCTATACTGTATAAGTAAGTAGTCTGTGTCTTACTTGAGATGCCCCGAAAAATGATTGGCTCACCCTAGCCTACAGATTGTTTCCACTTCAATCAGTGATGATCAATTGAATAAACTGTTGTTGAACTCAGGGATTGTGAGCTGAAGCAGCAGGAACTGTGGGTAAGGCAGCAATAATCATTATGTCCAGTTCATAATCTGTGCAGATAAGAGAACCTAAAGGAATAGAGCAAAGACAAGTAATGATAGGAACAAGAATATATAGTATACCTTTGTAAGTCACCTTTTTATCTCTGGCAACAGAATCCCTGCACCGAGAATGAAATGTAGATTATCACTTCTGTAAATCAAAACAATATGGAGTAATAACCCATCAGTCATTAAAGGCCATATCTGTATATAAAGACTATCATGTACACACACACAATATATATAATGCACATTACTGTTAGGGTTGTTTTGTTTTGTTTTTTTCAATCACCAGTAGTATTTTAGACCCAAAACCTGAGAATTGTATAAAAGTTTGTTTATGTTTGTTTCCAGGTCCCTGTCCCACCAATTTTGGGTTTTTATCAAGTGAAAGAGGAAGAAGTACAACTAAAAATAGCAATTAATTTAAAACTTCATGAAAGTGTGAAAAATAATTTTGAATTTTGTGAAGCTCATATACCCTTTTACAATAGGTAGGAATAAATAATATAATGAAAAGTATGATTTCTACCTTCCTTGATGTATTTCCACTGCCCCATGGTAAATTATTTGCCTATTTAAACCTTGTAAGATCTAACTAATTCGGGGACCAACACGTGGTGTGGTGGTTAAGGTGCTGGATGCTCCCACATGGCCGACCATAGTTCCAGTCCTGAACCTGGTGGCTTGCTTTCTCACTTTCCCTCTCTCTCTCTCTCTCTCTCTCTGCATGTGTGTCTCAGGTCAAATTAAAACAAGTGAATAAAATTAAATAACTATTTTTAAAAATCTAACTAGTCTAATAACTAATTAGTTATTCAAACTAATGTGTGTGGTTTTATTTTTTCTTTTAAGGTTTTGCCGTAGGGTACATGCGCTTGACAGAGACAGTGACAAAGAAAGTGAGAAGTCACCCCTCCCCTCCAGAGGGGATGGCCGGGCTGCACTCCCTTCTTCTCCTGGAATTTTGGGTACACACACACGTGTGCCTGGAATGATTTCAAGCCACCAGGTTCAGGACTCAAATCACAGTGAACCATGTGGGAGTCCAGGACCTTACTGCCATGCCACCTGCTGGCCCCTAAATTAACGCTGATGTTAAGCCAAAACACAGTCATAAAATGATCACTTTACCTTCAAATGAGTCTTCATTTTTTCTTTTCAATTAAACTTGCTAGTAAATTAAGTGTAGCTTCCTCAAGGATTATTTTACTGTCAGCTTAATTTCTATCATTTTCTGTGGGCTCTGTACAAAACAAGCCCCAGTGGTCAACAACCTGGTAAATTAGTTAATTGTATCTTAAAATTGTTACCTCATCAGTTATACTTTTCAATTTATTCTGCAGCATAGTTATTTTCATAATATGTCAGTCCATATGACTCTGTTAGCACAGTCTATATAATTATATCACTGCCTTTAGGAAAAATAATTAAATGTATATCATCACCAAAAATGTTTATGTGGTTTCTAGGTTTGTTTTTTTGTTTTTTGTTTGTTTGTTTGTTTGTTTGTTTGATGTGTGTTACAGTATTTGTTATTTGTTCTATTTGTTCTACCAACTTGAAAACAGATCTACTTTTATACCATCTGGTATTAAATAGTAGTAGGAGGAGGGTTTAACTTAATTTCTTAGAATTCCTTATCTGTAATCATTTTTTTTTCTATTTTTGTCATTTTCTTTTTTAAAGAGGTCCAATTACACATTTGGAATACAAAATTAGTTTTGGCCAGCTTGAAGTATTTCGAGAGAAAAGCTTATTAATCTGGGTTATTGGTAAGCAAGGTTTTGTTTGTTGATTTTTTTTTTTTTCATTTCATTTGCTATACAATCTACTTAACTTAGAATAGTTGATAGATGCATTTGTTTTTAGGCCAGAAGTTTCCAAAATCAATGGAAATCAATCTTTCTGGAACTATAACGTTTGGAACCAAGAATCAAGAGAAGCAGCCATTTGACCAGATTTGTATTGGAGGTACAGCATATTTAAAGGTAAACTTATTGGTATGGCTTATTACATTAGAATCCGTTCCTTTGTGTTTTTTTTTTCCACATTTTGTTGATGTACAAAAATAAATCTTAATTAAATACTTTCAGTACCAAGTTTAGCTGATATATACATATCTGTGAACATGTTTGACTTTAGGTATAAAACTCAGTGAGTAGAATGAACATACTATAAAGTAGCACCTAGCTGAGGTTATATAGCTTACAGTTTTAGCTTTAATAAATTAAAATCATAAAATGTTAAGATAAATTTGCTTAAGACTTAAAGGCAGGAAAAAGATTAGGATTCTGTTTATATAGTAGGTAGATGAACCTATCAATAGCTCAAGAGAATACAAAAAACCTTAAGTCTGGAAAACAAAGCATAGAAGAAAATCAGTCATATTTTAGTCAAAAGTCATAAATTCTATTTCACCAGTTCAGTCTCATGTTATTAATGTCTCTTTCTGTTTGTGGTCTGATCTTTCTGTCTAAATTCTGGAAGTTAACATTCAGTTCCAGACTTGTCCCTACCATTAAGTTGGCCATTTTCTTAGTTGTTTTTTGGACTTTTATTTCTGTGTGTCTGTCTTTAGTTTTCCTGGTATAGCACTCTTGAAGAACTTCTTAGAGAGCTGGACTGGTGTTTGTAAAGTCTTTCAGGTTTTGTTTGTCGGAGAATGTTTTTGTCTTTTCTTCCCATATGAAGGATAATCTTGCCAGGTATAGAATTCTTGGTTGAAGTTGTTTTTCATTCTTCATTAGGAGATGGCATGGAGGTTGGAGTGACTGGATACCATGTGACCAACAGGGTTTGAGTGCAGGACCCAGTGGCTTAAAAGACATGCCAGGAATGCATGCATGCATACCCAAAGTGCTGAGAGGAGAGTATGGCCATCCCCCTGGGGGATAATTTCTTGCTTTCTATTTCTCTGCCTTTCTCAGTGTCTCCATCAAGCATATGCGCCCTATAGCAAAAATCTCTCTTAAAAAAAAGAGAGAGATTAAAATCAATGCATAAACTCAGGGGAAGTGGTAGTGAAGTCAGAAATATACCAGTAATAATTCATTTATTATTCTTTTTTTAATTGCCAGAGGGTGTATGCACTCTCCAGAAAGAGACCAGGTGGTGGGGGAGTAGAAAGCACTTCAATCTCGTCTTCTCCATTGCTCTATCCTGTCAGAATATGCCCAGCATATTTTTCAAGCTGCCCTATGGGATCTGGCTCCCTTCACCACTGAGCCACAAAGCTGACTTAGGAGTAACTTCTTTCTTTATTATTTTTTTTAAAGATTTGGCCTAAAGTTAGGGCATATACACTTGCCAGAGAAAGAGAGACTGTGGGAGGGAAATTGAGAAATCACCCACCATAGGGGATGGCCATGGCTCAATTCCTTCACCATTCTCCTCCTGGGATTTTGGGCACAGGCACACACACACATACACACAAATGCCCAGCATAAATTTCAAGCCATCGGTCCGGGACTCAAACCACAGTCGGCTGTGTAGTCCAGCGTCTTAACCACTATACCACCTGCTGGCCCCAGAAGGAGTAACTTCTAAGCTTAGTTCTATAGAGTTCAATTTTAGTTTTCTAGACAATTAAGTAGAGCAGCTTCTTGCCCCAAATAGCAAATAAACTGATGTGTTTGTTTAGTAGCATTTTTCTTGTGTTTCACTAAAAGGTGTTTGTGTTCCTGCCTGTAAAGGAATAATGATCTAAAATATACCCTAGGTGTGGAAGAGATGGTACAGTATGTCAGACAGCATAGGGAAAGGGACACCAGCTTGAGTTGAAATACCAGCTCACTGTTTACATGCTGGGATGCTATTTGCTTCCACACTGAACTTCAGTTCTCCACTTCGTAAAGTGGAAATACCTTGGAGTGTGGATTGGAGTTTATGTTAGTGAGATGGCTGTTATGTGTTTATAGTGGCAGCCTTTACAAAGAAATGCAAGGAGGAAAAAAGTGTGTGTGAGTATCAGCATGTATCCACACATGCAATTCAGGTTCAGTATTAATGGTTTTCATTTTGTGAACTGTGTGTGATAAATTCTTTGAAAGTAAGGGAAAAGATGTGACCAGATTTTTTGACAAATAGCCACCTTAACTCAGTATATTTCTCTCCTTTTTCTAGCTTCATTTTAAGATCTTAGATTACACACTCACTGGGTGTTATGCGGATCAGCATTCAGTTCAAGTTTTTGCATCAGGAAAACCAAAAATAAGTACACGTAAGTTGTACAGATTCAAATTAACTTAAGGGAATTAAAATGATGTGCAGTTATTACCTAAGGTAAATTTTAAATTAACAGAATTAAAAGATTGGGGAGTAAGCCCAATTTATAAAATTCTGGCTTCAACTCACCCTGCATAACAGTTTGTGAACTTCACATGACCCTTTCTCTGCCTTCTCCTGTGTATAAAAGGGTCTGGATGAGCAACAAGGATTGAGATATAGAGGTGCTTTAGTAGAAGTTAAATTTACTTTGTTCTGTCTGGTTGTAATAAACTGTTTTATACAGTGGTAGTAGTAGGTCTTCGGTGCTGGATAGAGTAAGAGTTTGAATCTGGCTCCAGTATTTCATTAGCTGTGTAATGTTGGGTAAGTTCATGAACCTAAGTTTTAGTTTCCTCATCTATGATATGGAAATGATAGTGTTATTTACCTCTTAGGATTATTATGAGCTTTAAATAAGATTATATTGAATAAGTGCTTCACATGGATTTGATATTAGATATTATTATTAAAAAATTGAAAATGTTTTTAGTATATATTGTAGTCAATAAAAACTATGTATCACTTTCTCTGTTCTGCCAAGAGAGCCATATAGAAAATTTCCTGCTTTCAGTAAGTTAATTGGGAGAATATTTACATTTTTTATGAAGCCATAACACTGAATAAACTAGTGGTTTTATCTCAGTGTAAATAGACCACATTCTAGATTATCTATGGGAAATATATCATCTTTACAGGTAATATCTAAACTATTTCAAGTATTTTATTAATACTGACTAAAATTGCTATAATTTTCATATAGGATGGAAGTTATATCTGCTGCTTGAAATAAACTATATTGGATAAAGAGCTCATTTTAAATTGATCATTATAACCAATCTTCATATTGGTTTCAGAATATGACTGCTATTTATACAACTGCTTAAAGCCTTTATTTTCTGTAATTTTGACAATAAAATTTATATTCACAATATACAACTTCTGAAAATAGTTTGACAATGATGCTAATTTAAATGATAGTACCTAACATTTATTGCTTGCTGTGTGCTAGGCATAGTCTTAAGTGTTTTGTGTATATCAGCTCATTAATCTTCCCAGTCCCACTGTAAGTACTATCTCCATTTTACAAATGTGGACACTGATAGAATGAGAGATTAGGGTCACATAGCTAGTAAATGGCAGAACTGGGACTCATACTTGAGCTATTGGCTATGGAGCCTGTCTGTTTAACAATATGGTGCATTGCCTCTAAATATTACTAGGTTCTGAAATTTAAAAAGAAGATTTTATATACATACACCACACTATATTCTTGCCATTATGAAGAAAGGCAGGAAGAAGAAAGGTATAAAAGACTGAATTGGATATTTAATAATATACGTAAGAAGAATTTGTATGTCTAACTGCAAATAAGCATTATTATATCTTTTTTTTTTTTTTTTTTTGGTCATCGAACACGTGCACTTTCTGGAGAGAGAGAAGAAGAGTGAGACTTCACATCCTAGGGGAGATGGCTGTGCCCCCATTCTTTCTCCTCCATTCTCTTCTTGGGATTTTGGGCATTCACACACATGCACCTAGTGTGATTTTTAAGCCACCAGGTCCAGGACTTGAACCGCAGTGAGCCATGAGGGAGTCCAGTGCCTTAATAACCTTCTGTTATATCATTTTTTTTGGTCTTTTAAAGAATTATTTGGGGACCAGCAGTTAGCGCAATGGCGATGTCGCTGGACTCCCACGTAGTCGATCGCAGTTCGAGTCCCAGACCCGGCAGCTTAAATTCATGCCAGGCGCTTGTGCGTGTGTGCCCAAGATCCTGAGAGGAGAATGAAGGAGAAGGGACTGCGGTGTGTCCATCCCCCCGGGGAATGATTTCTCACTTTCTGTCTCTCTGTCTCTGTCTGGCTGGCGAGCGCATGTGCTTTATAGCAAATAACTCTCAAAAGAAAAAAGCGAATAATTTTATTTAACTTTATTCATTTACTTATGTTTTAATTTAACCAGAGAGGAACAGAGCAAGCAAGTGAGCAAGCAAGGGAGAGAGAAAGCAAGGAAGTAAGCCGCCAGGTCCAGGACTTGAACTGTGGTCAGCCATGTGGGATTCTAGCTCCCTTAACCACCATGCCACCTGCTGGCCCCTTTTATATCAATTTTACAAACCTGAAAAATTGAGCTCAAAGAGGGTAGCATTTGTCTAAGGTTTCAAGGCTACTAAAGCAAAAGACTTAAATTTGATTAGAATATATCATTGAAAACTAAGGAAGCAACCTATTTAGAATGTTGCTAGAAAGCTGAGTGTTGATTATCTCTGACACTTTGAATGGGTGAAGAACAGGAAGACCAGAATCAAGACCATGGTGTAAAGATTACAGAAAGGAAACCAAAAAACAGTGTTTAATGTTTTAGAAGTTGAAGTAATAGTCCACCAGAAACAGACGTGGCATAAGTGAAGCATCTCTCAAGCTCAGAGATAAATTGTCTAAGTATTGAATGAGCCCATATTTGTTAAGCGGTAAAAGTTATAATAAAGCCTTGATAAAGTAGAATTAAAATGAATATTTCAAAATATTAACTTGAAATGATTGCTTTCCATAATTTGAAGAAATCATGACTTTGCTCCCTTCTTAAATTTTTGTTAAGATACAGTTGTCTTACCATTAATCTCATTTTTTTTTCTTTTTTTAGACCGGAAACTAATTTCTTCTGATTATTACATCTGGAATTCTAAAGCCCCTGCTCCAGTAACATATGGATCATTATTACTATAATTTTCTCACATTTAAATGGAATTTATATAGTGAAAACATAGCTTCATTGAAATCATAGCCTTATTTTTAATAAATGCATATAACCATTGAGTGGGAGGGAAAAAAAATCATCGGATGACTTAATTATAAAATCACTCTTGGGACCAGCAGTTGGCATAATGGCTATATCGCTGGACTCCCATGTAGTCAACTGTGGTTCAAGTCCCGGACCTGGTGACTTAAACTCACACTGGGCGTGTGTACATGCGAGCCCAAGATCCCGAGAGGAGAATGGAAGAGAAGGGATTGCAGCGTGTCCATCCCCCACTGGGGGTGATTTCTCGCTTTCTTTTTGTGAAAAGCCCGCGCCCCCTAAAAAAAAAAAAAAAAAAAAAAAAAAAAAACTCTCAAAAAAGATAAAAACACTCTTAATATTTTTTGTCTGATACAGTAAAGGACATTTTAAAGGCTAGTGTTTCCAATTTTGTTATCCTTTGATTTTATACCAGTATGATTAAGAATACACAAAAGTGGTGACTCATTTTAGCTTATTTTAGACAAGTCCTAGATCTGCCTGCCACACATGTTCCTTCCTGCCCTATGGCAGACATAACTAATCAATCACAGCCTTCTTTGAATACTGAGCCTTCCTGGATAAGGGCTCAAACTCCTCAATGCAGACCTTCAAGCGCACCTCCCAGTGGATTCGACATAATGAGCAAGAAAAAAAACTGTTATATTTGCCCTTCCAAACCTAAGTACTAAGCTCTAAGTATAGTTTATGGTTATAGCATATCAGAGACTGCATTAGAAACACAGCCAATGGTGACAAAGGATTGTTGCTTAAATAGTATACTTAATCAGAATTATCCTATTGACTAACAGAATCTGCATAATTCTATTTAAGGTATTTTTCTCTAGAGATACTTTTAAAGTAAGCTTGTTAATATACCATAGTAACATTTTGCTTAGGATGTCAAAAGGCATATTAAGATGAGTAGGATTTCTTCAGAAGATGAGCATAGTGTTTTGTGATTATTCAATGTCTATAGCCAAACTTTTAAGATAATTTACATATAGTATTGTTTTTTCTATGTTTTGTTAAATTTAAATTTATTAGTGGATAAGTTTGAGTAAAAAAATCAAAAGCACTCTGTGAGTGGAGTATCATTTAAACTTATTTCAGTCTTCTGTAACACATTTTCCCTAAATTTGTCACTCATTTTCTTATAACCATTCTTTCAATTTCTTCAGAAACCATCTGGTCATCTTCTTTATTCTCTACTTGTGTCTCAATTATATGTCACCTTCTATTTTCAGAGTAGTTCATTGTCAAGCTGAACTTTAAATGACCATTCAAGAAAAGATGGAATCTCAAGATCCTCAGAATTTAGTTCATGTCAAGGTTTTTTGGGGTTTTTAGGTTTTTAACTTTTTATTTTTTTAAAATAGAATAGAAGCATTATAAAAAATATGCATTACAGATTAATATTCAATTCAGTTATAGCTTCAGTTCTGTTTTTTAATGAATCTCCTAAGGAAAAGCTTAGAAAAAGCTGCTAACTCCTTGAAAGAGAGCTGTGATAGTTTGAAAGGATAGCGCATATAAATTTAGGATTTAAAATATGATTTTTTAATTAAGGTCAATCCTACTCATTATAAACTCTCATTTTCTGCAAAGCATTATCATGGCCTAAGGTTCTATGTTCAAAATTATCCCAAGTAACAGAAAAGAGAATAACTGCCTGACCAGGACTTTAACTTGTTATTCTAGCTTAATCATAGATAATCAGTAGTAAAAACTTTCCTTTTGAAAGAAGAAAGTATCACTCCCCCTAAGTTATTTGATCTCTCTTAAACCCAGAAAGCTTAACATTTCACTTGTATTAATATTAATGGAACCATTTAGAAATCTTGATTGTATAGATATTTAGCAAAATACACTAAAGGTGGGCAAGAGTCATTTATGTACTAGTAGGTAGTCTATATAATAATCCCTTTGGCAAAACTTTCTTTATAAACAATGAGGAAAACCAGTGACTTCAGTTTGACATTTCTAGAAACCTGAGGAAAACCTAGGGAGTAGTGGCAAATATAGGGGTTTGAGGAACCTGATGCCATCTGTTGCCATTCTGAAATTCAGACACTACAGAACTAAACCAACTCCTGTTTTCATCCCATTGAGATCAGCTGGGCACACTGTGATGCTTTTGGTGTGTCTAGAAACCTGTCACTTCAGGATAATTTCTGAAGACAAAGTCTGTTTCCCGTTTGGTAGGTGACCTGTTTAATGTTTTCCCTGTGTCTGGGAACTCCTTAGTGTAATTAGCGACCTTTGAACTCCACAACTAATCCTGAGCTATTTTGTATTCCTTACTCATCTTTAAGGCTGGACCTTTCTTTTCTTCAGAGTCTGCTGCCACAATTAAAGAAGAAACAGCTGCATTTCAAAGGGATTCCGATTCCAGAAGCTTAATCGTGATTGACACGTTCTTATTCTAAGCTATAAGACACTCTAAGAGTCCTTTCTTGGGTTAAAACTTCAATCATTTTCTAAAAAATTATCTCACTATGGATTTTATTCATTTTCTTTGATAACTATTCTTTGCATTTTTTAACTTGAAAGATGCTTTGCGTTTGCAGTGAATATGAGCAACTACTTCTTGTGAAAGATTTGGATGGTGTCAGACCTCTAGATGCAAAATTGCTAAATTCTCTTTTAGTGCCAAAATATGATTATGAAGTCTGATGTCTATCATATGGGTAATAATTCTTCAGTAAACTCAAAAGGTGTTTTAAAAAAGTGTTAAATTTCTGAGAAGGAACTTCAGAAAAAATGGTTCATGATTTTGGTGAAACTCTTTTTTCTTCATTTTTTTACTAAACAATATTTTTAAAACTTGAAAGCCAGCAGTATAGTAGTTAGGCAATACTCTTACAGTGGTCACATACAGTGCTCATAAATAGTTGATTTAAATGTCAAGTTTGAAGTAATAGCCTGAAGTAAATAATTCTCTTAGAATTATTTGTTTAAAAATTTTTTTTAATTAATGATCAGTCTGTCCCATGCAATAATTTTTTCACACCAACTCAACATTTCCATTGGGTTAAAATTATTGTTCTCTATATTATATAATTTGATATATGTCAAAGCAGACATTTTATGCATAATAACAACCACTAATACTTTTCTTCTAGTTTTCATTGTAGTATTTCAAAATACTTCATAGATATTCATAGACTCCCACACTACTCCCCTTAGGAGGAGTAGGTAGGTGGAATTATCATCCAGAACCTTTGCAGGGACTGCTGCTACAGCAGAATGGTTGTTCCTAAGACAAAGGTCAAAAAAGGGATGTTAATAAACAGTCCTCAGGTTTAAGGGACTTTTTTAGGATTACATCTTAAATTCCAACAAATCAGATTTAGGAGTTACTGAAAGTGAAATTGATCCATCCCTCATCCAAACTTTGCAATACTTTCCTGTTCTGACATCATTTAGATAGTTAGCTGTATTATCAGATTAGAAACCATTGTACCATGCTGCTGAAAGGAAAAGGAGGCAAAAAGCTAAACATGGGATGAATTCTGAACCTTTTAACCTGGCTGAAGTACGTTGGTCCCTGTTATGCAAATACCTTCAATCCTCTGCTAAGTTCAGTGGAAATAATTTTCTTGAATGACAGGTTTATTCAGTACGGATTCAGTTGGTGATTAATCCCCCTTTGATCTAGGGTATTTCACTTAACTACCAGTTACCTCGTTCTGACAAAGTGCAACTGAGATTAGGGAGATCACTAGAACACTACCAGGGTGTGCGTTTATTCTCTCTAACCTTTTAAAGCAAGGGCCAAGAATGCAATTTATTTTCAGTATTTGAAGATGTAAAGTCCTGTCTGCTAAGTTAGAAAGTCAATTGAATACCAAATGAAGTTTATTTCTTACGTAATAGAACAAACATTTCTTTTTGCTTTGCCTAACGATGATATTAGGAAACATAGGCTTTGAAGAAAGAAGAAACAAAGACTACATTCTAAGTATAGCTTCTAGTTTTGTTTCATGTATTAGAGTGTATACTTACTGGTCCTGAGATAACCCCAAAGTCAAAGTAGTGGCTTTAACTTAAGTTGAGAAACTGCTTCTAAATATTTTGTTAAATTATCAGTTTCTTCTCACCTTCACCCACTGCATATGAGTTCCCTTATCCCCACCCCACCACCTCTATAAAATGTCTTGCTATGTGGTAAAGAAATCAAGATGGGGAAAACTTACTGTAATACACGATTATCCATCTTAAGACTTCTGATTGCAAAGCTTTGTAATTTTTTTCCTTTCTTGAGGAATCTTGTTATATTTCCATTATAACAATAATTATATTCATTTTCAAAATGATTTATTTCACAAAGGTAAATGATATCATTACCAAAACACTTCAAAGTAATTATAAAATTTTTCTACCTTTTTCTCATTTATCTGGGTACCTCTTCTCCCCTAATACTAAACTTTAAAATATGCTATTGAATTTTGCACAGTATTTTGAGGAAAAATATTTTAAAAATGCATCTCAAAGAACTTGCTTTTTAAAATTATCAGCATCAGTATTTATCTTGCAAGATGTCAGATTTATCTTACAAAATTAGGAGACTTAAGTATATTTCAAACCATTAAAGAAGAAAATACATGCAATGATTTATAACAAAATTTATCTTTAAAGATTGTTTCTTTAATGATTTATAAGCAAAGCATTTTTTATGTGTCTTATAATCAATCGTTCATTATTCTAGTAGCAGTTTGCAATACAAGTTATATATTTAGAATACTTTCTTATACTATTTTTAGTTCAAATGTCTATGTGATCTAATTTTTGAATGACTCAAAGAAGTATATGTCTAACTTTCGTTTGTGCCAAACCAGTCTCCTTTAAATTCATCTTTACAACTAGTTTATAGATATCGTTGGTAGACAATTACTTAATTGCAGCAAAATTGAGCATCAGAAAAAAAAATTAGTGGTAGAAGGCAAAGTCTTGTGGCTATATTGTTAAAAAAAAAAGTGTTTTGGGACCAGCAGTTAGCGTAATGGCTATGTCGCTGGACTCCCACGTAGTTGACCGCGGTTCGAGTCCTGGACCTGGTGGCTTAAACTCAGGCCTGGCGTGTGTGCGTATATGCCCAAGATCCCAAGAGGAGAATGGAGAAGGGATTGCAGGGTGGCCATACCCCCTGGGGAGGGGGGTTGGTTTCTCACTTTCTGTCTCTCTGTCTTTCTGGAGAGCACAGGCGCCCTATCGCAAAAACCTCTCCAAATAAATAAATAAATAAATAAATAAATAAATAAATAAAACTATGCAGCGAATATTTGGTTATTGTTGCAGTGTATTGTGAAATATGCCATCATAGAGTATATTTACATACAACATATATGTATGGGTATATGTATTTATAGATACAATGTTAGTGTGTCTGACTTGGTGGGATTCCTTGTCACGTCAGAGAGAATATTTTAAAGCCATATATTGAAATGTCTTCTCTGCAAACACAATGTTATTTAATGAAGAGATTCATTAAAATGAAAACTGCCAAGGATCTCATGAGATTACCCTTAACAAAACGGTTAAAACTCTTGAGTGCTGAAGGCTTTTCAAAACTAGCTTCTAATTTTCTTTACCGGCTGTTTTACAGATACAGCATTATTGTTCATATATAGCCTGGAGCCATACAATGCGTCATCGGTATCACTAGTGTCCTGCTTTATAAGCAGTTTACTCTTGGATCCAGCTTGATTTCTCTAAGGACTTGGCTAATCTGAATACTTGACATCAGTGTAGTTAATGCGTGATGCGCAAGCATTTACAGATTGTTGAATGCCAAAGGATGGAAACCACCTGCTGATGGTTTTTTCCAGTAGGAAATGAACATGTACATATCCAGTCATTAAACATTTAAAGCCAAATAGTATGTTTCCTTTAAATAACCTCTTTTAAATGATAGTTTCTGTTTAAAAAAGAAGAAGAAGAAGAAAAAGTTCAGTAAACACTACTAATAATGAAAAAAAAAGCTCTTGAAATAGTTACATTTTTTTCCTTCAAGGGACTTGAGTGCCCTCTGCAGGTTATAAAAAGATAATGAATGACTGTATCTAGCTTTAGAGTCTAATTTCTTTTTTCCTTTTAAAACAGAGCCTGCTTACATCAAATCTCAAAGAAAATGTGACCCAATTTATTTATATTGTTAACTCTATCAATTTGCCAATTATAGAAGTAGGAGTTTCTTTTCTCTGCTGGTTTTATAGTTGGGTTTAGTGAGAATGTAATACCATTGAACTTTCCAAATCACTTAGCCGGGGTTCTTTAAATGTTGAAACTATAGTAACACATTCCCTCACAGAAGAGATTAGGGCAATCTCTAGCTATTTTGAAATTTTTTGAAGATGTAGAGAATAGCTTACTTATTTCCCATTACACTTTTGGAACATAGTATGTTTGAAATGGGTCTTGCTTTTTCAACATGCATCATGTAAAATCACATGAGGGGGAAAAAAGGATGAAATTTTGTGAGACTTCTGTTTCTTGATCTTGATAAGTGATGACTGCTCAAGCTCAAAAACTAGGTCTGCTTAGGACTTTTTTTTAAAGAAAGGATTGAACAGATAATGCCCTGGTATCGTCACAAAGGTCTACTAACTGGAAAGAATATTTCCATTTGAAGAGCAAAAGGCAAAGATTTTCTTATAGTAAAGTGGAAATATATATGAGCTGTTCATTTTATTGTACCCATACTTCTTAACCAGAACAGATTTGTTTCTAAAGAATATTGAAGTTAATTTTGTATATGAGACTGTAACTGAAGTGCTGGTGGCACTTCTGATTCAATTAACTTGCTGGGTGAAGCTGCCAAGGAAACTAAATATGATGAGAGCAAGAGGAATGACGATCAAATTAATAGAAATAGATCTTTTTGCAAGGAATGTAATGATTCTGATCATCAACCTTGAAAAGTAAATTAGAACAAGCAAATTGCTGTTGAAAAATTCTTTCAGCACTCTGCTGTTGCTACTCAGCTAGTCATGGCTCACCCAGAGGCAAGGAAAAAATGCACTCAGTTCTGCATTAACAAAGAAAACATTATTAAAGTGAATGTTTACATTGTGTTTATTGAAGTGTTCAAAGAGTATTTGTTGCATCTTCAAGCAACCTGCTGTTCTCCAGACTATTACAGTGCATGAATGATAATAAAAATGAGGCACTTGTATATTTTAGGGAAAAAAAAATGACTTTTAACTTTGTGCTTCTCAACTATCTGCAGCATTGAAATATCAAACTTAATCATTCTTTCCATTTAAAAGATGTTTTCCTCAAGAAAATAGGTCCCATTTTTTTAAAAAGGCACTCATTTACTTGACTACACCTTCCAGTTACTTCCAGATACTTTATTAACTGTCTTCTCAGAAACCAATGTATAAAAAATAAGCTGAAAATATTAGGTCATCAGAAAAGTCATGACACATTTTTGCATAGAAAAAAAACCAGAAAAGTGCATCATGACTTTTCCAACAACCCAATAATCAAAAAATGAAAACAGTTATGAAATAACTGAAGTGGATGTGCAATTGAGATAATGTGTGCATTGGAGAAATAGCTGTTGATTGTGATAAACGTTAAGAGCTGCAGTTATCTTGACTACCTCATAAAGACTAAATAAAAATGAGAGAGAGCTATTCAAAGTTTAATAGGTCTTACGTGTACTGATAAAGTCAATAAAGATTCAGAAAGAATCTCTTTCTAAAATGAATAAATTGATTTTGTATTTTAGAAATATAGTATTTAACAGATTAAAGTACCATAGTTTACTTAGTCTCTTAGCAAAATGTTGCTCACCCAGAGGCAAGGAAAAAATGCACTCAGTTCTGCATTAACAAAGAAAACATTATTAAAGTGAATGTTTACATTGTGTTTATTGAAGTGTTCAAAGAGTATTTGTTGCATCTTCAAGCAACCTGCTGTTCTCCAGACTATTACAGTGCATGAATGATAATAAAAATGAGGCACTTGTATATTTTAGGGAAAAAAAAATGACTTTTAACTTTGTGCTTCTCAACTATCTGCAGCATTGAAATATCAAACTTAATCATTCTTTCCATTTAAAAGATGTTTTCCTCAAGAAAATAGGTCCCATTTTTTTAAAAAGGCACTCATTTACTTGACTACACCTTCCAGTTACTTCCAGATACTTTATTAACTGTCTTCTCAGAAACCAATGTATAAAAAATAAGCTGAAAATATTAGGTCATCAGAAAAGTCATGACACATTTTTGCATAGAAAAAAAACCAGAAAAGTGCATCATGACTTTTCCAACAACCCAATAATCAAAAAATGAAAACAGTTATGAAATAACTGAAGTGGATGTGCAATTGAGATAATGTGTGCATTGGAGAAATAGCTGTTGATTGTGATAAACGTTAAGAGCTGCAGTTATCTTGACTACCTCATAAAGACTAAATAAAAATGAGAGAGAGCTATTCAAAGTTTAATAGGTCTTACGTGTACTGATAAAGTCAATAAAGATTCAGAAAGAATCTCTTTCTAAAATGAATAAATTGATTTTGTATTTTAGAAATATAGTATTTAACAGATTAAAGTACCATAGTTTACTTAGTCTCTTAGCAAAATGTTATTGAATACAAGTTCAGTATTCTATGATCTCCGATGGACTTAATTTTCACAAAACTGTTTACTCAGATTCACCAATAGGACAAGTTGTCAGTCTTTTTCCACATTTCAGCCTGAAAATCTTACCTGTCACAGTTATTAAAAATTAGCCCATGCTATATGCTCCTGAGAAACCCTTAGCCAGATACTGTATTATATACCATTTCTTAAAGAAAAGTTCATTTACAGAGAATTATACTTATTTTAAAGTCCAGAACCAGTAAAAATAATTCTTGTCAAAAATCTAAAAAAAATTTTTTTGAATCTAAAATAAAGAAGGTGACAAAAGCCTCCAACTTCACTTTTGCTAAGGCAGTAACCATTGCAAGTAGTTAGTAATGTTCATAGCTTGTTAATAACATTAAAGGAACTTTCAAACTCATGTAAACCAGTGGCTTCATGCCCATATTTCCCTTATTAAAATGGCATGCCATTTTATTTAATACTGAAGGCCAATCAAACACTATAGCTTGGAAAAAACTGCTGAGCAATCTACTTGAAATAGAGATGTTACTTAATTTGATCAATGAAAATTCATAATTAATATTCAACTTTCTTTGTTCCTGGTATATACCCCTGCAGAACTGGACAAAGTACAGTCCCAAATTTTGAGCCACATAACTTCTGCAGTGTATTCATACTGTAATTTGGAAGGACCACATCTCTACATTGTTAATTCAGAAATTGTCCAGAGATGATGATTGAAGTTCACCAGGCAGATGAATGAAGGGCATCCCAGGACTGTATTCCTGTAGGTCTGTCTCAGGCAAACTGAATGAATCCCAGGAACCTGAATGGCTTATATATAAAAAGGAGAAAGGGGCCAGCAGGTGGCATAGTGTTTGAGGTGCTGGAGTCCCACATGGCAAACTGCAGTTCAAGTTCATGACTCAGTGCCTTGAAATGCAGGCAGGGCATGTGTGCACGTGTGCCCGATATCCCAAGAGGAGAATGGAGGAGAAGGGGATTGCAGTGTGGCTATTACCCCAGGGGGGTGATTTCTCACTTTCTCTGTCTTTCCAGCTAGTATATGCACTGTATAGCAAGAATCTCTCTTTAAAAAGAAAGGTAGTAAATATATTTTGCAAAATATTTTTGCATTCGAATATTACTATATTTATTGTACTTAACATACTAAATTGAATACAAAACACTCCATCTCTTCTGTCCCTCACTGATGTTGAATGTGTTTACATGCGCTAGTATGAGTTCTATCTGTGCAGCATCAATGAAAATATGTAGAAATGTTTATGATCCATTGGTATGCTAATATATATAATATTTAGTCAATTTTTTCTTTATGTTAGTACATATCTAGTAAAACTACACGTTGGAACATATTCTTAGCCTTGTTCCTCTGAAGATAGATAGATAGAGATCTTTTTAAAGAATTATTTTATTTTTATTTATGTATTTTTTTTTAGTTCAACCAGAGAGGGACAGAGAGAGAAAGTGAGAAAGCAAGCTGTCAGGTACAAGCCACAGTCAGTCATGTGGAATTCTAGCGCCCTTAACCACCACGCCACCTGCTGGCCCCCTTTGAATATTTTTTTATGTGTGTGTGTAAAGAAAATAAAAATGCAAACTCTAGAGCACTAGCCTCACATTGATTTATATTAGTATGCAAATCTTTTCCATACACTCTCCAGTATTTTGAACTTCATGAGGATAATGACACACATCTTCTCATTTTTGTATTCTGTCACCAGAAACAGGAAGCTTAGTTGACTTAATGAAGTCGCAAAATGTTAAATACGTAATAAAGCAGATTGTTCTCCCAGCTAAAACAAATCAATGATGTCTGAGTGATTATAGTTTTTGAATCCATGTATAAAAAGTCCATTAAGCAGTCCATGCACGTTCAGCACAGGTGGATTCTGCCCTGGGATTGCCAACTCTTGCACTATGCAGAGAATATGTTGCTATTTATGACACTGCTCTTCACAGTGTGCAGAGTCTTGGCTCAGCCTGTTAAGACTAGCAACAGCTAAGGCTGCTCAAGATAGGATACCTTCCTTGTGGTTATACTTAAGTGACCTTAAAACATTTGACATATCAGTCTTAGAAATTCCCTTCTGGAATTCACTCTGCGACAGCTTTGTAAGCACCTCACTGTTTATCAGTCAATCTTGGTTTTGATACAGTGTGGCCCAATGTACTGACACACACTTCAATCCCATAAAGCCACACCTTTCAATGATTCCCAATATACTGATGAAATGGAGTTGCCATTATCTGAGAACTCCAAGTGATTATCTTGAACATTTCTATGAACTGTTTTAGGCAGAGTGATCTAGTGAAAAGAATAGTCTTTGAAGTCCCACAGGATTTAAAATCCCAGCTCTGCCATTTACAAGCTGGGTGGTCCTGAATAAGTTACTTAACCTCTGGTTTTCAGTTTCCTCACTCTGTAGGGTTACTGTGAGCATTGAATGATACCAGGTTCCAAGTCACCACTGGTATTCAACCTCTTCAGGGTACTGACTCTACCTATAATTAGCTTTACCTTCTGATTATCAAAATGATATAATTGTCCATTTGCCCTTGGTTTTGAATGCTCAGCTATATTTTATATTGCTTCTACTCAGTCTTTGCAGTTAATATAGTGACTGTGGAATATACTGGGTGGAAGAGTATAAAGTTTTCCCATTCATCATTCATGTGAAGATATTTACTGAAAATTCACATAAGGAAACAGACTCATTCTGTCAAAAGTAGGATGTAGTGAAAATAAAATTCATCCATAGGAACATTGAACAAATGCAGTGGTAACTCACAAACTAATTTTTATCCTATAGTATCCTATTTACCTTAACCCATTGTTCTGAATTTTGTTAATGTTACATACTATATCCATTATTAGTGTCCTCAATTTTTGGATAAGGCTGAAATTAATGCATAGTTAATTTTCCATAAACATTTTTTAAAGAATTATTTTATTTAACTTTATTTATTTTAATTTGACCAGAAAGAGAGAGAGAAAGGGAAAGTGAGAAAGCAAGCCACCAGGTCCGGGACTCAAACCGCAGTCAGCCATGTGGGAGTCTAGCGCCCTTAACCACCATGCCACCTGTGGGCTCCTCCACAAACATTTTGAAGACTCCCTCATATGATCCTTAAACTGATTATGTCCCTGTGCCCTCTAAAGTATCTCATTTCTGCCTAAACACAGCTAACGGGTTATGTCCAATCATTACATCAAAAGCCATTAGTCTGTTTGACTAATTTTTTTAAAAGGGACTCACATTATTAATTACCAGTTTGCATATTCAATACATATCTTTCAAAGTAGTCTTCTTTAGAGATGATTCCAGTGACATCATCATAGTTAAAAAAATATTTAAGGGACTTCTCTTTGCAAGCCTTCAAAGCTAATATAGAAGCTACAGAAGAAAAATGAGCTTCATAAGTTCTTTTAAAATAAACATGACTTTACCTTAACCACCTTTATGAGGCTTGAAAAAATCAAATACTTGGAAGAATCCATCACATAATTTGAAGGCTATTCACAATGAAAAAAAAAAATTCCCAGAAAGATTTGGCACAATGACAAAATCATGGAATAACTATATGTTTAACCACAGAGACTACTTTGAAGCTCAGTTATAAGTTCCGGTGTGTTTATTTTTAAATGAATCTGAATAATAGACATACTCCATACCACACAATACTGCATGTTTCTAGGGAGCCAAAATATTTTTGATATAAGGATTCATTTGGGTTCTCTTTGTATAAAGCATAAAGATAAATTGTAAAAATAAAAATAATAATTTAGAGGTCTTTTATAGCAAATATCTATTTTGACAGGAAAATTATAGCAATTGTACTGGTAGTGTGTAGTCTAGGACTGGGACTGCTTAAAATGAAAGGGGAAATAAGTATTTGCACATGTGTTTTCATATTCTAATTTGAATACTCTATCAAGAGAAACTAAAAATTATGTTTTGCAGGTCATTTTCATTCTTATGACAATCGTGTGATTATTTGTATGTAATGCTAAATATTTCCTGGCATTTTAACTTCAATTATTTTTAGCTATTCACCCACAAATGCAGTAAGGCTGACATAATTATCCCCTTTTAATTTGTAAAAGACGTGTATTTATAATACCTATTTGTTATAACGCCGTTCATTCTAGCATGCTGTTACTATGACAAGACTACTTTGGACACACAGTAGGTAAAATGATATCGTATGTTGCACAGCAACCTTAATAACTGAATGCTAATTTAACCAGTAAAGACTAAGTAATTACAATAATAAGAATTCTTATCTTTTAACAGAGTTTAAAAAAATGGAACTACATTGGTCTTACATAGCTCACATTGGCCTTACATAATCACTAGGAAAAAAATCAACCGCTTAAGATGCAAAGCATATTTGTGGGAACAGCAGTTAGCGTAATGGCTATGTCACTGGACTCCCATGTAGTCTACCGCAGTTCGTGTCCCGGACCCGGTGGCTTAAAACTCACGCCGGGCGCGTGTGCGTGCGTGCCCAAGATCCCGAGAGGAGAACGGAGGAGAAGGTATTGCGGCGTGGCCATCCCCCCTGGGGGGTGATTTCTCGCTTTCTGTCTCTCTGTCTCTCTCTGTCTGTCTGGCGAGTGCACGTGCCCTATAGCAAAAAAAAAAAAAAAAAAAAAAAAAACCCTCTCAAAAAAAAAAAAAAGATGCAAAGCATATTTGCAAAGCTGCAACTAGTCAATAGAGATCCTACCAGAAGATATCAGGGTAGTATCATTAATTTTTTTTTTCCTTTTTTGGCCAGAGGGTATGTATGCTCACCAAAAAGAGTGGTCACACTGTAGTCCCTTTTCCTCCACTTCTCTATCCGATTGGGATTTGGGGAACACTGTGTTTTTCAAGCCTATGGAACTGAGATTCAGGCCACTGTCTTGTCATTTGGGATATAGCTCCCCTAACTGCTGAACTACAGGACCAGCCTACTTTAATGTATTTCTTTTTTAAGAATTATTTAACTTTATTTATTTACTTACTTATTTTAATTTGACCAGAGAGGGACAGAGCAAAACAAAGAGGGAAAGTGAGAAAGCAAGCCGCCAAGTCCAGGACCTTTAACCATCACGCCGCCTGCTGGTCCTAATATATGTTTTAAAGAGGGGAAACTTGGGAACCAGCAGTTAACGTAATGGCTATGTCGCTGGACTCCCACGTAGTCGGCCGCGGTTTGCGTCCTGGACCCGGTGGCTTAAAACTCACACCGGGCGCGTGTGCGAGCGTGCCCAAGATCCCAAGAGGAGAATGGAGGAGAAGGGATTGTGGCGTGACCATCCCCCCTGGGGGGTGATTTCTCGCTTTCTGTCTCTCTGTCTCTTTCTGTCTGTCTGGCAAGCGCACGCGCCCTATAGCAAAAACCTCTCCAAAAATAAAATAAATGAAGAGGGGAAACTTACATATTGATTTGTCTCACTAATGCAAAATCCCAAATATGCACCTCAGAGTTGGCATACTATTTCACTATTGTCGGGATGACCTAGTTGAATTAACTCAAGTTCTGTTTCTTCTTTAAAACTTGTGCTGCATTGTTCATTTCAAATATACTGTATAAACAGAGGATTATATAATACCACCAAGTTTGGAAATATAAATTGCATTTAAAGCATGTGTCAGTATGCCTCAATTATTACTTAGTTTTAAATAAAATGGGTACATTAGAGACCATGTGTAGGGGACTAACTATAAATTGGAATACTCCAAATTAATTTACATGTAGGATATGATGGGATTTTTTTTGTTTTTTTTTGTTTTTGTTTTTTGGTTTTTTTTGAGAGATTTTCACTATAGGGCGCGTGCGCTCGCCAGACAGACAGAGAGAGACATAGAGACAGAAAGCGAGAAATCACCCCCCAGGGGGGATGGTCACGCCGCAATCCCTTCTCCTCCATTCTCCTCTCGGGATCTTGGGCACGCACGCACACGCGCCCGGCGTGAGTTTTAAGCCACCGGGTCCGGGACACGAACCACGGTCGACCACGTGGGAGTCCAGCGACATAGCCATTACACTAACTGCTGGTTCCCTAGGATATGATGTTTTGTAAAGGGTAAATTATCAAAATGTGCTTATTTGAAATGTTTATGTTTTATTTCAATTCAATAATAACCATAGCAATTATTTAGAATTTAAATCAACAAGACAGTTTTGGGAAGGATTATTTTATTCCAGTATTTAGAATTATTGGTATATAATAAAGAGACCAATTTTTGGTGAGTTTTATTACCATGTTTAACTTCTATACAGACAGTGAACCACCAGTGCATTATGGCATACATTAGAAAGGTCCATCCTACCCTCCACACATTATTGTATAGCATATCGTTTCATCACTGCTCACGATTTTTAATAACATATAGCTTTTTTTTTTAAGGTTTTTGTCATAAGGCATGTGCACTAGCCAGGAAGATGGGGTGTGGGGGGAGAGAGGGGGTTGACCACACTGCAGTCCCTTCTCCATTCTCTTCTGGAGATTTTAGGCACATACACATGTGTACTTGGTGTGAGTTCTCAAGCTGCAGGGTCCATTACTCGAATTGCAGTTGACCATGTGGGAGTCTAGCACCTCACTCCACATACTGGCCTCCCATCATAGCCATTTAAATGTCATGGTCTGATGCATTACACAGGCGTTTGTGGTGGTACTAACAAACCTACTGCACTGCCAGTTATATACAGTATATAATAATTGCTAATGGTGGGACCAGCAGGTGGCATGGTAGTTAAGGGCACTGGACTCCCATATGGCCAACTGTGGTTCTAATCCTGGGCCTTTCTCTCTATCTCTCTCTCTCTTGCTCTGTCCCTCTCTGGTCAAATTAAAAATAAATAAATAGGGAACCAGCAGTTAGCGTAATGGCTATGTTGCTGGATTCCCACATAGTCAACCGCAGTTCACATCCTGGACCCGGTGGCTTAAAACTCATGCTGGGTGCGTGTGCGTGTGTGCCCAAGATCCCAAGAGGAGAATGGAGGAGAAGGGATTGCGGCGTGACCATCCCCCCTGGGGGGTGATTTCTCACTTTCTGTCTTTCTGTCTCTCTCTGTCTGTCTGGCGAGTGCACGCACCCTATAGTGAAAATCTCTCCAAAAAATAAATAAATAAATAAAGTTAAATAAAATAATTCTTTTTTAAAAAATTAGTAATGGTAACAAGCTTTCTGATGTATGTATTCACTGTAATATACTTTGACCGTTGGTTTAGACTATGCTCCTACTTAGTTAAAAAAAAAAAAAATTACCATAAAGCAATATGCCTTGTTTTACCAGCAACTGCTTTATACCTCTCATGGTTATCTTGTCTACTGATTGCATCTTATTTGCTTGTGCTTGATTTAATCTTGTGTTTATCATGGCCCTTCTAGAGGGACAAGATGTAGAGGTAGAAGACAGTGATAGTGATGATCCTGGCCCTGTGCAGTCTTTATAAACACTGCCTACTTCAGCTAGTGTATGTGTTTGTATCTTCATTTTTAACACTAAAGTTTAAAAATTAAAATACTAAACATTTAAAAAATATAAAAAGCTTATAGAGTAAGATTATAAAGAAAGAGAATATGGGGACCAGCAGATGGTATAGTGGTTACATCACTGGACTCCCACAGAGCCAAATGTGGTTCTAGTCTGGGACCCAGTGGCTTGAAACTCATGCTGGGCAGGTGTGTGCATGCCCAAGATCCCAGGAGGAGAATGGAGGAAAGGGATTGCGGTATAGCCATCCTCCTGGGGGGCAATTTCTCACTTTCCCTCACGGTCTCTGTCTCTCTCTCCAGCGAGTGTGCCCTAAGGCAAAAACTTAATCCCCCCAAAATGAGAGAATATGTTTTTATAGCCATACAAAGTATATTTTAAACTTTTATTACAAAAGAATCAAAAAGCTTTTCAAAAATTGTTTAATTTATAATGTAAAAAAGTTATAATAAGCTGGGCCATCGGCAGCATGATGGTTAAGGCACTGGATCCCACGTGGCTGACTGCACGGTACAAGTCCTGAACCCAGTGGCTTGAAAAATACACCAAGCATATGTGTGTGTATGTGCCCAAAATCCCAAGAGGAGAATAGAGGAGAAGGGATTGCAGTATGCCCATCCCTCCGGGGGATTCTCTGTCTCTGGTGAGTGCACATACCCTACAGCAATTTTTTTTTAAGTTACAATAAGGTAAGGTTAATTTATTATTGAAGAAAGAAAAAGTATATACTGTTTTGTGAATTTAGTATAGCCTATGTAGACAGTGTTTATAAAGTCCACATACAGTAATATCCTACTTAGGCCTCTGTATTCATTCACCACTTGTTATCAAACCTGTAGTGTCAATCTCAACTCAGTTGCTCATTACGTAAAAGGTCCGATTCTAAAACAAAGAGGATCGCCTTCAAGGAAGGGGTTTTTTTGGGTGACATCTTCCTGGAGATGGGAAGAAATCTCTCTCAAATCCAGCTCTGTGGCTAGCAGAAGTCAGTAGTTTTTTTTTAAAAAAAAATACTCAAAAAGATAGGTGTGCCTATTTCAGACATAAGGAATCATGGGTTATTCTGTTATATTTTGCATCATGAAACTTGGGACCACAATCTTGTCAGTGTTGGTTTATCACCAGGAGGCAGTTTTCCGTCAGTGCTCTTTGTGCCTTGTGTGCTCATAAGCAGGTTACTGATCCATACAGTGGTATTAAGTTGTACAGACACTTGAAAGATACACTTTATCATGTTCACTGAGGGACTCAACCAGAGCAACTCCTGATCTTAGAAGTTTCATTCATGGTAAATGTTGTATACAGATGTGCCATTTGCTTTATCTTCTATACTGATTTTTTTTTTAACTTTTTCAGTTTTTGCTATAGGATGTGTGTACTCGCTGGAGAGAGAGAGAGAGAAACAGAGAGAGAAAGAGAAAGTGAAAATCACCTCCTGGGGAGTGGCCATGCTGAAATCCCATCTGCATTCTCCTCGGGATTTTGGGCACACACGCACATGTGTCCAGTGATTTTTAAGTCACCAGGTCGGGAAATTAAACTGCAAAGTGAGATCCAGCTGCTAAGGCCACCTCCGAGCTGCCCGCTGGTCCTCTATACTGAATTTTTACTGCACCTTTTCTGTGCATAGATACACAAATACTTATGGTGCTACAATTGCCTCAGTACTGGGGAGAGTAACTTACTATAGGGGTTTGAAGCCTAAGAGCCACAGGCTATCCCGTCTAGGTTTGCATGGCTACCTTCTATGACGTTCACAGTGATAAAATCCCCTAACGATGCGTTTCTTAGGCCGTATCTCAGTAGTTGCTCTTCTTTCTTTGCCTTTGTGGTGTGTGCAGGCCACTTGGTTCTCCATGTCTTCTCACAAAACTTTCAGAATCAAGCAGTTTTTTGCCAAGAAACAAGCAAAATTGTCCCATTCTCCAGTGGATTCGAATGAAAACTGGTAATAAAATTAGGTACAACTCCAAGAGGAGACACTGAAGAACCAAGCTGGGCTTCTAAGGAACTAGACAGGAGATGACCCACATATTTATGCTGTACCAAGGTCACTATGGTCTTGCCACATCGAGCTGAAAACGGTCACCACTGCCTGGACAGTTGGGGGTGTTTTATTGGAAACAATGATGTTTCACATTGTTTCTATGTTCTGCATTGGTAGGTTGGTTCAGTAATAAATATGTGAGACCTTGAAAAAAAAAAGTATCTCAGTTGTTAAGCAACTCATGATTGGGAATTTGTGTGTTCCAACATTCAGAGAATTTGCTTTTCAGATAGAATTGCAGAGTAATACTTAGCACAAAGTCCATCTGTGTAATTTCTGACACTGAGAATGATCTGTAATTCAGATTATGTAGTATCCATTCTACCTTTCAAATCACACTACATCAGTGACTCCCTATTCATTCTATTTACCCTGATAAACTGACTTGGCAAAAATCATTACTCATGATTTTAAACAGAGAGAATTGAGGCGTTCGAACTTATGGGAGCCTTTATCCGGTCAAGGACAGGTCATCGCGTCTTTCTATAACATCACAGGCTTTTTCTGTCTTAAAATTAACCTCCCCTCCCCAACACACACACACACACACACACAGGTACAAACAGTGCCAGTAGCTGTGCACTCACAACTACATCGTCTGTCATTGTCTCTGCATCTGAAAATGTTTTTGAATCTTGCGGGGCAAGATGATCAGATAATCTCTTCTTTTGTAAGTCTCTTCTAAAAAAGACTTTTTTTTAATCAGTCCCTTATTTAAAAAAACAGATGTATCTTTTAATCAATGTAGATATCCAATTTTATTGTGTATAGCTATGTAATTTTAGTGGAAGAGACATTATCAATAAGAGGGAAAAAGTGATGGTGGGCTTTCCTGTCAATAAGATACAATGATAATAGGGTTCGTGGTTAGAAAGTTGTAGCGATATGTAAGTCTGCCTCCACTTTAATTTTCTGAGTTGGGTTACAATTAAAAAATGGATTAATTCCACTTACAGTTAGCAATATTTCTGGAGTATCTACTATGTGCCAAATATTATTTTAGGATCTGGAAATATAGTAATGAATAAAACAAAATCCCCTCTTCTTACAGAATTTAAACTATCTTAAGAGAAGATGGAGGGCCAGCACATGGCGTGATGGTTAAGGCAGCCGGATCCCACATGACCAATTACATGGTTCAAGCCTCAGGCCTGGCAGCTTGAAAAACGCATAGGGTGTGTGTGTGTGTGTGTGTGTGTGTGTGTGTGCCCTAAATCCTGAAAGAAATGAAGAAGAAGGAATTACAATATGACCATATCCCATGGGGACAGGGGATTTGCTTTCTCACTTTTCCTTTCTCTCTCTCTGTCTCCGGCTTGTACATGTGCCCTCTAAAAAATTAAAAAGGGGGGGGGAGGACCAGCAGTTAGCATAATGGCTATGTCGCTGGACTCCCATGTAGTTGACTGCGGTTCACGTCCTGGACCCGGTGGCTTAAAACTCATGCCGGGCGTGTGTGCGTGCGTGCCCAAGATCCCGAGAGGAGAATGGAGGAGAAGGGATTGCAGTGTGGCCATCCCCCCTGGGGGTGATTTCTCGCTTTCTGTCTCTCTGTCTCTCTCTGTCTGTCTGGTGAGCCCACGTGCCCTATAGCGAAAACCTCTCCAAAAAAAAATTAAAAGGGGGGATGGAAAATAAAGATGTAAGTGAAATAGGTAGTATAGGTGGTGATAAATTCTTTGGAGTTTAAAACAAAGATGGATAGTTCTGGGAGTGGAAGTAGAATATCATTTTTACAACACACAATGGCCACAGAAATAGGGTGGGGGGCAGGAGACAAAGGTGAACTGTTTAGTAATCAGGAAGAGAGGAGCAGCAAGTGCTGTGAAAGGGAAGAGAAGTGACTCAAGGCTCGATTGTCACGGGACAGCAGGTGTTACAGGACAGGTAAAGGTATAACTGAGAAGAGCTTCTACTTCTCAAACTCGATGTCTTGACACTAAAAGATTTTTAAAACAGCTTCTGTAATTTCACAAGACACCTAAAGCCCCAGTGCAGTTGCAACTGCATTCTTAAACGCTAGAAAAATCCACAGACACAGGATGGTAGTGCTAAAAACGCTATATTGCATGCAGTACCGGCCGGCCCTCCTCTCTCTCTTTGTCTTTGTTTTTTTTTCTTTCTTTCTTCTATAGGGTATGTGTACTCACTAGAAAGAGTGGGAGAAAGTACTCCCCAATGGGTTACGGTCATACCACCAATCCCTTCTCCATTTCTCAGTCCTGTCGGAATTTGAGGCATGCATACATTTACGCACAGTATGTTTTTCAAGTTCTGGGGCCAGGGTTTGAACTGCACAGTCGGGCATGTGGGATCTGACTCCTTTAACCACAGACCATAGGGTCAGCCTGCATTTTCTCTTTTAATTCTCTAAATGACCCATGGAAGTTTGTTCTACTGGTATCTCCATTTTGCAGAGGAAAAAAAATTGGGAACTGGGGAGGCTAAATGGCAGAGCCAGAATCTGAGCATGGGGCTGCCTGTCTCAGGGTCCTGCTTTATTCTTCTATAACACAGTGTCTTCCAGGAGGGAAACCTGACTGGCAGTTGAAATGCGAGACCTCACACCTGTTTTATTTTCTCTCTGTGGTTTGCTTAATTAACACAGACTCTAAATTATTCACACTGATCAGTCCATCTTTTCTCTAATTATGTTGGCATGAACATGTCTCTGCTGATCTTTCACCTCTCTCAGCCCTCCCTATTATAAATGGCGGCATTCAGCTGATGTGTGCTCCCTGGCAAGCCTGGCAACAATCCTTCATCGCCCTCTGTAACAGAACTTTTGGCCCTGGCTTCCTCTATTTCCATGAGCCAGTGACTCACTCCAATGTCATAGTCAAGAGGTGAGACGAACATAAATATGATTCTGTAAAATGTCTCCTCCGAGTGTGCAGGGACTGCACATTGTCAGCGCTAAGCATCAGAAAGTTTCATTGTTACCCTGCAACTCTAGCTTCCCTCATGTGCTGAGACACACCATAGGCGCTAATAGTGAGAAAATTTGACTGTGGCTCTGCCGTGCTCTCTTCATTAAGCTAATGGAACATTTTCCTCTCATTTTCTCCCTAGGGTGGCTGTAGGAGTACAACCTTATAATTGTTGCTCTTACTGTAATTGGAGGTAGTAGGAGTATATATAATCTTATTGTCTTTTCTATGTGGTAGTAGTTTATTATGACCTATTTTATCAATAATTCCCAGCCAGCAGCAGAAAACTCAGTGAGTATTGCATTAGCATTCCCTCCTAGGAGAGTGACTACTACTCAAAGACTATCATTAACCAGAAAGATCACATGCTAGGGATGGCCCATCATACCAAATATAAACTTCATCACGGCAAAGGTTGACCCCTCTGGGGATCATGGGTGTTTCTTTATCACTAGAATCCATAAAGCCTTAATCTTTACCTTTCTTTAGATGTATGAATTGAGTTTAATGAATCATTTTGGGGACCTCTCAAAGGCCACCACACACCTTTTCCAAAGTAATGGGTGTTCTGTTTGGCCATTGAAATCCTTGGAGTGTCATGGGCTTCGAGGAAAACATCAAAAGTTGGCATTCACCCCTGACTTAGGGCCACTGGGGTGTACTGAGTATGGTTTGGACCCAGCAGGACCCTTCCCAAAACAGAGACACTGGGAAGAACCAGCGGATGATGTAATAGTTACATTACTGGACTCCCATGTAGTCAACTGTGGTTCAAGTCCCAGACCCAGTGGCTTAAAACTCATACCAGGTGCATGTGCGTGCATGCCTGAAATCCTGAGAGAAGAATGGAGGAGAAGGGATTGTGGTGTGGCCATCCCCCCAGGGCATGATTTCTCACTTTCTGTCTCTCTGTTTCTCTCTGTCTCTCTTACGAGCACATGTGCTCTATAGCAAATATATCTCTTAAAAACAACAACAATAACAAAAAACCAGAGACACTGTGAGGCCCTTGGACCTTGTTAACACAAATAAAAATGGGAAGATATGTTGAGGTACAAAAACCTGGATCATCAAATCTTGACCCCCTGCAATGTACCTTAATAAAATAATACTTTCACTACATTCATATAAAACTAACATTTTTTAGAGCATTAAGTATTTTCTAAAAATTCTCCACAGTCCATTTGTTGCATTTGGTCCTCATTTAAGAGTAATTCAAGAAAACTTGCATGCTCACTATTCTGAAGCTAAAAAGAGGTAGCGGGCTGGAGGAAGGAGGTTATGGCATGACCAGACCTTATGAGGCTGCTCCTCTCCCTCTCTATCTCCCCATGCACATGTGCATGCATTGTATCATTAAATAAAGGGAAAAAATTAAACAGTTCTATCCAAGTACTATCCTTTATTTCTAGATAGGAAATATCTTCTAAGGTAAGTACAGAGAGCTCATAAATGTTTAAAAATAGGTGGTAGTCATAAGAAAGTACTGTTATGTATTTTGTCCTCACCAGGATATCAAACATCTGAAAAATCAATGCTGGATAGGATGCACCGTCAAACATCTGAACTGTCAAAACAACAAACTGCAAACCAGCATTGACTGAGTATTTATTATGTGGTGGCAAGCCCAGTGCAAAGAATGAATAACAATATTATTCTGTTTTATACTCTTGTGGTTGGCAGAATTGTGGCCTCCCAAAGAGATTCATGTTATAATCCAGGGGTCCCCTACTCCCAGGCCAGGGACCAGTGCAGGTATGTGGCCTGTCGGGGTCTGGGCTGTGCCCTGTTGACCCTGCTAGGGACCAGTGCAGGTATGTGGCCTGTCGGGGGCTGGGCTGTGGCCTGTTGGCCCTCCCCCACCCAGCCCCCTCCACCACACAGAGAGGGTGCGCAGCAGGCAAGTGAGCAAAGCTTCATCTGAGTTGGCAACCACACCCCATGACTCACATTGCCTCCTGGGCTCCGCTTCCTGTTGGATCTGGGGCAGTATTGGATTCTCATGGGAGCATGAACCCTATTGTTGTGTAATTGTTGCATTATATATTGCAACGTGTAAGTGGTAGAAATGGGGTACACAGTGAATGTAGTGCACTTGGGTCACCTCAGGACAAACACTCCCCACCTCCCCCACTCCCATATACGGAAGGATTATCTTCCATGATGCCAGTCCCTGGTGCTGGGAAGGATGGAGACCACTGCCAATGAAATCTCTGGATTTATTCCCATATGTAGTAACAGGGACCTCGCAGGTGTATTAAGTTAAGGATCTTGGTTTGGAAAAATGATTCTGGATTATCTGGGAGGGTCAGCATAACCATACCAGTCATTATAAGAGGGAAGCAGGAGGGTCACAGAAAAGAAGTTATGACCATGGAAATAAAAGTTTAAAGTTTTATGACTGTGAGCTAGGAATGCAGGTACCCTGTGGAAGCTGGAAAGGACAATGAAATGGATTTTCCCCTAAAAATTCCAGAAAGAATGCAGTTCTGTCACCCCATTTTGGAATTCTGATCTCCAGAAAATAGATTTATGTTGCTTTAAACTGCTAGGTTTGTGGTTATTTGCTATAACAGCAGTAGGATACTGTCTTAGTGTGGGGGAGGGGATATCTAGGGATGGACACTATTTTAAAAAGAGGAGATGGCCAGCCAGTAGCATGGTGGTTAAGGCAGCTGGATCCCACATGACTGACTGTATAGTCTGAGTCCTAGACCTGATGGCTTGAGAAACATGCCAGGCCTAAAATCTTCGAAGGAGAGAGAAATGGAGGAGAGAAGATTGTGTGACCTTCTTCCATGAGAGGTGCTTTATTTCTCTCTTTCTGATGAGTGCACACACCCTTGGGCAAAATTAAAAAAAAAAAAAGGAAAAGAAAAAGATTAAGATTAAGTGAAGCAGGAATACACACTAAATACTACTAGAAACTACTGCCAGCACTCTTTCTCCATGTGGCTCATATAAAGCAGACAGTGAGGCTTGTAACAGCCAAGAGTGATCTCTTCTTCAGAAATCAGACCAAACCAAGAGAAAGAAGAAGAAGGAGGAGGAGGAGAAGAAGAAGCAGGAGAAGGAGAAGAAGAAAGAATTATAAAATTAAATCTTTTTATTTATTTTTGAGAGAGATTTTTGCTATAGGGCATATGTGCTTGCTGGAGAGACAGAGAGACAGAAAGCGAGCAATCACCCCCCCCCATGGGGATGGGTACACCTCAATCCCTTCTCCATTCTCCAGGATTTAGGGCATGTACACACACATGCCTGGCATTAGTTTCAAGTCACTGGGTCTGGGACTTGAACCACAGTGGAGTTACTTGTTTCCCCTTCCCACATTTCTGCTCTTCCGGGGCTAGTTGCTAAGCACTGCTCACGCTCAAGGGCAGGAGAGCTAAGCTCTACCTTCCCGAAGGGTGATGGTATCTGCACAGTTATGTGGAATGCTTCTGAATGAAGATTTATCACTTCTCCCCATTTAGTTATGTGTTTGCTTATTCAATTGTGGATTAGTGAAGATTTATTTTATACACTGGGTTATAATTTAATACCACCTCATTTACATTGTTCCCCAAATTGCTCCAGGGTGTCCATTGGTACCTATGTCACTTTGGCATGCCTCATCCTTTTGTGTGTGTTGTTTCTGAGCACTTCTTAAATCTCTGCACTACGAGATGCTCTAGGCTCATCTTGATCATTCATTCCCTCAGTCCTCTAGCCATTTTTCTAAGGAGCCTGCTCCCTTTCAGTGGAGAACATCTCATGTCCCTTCTTCACTGCTGTGATTTTATAAGGACTCTGCCCACCTTGTAAGAGCTATTTGGGAAATCAAGGGAAGAAAAGGAGATTGATAACTCCCCCACGATTAAGGTATAATTTATCTTGACACCTTAATCTACCTTTCTTCATACAGAGGCTTTTTTAGTTGTCCTTTATCTTAGAAAAACATCAGAGAACTTGGAATATTCTGTCTTAACCTTATGCTCTTAGGAATATTATTGAACTAACATTTTACAAGCCATCTGAAGAATGCTAAACAGTTATCTTGAGAATTAATTGAATTGATACTAAGTATCTTAAAAGCAAGGATTCCATAAATATATATAGACTAAAGTTCCTAGTCTGTGTATCTTTATGGGAAATATCTAGAAGATTTTACCAACCCCATACTCTGAGTCATTCAGTGTATGCACTGTTAGTGTCATTTTATTTATAAAAAAAGATGTTTTCACTTTTCATATAGAGTAACCAATGGTAGAATTCAAAAATTACTTCAGAAAGCAGTAAGTTAAATTAATCTGAAATCTATACAATACAAATGTGAATTCAAAGTTAATTGTATTTTTTTCCAAAAAGCTACATTTGCACTTACAGATATAGGGCTCAACTGAACTGTGTCAAATGACATAATCTGGTTATTAGACTTATGATGGGATTTAAATGTTTCAGTGAGACAGAAAAAAATACCTTTGTTTAAATTAAGTTTGCAATTCAAAAAATTTGCTCATTTGGGTCTCTGACTTCTACCTTTCAACACTAGAGAATCTGCTTCAAAGCTTTTGCTTTCAAATCTAACTTTTACTTTGAAACTAACTGAAAGGAAACTAAGTGTATCATCAGAGCCATACCTAATCCCCTAGGAGTCAGCATGGCATCAAGTTTATTAAAATTAAACACTTCTCTTTTTTTCCTCTCCTCCCCAAATAGGCATCTGGTAATAAAAGGTCAATCAGCTGGGTTAGGATAAAACAGGCAATGTTTTTCCTTCACTAGTTCATTTGGAAAAGTCGCTTTGCTAATTGAGAAAAATTTAATGAATTTCACTTGTATTAAAATAAAGGTGATTGCTTCATGGCAACAATGTACTCATTTGAGAAAGTCATTACATTTATGTATTGTGTTTTCATGTAAATACTTTTGCCAAAATGTATTAGCAAGGAATAGAATATTATGGTTCATGGTTCATGTAGTATCTGAAAAGAATAATTGTATAACTAATCAGTGAAAACAAAGCAAATGTTCCTCTTGGGTTTGTACAATAAAAATGGAATTAAAATTATTCAGGCTCAAAAATGCAAATATAACACATCTCTACCAGCAGGAAAATAAAAGTTTAAAGGCAAAACTTAGATATTAGTTCCTCCAAAAGTCATATTTTGCTTCCAAATCTGAGCCATCAAAACACACTACATTCACTTTTACAAAGCAATCAATTATTTCATTGTTTTTAACATAATAAATGATCACTCATTCTCCTGAACAAGCTCACTGACATTCAGAACACATTCTGGGGAAAATTAATGCTAATCAGTGCAGTGGCAGCAACCAAAATAGCACTTTAATGTATTAAACAGTAACATAAGATTAAATTCACAGTAAACTTAAAAGCAAATAACCAATGTCAATTTTAGCAGATTAAATCTTAGGAAAGGGCAAAAGTTAGAAATGATCTGAAGAGATAACCAAATTCTGAGAACAATAGGCCTTGTATTAGACAACAGCACCCCCTACTGGAAGCCTGAGACTGTCTGTACAGGCATTCTTGCAGACTACGGAGAAAGATGGGCTGGCTGGGGGAAGGGAATCTGTAAGGATACTCAGACCTTCCCCTGGCAGGTGAGACTCCCATGCAATTCAAGTGTGTCATCAGTCCCAGAATTGTTTCATGTCAATTGTGCAATCTCAAACTTCAGGTTCATCACCAGAATTTGTATTACTCTCAATAAAATAAGTGAACAAATAAATGGATTCAGAAGGTTTTGTTAGTAAATATTTGGAGTGTCTTTTAATTTAAGCAAGCTAAAATTCCATGATAGGGCCAGCCCTGTAGCACAGTGGCTCCTAGCCAGGATCACAGGTGCTCACACACTGGCCTGGCATGTACAAGGTCAGCTAGGAACTGAACTCTGATCTTCTATATGGCCTGCAGCATCACACAGTGATGTGCTACCGCTGCATATCTGCAGGTGAGCCCTTCCTTTTGGAATCTTGAAGTCCATGGAGGAGGCCAGAGGCAGCTGAACTGGAAGGGACTATTTTTAACTTTCCTGCCTGAAAAACAGAAGAAAATCATTTCAGAAAGGGGTTAAACATTTGCTGGGAGTTATAGGCAGGTAAGAGTATTTATTTCCTGAGGCTGGATGCAAACAATGAATTCCTCAAAGAAACCAAATCAGAAGTCCTTGCGATTACAGGTGAGGGGAGGCAGTCTAACAGTTGGAAAAAGCACTGAGTCAGTACAGAGGAGTCTAGGATCTCATCTGAGCTGGCCCAGCTGTGTGCCCTTGAGTGTAATTTAACCTCTCCATGCTTTAGTTTTTTAATATGAAAACACTGATAATTTTTCCAGCTCAGTCTTTGATGGCAAAGAGATTTTAATGAGGATTTGATGTTCAGACAAGACATGACCCAACAACGCTTCATAGAATGATCATTGTTTAAGATAAGAATGGACTCACAAAGAGTCATAGTGGTACATCTTTATCGGGTTCTCTCATTTATTTATTTGGCCTTCAATAGATGTTTATTAAGGGTCTATGCATCAGACTTCAAACGAGGCAATGAAATACAAGTTTAAATAAGACTCAGATATCTTCCTTCAAAGAACGAGCTGCTTAGTGGGAAGAACAACAGATACAAGGACATCACAATACAGAGCAGTGAGTCCTCTGCTAGCATACCCTGCAGTGCGGTGAGACCGTGTCCCAAAGAGTTCCACCAAGTGGGTAAGGGTGAGAGCTGTCACCAAGACATGCTTGGAAAAGGCAACTGAAATCTCAGCTTAAAGCATGAACAGAAATTATCCAGGAAGAAAAAAGGGGCAATTTGGACAAAAGGAACCACTTTGGAGCTAAAGTTTGGACACGGAAGAGAATATGGAAGACTGGCAACTGCAAGCTGTTCGGTGTGGCTGGAGGAGAGGGCTGTGTCCTGAGAACGGTTAATGAAGTAGCAGTGGAGCCTTGATATGCTGAAGAAAAAGCTCATTCTGCCCAAGGGCCAGGTAAGGTAGAGGAGGAGACAGGGTAGAATAGACTGGAGGGCTTGTGTGTGTGTGTTTAAGAATTATTTATTTAATTTTGTTTATTCATTCATTTATTTATTTTAATTTGACCAGAGAGAGACACACACACAGAGAGAGAGAGGGGAAGTGAGAAAGCAAACCACCAGGTCCATGCTCGAACCATGGTTGCCCATGTGGGAATGTCCAGTGCCTTAACCATCACACCACATGCTGGCCCCTAGACTAGAGGTTTTTAAGACTGACAAGACCAGTTAAGAACTGTGCTAAAAGTCTGTACCAAGGCCATAGCAGTGTAAATAAAGAAGAGGAAAGGAGCCAGCCCATGGTATAGTGATGAAGGTGGCTGGATCCCACGGGGCCAACTGCACAGATTGAGTCCTGGACATGGTGGCATGAGAATCACACCTGGTGTGTGTGTATACATGCCCAAAATCCTGAAAAGAGAAATGGACAAGGGATTGTGGTATGACCATTTCCCTTGGTGGGGAGGAAGGTGCTTTCTTACTTTCCTTCTTTCTCT